>NC_044904.1:28312728-28687728 GCF_001633185.2 Quercus lobata | reverse complement strand
ATTCTACAAAACAACGTTACTTTGCTTTTACAAATAATTTTTTTGAAAACTCAACAATACAAATTTAAATAAAAGGAATGTTCAAAGCTAATAATCAACATGTCCACTAGCAAGTTAAAAAATAATTAATAGTATAATTACATGAATGACTTAATGAAATAATCAAGCAGCCTCTGGGCATAAAACAAAGCCAAACGATAATTTTGTAAAAAAGAAAAAAACAAAAACAAAAGAGAATCCCTTACTAGTTAAGAAAACAAATTTTAAGAAAAACTTACTAGTTAAGAATTGCTTCCAATTTTCTTGTAAATTTTCTTTTTCATTCTTGGTTATCTTGACATTAGAGTACTAAATGAAAAGAAAAGAAAATTTAGTATTTATCTTTCAAGTTCTATAATTTGTTTGTGTATCAACTCTCTAGACTAAGCACTAAACATAACTAATGGCATTAGAAATGTTCTCAACAACATTTGCCCCGGGATCTTGCTCTCTTTATTTCATATGAACAAATTTTCAAGAAATAAAATAAGCATCTATTGATATGAAGTTATGACTATGATACAACTCAATTTACCTAGTGAGACAGTCATAAAGAAAACCTTGCCATTAAGTAAGCACTAGCATCAAAAGTAGTAGTCCGTTTTACCCTAGTTAGCCATTCGAAAATGCTATTGACTGATTCAATATATCAATATAAAATTACAGGATGTTTCAAAAAATTTCATTATTTTCATCTACAATCTCTTTAAATATATTTTTTTTTTATAAATCAAAAAATTTTATTAGCACAGACACCAGAAACAACCTGAGATGCTATTCTAAAAACAAAACAAATAGCAAGCAAAAGTACAAAAAATCCAATTCTGCACTAGCCAAAATGCAACACAAAAGCTTTCAAACTTTAAAACTAGAAAACACTCAAAACAAAAATGCAACACAAAAGCTCTCAACACAAGAAGGTGCATGACACAAAAAAGACTCAAAGATTCAGACCTTGTTAAAAAAAGGAAAGCAAGAGTTCAAGTTGACAAACTAAAGAGACAGGTTGGAGAAAAAAAAAGTAAAGAGATTCAACAACTAGACTCACTGTACAAGTGGGAAAGACTCAAATAATCCGGCTAGAGAGGTGAAGGCTCAAAAAGGAAAGTAGAAGAAATGAAAAGAGATTTGATAACTTGTCCTGTGACATAGAAAGGAAACAACTCAAGCAACCTAGATTAAGGTCAAATGGGCTCATCCTTTGGCTTGGGGTTCTCTTGATGGTTAAGAATTCAATGAATATGTGCTCCTTGATCTTCCAATATTAAACTCGAAATTTTAGTTAACTCTTCTTTTGATCTACTTGTGTCTAAAGCTTGAACTTTATTTAGAAAATAGTTTTGGATAAAATGTGTACTCGAAACTTAGGAAAATCATAACAGAAATTGCAAATCCAAAATCCATGCCCCATTTGTCACGTAAGCTCGTCATGTCTTGAAAACTTTCCGTTCAAAATAATTTGATTGAGAAAATGAGACATGGCATTTAGGAGCCTATAAGACGCATCATGCTTGAAAATTGTGACAATTTTGAAAAAAAAAAAAAAGTTAAAGCAGAAACACAAAAAATTTTACTTGAAAAAGCATGAAAAAAGAGAGGTAAACTAAAAAACTCTTTAGTTTTTTTTTTTTTTTGAAAACAAGATGACTAATTCTAAAAAACAAAGGTCCTAGATGAGAAGAATGATTTTTATTTATTTTTTTTTTGAAAGGGAAACATAATTGCTAAAATCTGAAAATGATTCTAGAAAATATTATTTTATATGGGGGCGGGGGGGACTACTTTTTTTTTTAACAACAAATAAACTAAAGAAAAGACTGGAATTGGAATGAGAAAAACACTTTTTTTAAGAATTTTTTTTTTTAAATAGAAAATTATCTACTCTTTTCTGCTGAAGTGTTATTTCTACTTGTTATATGACTCTGCCGTATCTTTGTTAACTTTCTTCACGGCGTTAGTTTTATTTACTACGCTTATTATCATAGTTATCTTGTTGTATTGTATCCTACTACAACACTTGTAACAGTTATTCCTACTATGACCACATTGTACGTTCAGCCTATAGTACCCATGCCAGGATGCGTCTACATTGGGTAGGCCTGGCTTGTGCACAAGCTGGCCTGAAGCGTAGTCCCAGGAAGGCCAGTCCCAACTCTCTTACCTCAAACTAACAGGTCGTAGCGCAGTAAAAGGGTTTAAGGCCTAATAGTGCAAAAAGGCCCCTATAATGACTTATTGGCATGTCAGTTCCTTCTCACTAAGGCTGTGTGCACAATACTTAACCTTCCCTAAAAGCAATTTTAGACTTAAAGTTGAAGTGATCTTGGGATGACACGAAGACTCTTAAAAAGAGGCGAATGAGTCACCACCTAGTTATAGGTCTAGGAACCATAAAATGACTCTATGAAAGTCTACCTACCAAACTAGGTTCAAAGTTAAGGTATAGGATGGGAAGAGCTTAGGCACCCCAAGCTTGCCCAACTATAGCTACCCTTCATATATCGTTACGAGATAGTGGTTGAATGAGGTCTGCCTAATGAACCTATGTGAAGGCGTGCATGCATCTAAGCCTTAGAATTCATTTACGGGTCATGTGAACAAATAAAATAGAAAGTAAAATATAGATCATGTGAAAGGCAATCAATCATGTGAAGGTCAAAGGAATGTATAAGCATATGCACAACTGATCATGTGAATATGGAAGCAATCAAATATGTGAAATATGAGTGTGCAGGCATGTGAACTTGTGAAAGGAAATCAATCATGTGATGGCCAAAGGGATGTATAAGCATATGCACAACTGAACTTGTGAATATGGAAGCATGTGAGCAGCCAAATATATGAAGATATGTGTGCAAGCATGTGAACATACAATAATATGAAAATATGAGTGTGTAAGCATGCGAACGTGTAAGCATGCGAACATGTGAATATGCAAGCATGTGAGAACCCAAGCATGAGAACATCTATGAACTAAGACATGCCAAATATGTGAACATATAAGCATACAAGCATGTTGAACATGTGAGCATGTAAGCATATGAGTATGTGAACATGTGAGAATTTAAACATAAGATAATACAAGCATGTGAGAATATGAGCACAAAAGCATATAAGCATTTATGTGCCCAAGTGCACATACCTCTTACTGCCTAATCATCTTAGCATTCAAGTACAATCGTCAAAGCGTTTTAGCATATGAACATCTAACTGCATGATCATTTAAGCATCCAATCATATAGACATATCATTATCCAAGTGTGTGCACAAATGTGTGTATATCGAACATGTGAATATGAATGCATGTGAGCATGGGAGCATGCGATAATGAAAGCATATGAGCATGGAAGCTTCGGATCATCAAAGCATGTGAGCATGGGAATGTATGATCATCAAGGTATGTGAGAATGGGAGCATGTAATCATTAAAGCATGTGAGCGTGCGAGCATTCAAACATGTGAGCATCCAAGTGTGTAAGCAATCAAGCATGTAAGCATCCAAGTGTATGTGAGAATGGGAGTATATGACCATTGAAGCATGTAGAAATGTAAGAAACCAAGCATGCAGGAACATGCAAGCATGAGAGCATATGGGCATGTAAGCATGTGATCATCAAAGTGTCCAAACATATGAGCATGAGGGCGTACAGGCATGTGGGCATGTGATTGTCAAAGCATGTAAACAAGAGAACATATGATCATCAAGGCATATAGACATGGGAGCATATGATCATCAAAGCACATGAAAATAGGAGTATGTGAACATTAGCACATGTGATCATTAAACTTGTGGGAGCATTTAAACATGTGTGAGCATTCAAACATGTGTGAGCATTCAAACATATGAGCATCCAAGCATGTAAGCAATCAAACATGTAAGCATCCAAGTGTATGTGAGAATGGGAGTATATGATCATTGAAGCATGCAGAAATGTGAGAAACCAAGCATGTAGGAACATGCAAGCATGAGAGCATATGGGCATGTAAGCATGTGATCATCAAAGCGTCCAAACATATGAGCATGAGGGCATACAAGCATGTGGGCATTGATCGTCAAAGCATGTAGACATTGGAACATGTGATCATCAAGGCATATAGACATAGGAGTATACGATCATTAAAGCACATGAAAATAGGAGCATGTGAACATTCGCACATGTGATCGTCAAAGCAAGTAGACATGTGAGCATGTGATCGTTAAAGTAAGTAGACATGTGACCATTTGATAAACAAAGCATGTGAACATACAAGCACATGAGCAATTAAAGCTTTAAAGTACACATACATCTTACCGTTTAATCACCTTAGCATTTATGCACGATCATCAAAGCATGTGAGTGCACGAGCATCCAACTGTATGAGCACATCAGCCTCCAACATTATAGATATATTGTCATCCAGGTGTATGCACATGTGGATACAAACAAAGGGTTGATGTTTAATGAGAATCAATGAATAAGCCCTATGAAGAAGTGACACTTAATTAAACAAGTGAATAATTAAGCATAAGAGTATACAAGCATGTGAGCATGAGAGTATACAAGCATGTGAGCATACAAGCATATGAGCATTTAAGCACCCAAGTACACATAACTCTTACTGCCCTATCATCTTAGCATTCAAGCACAATCATTAAAGCATTTCAACACACGAATTTCCAACTTAAGCTTTCAAGCATATGGACATATCATAATACAAGTGTGTGCACGTGTGTGGATATCAAACATGTGAATATCAATGCATGGGAGCATGCAATCATCCAAGCATATGAGGATGATAGCATGGTATCATCAAAGCATGTGATAATGGAAGCATGTAATCATCAAAGCATGTGAGCATGGGATCATGTGATCATCAAGGCATGAGAGCAAGGGATCATGTAATCATTAAAGCATGTGAATGTGTGAACATTTAAAAATGTGTGAACATTTAAGCATGTGAGCAATCAAGCATTTGAGCTTCCAAGCATGTGAGCATAGGAACAAACGATCATTGAAGCATGTAAGAACATGTGAGGATAAAAGCATACCTGCATGTGAGAATGTGATCATCAAAGCATGTAGACATGGGAGCATATGATCATCAAGGCATGTAGACATGGAAGCATTCGATCATTGAAGCATGTGAACATTGGAGCATGTGATCATTAAAGCATATGAATATAGTAGTATGTGATCATCGAAGCAAGTAGACATGTGAACATGTGATCAACAAAGCAAATAGACATTTGAGCATGTGATCAACAAAGCATGTGAACATACAAACACATGAGCATATAAGCATTGAAGTACACGTACATCTTACCGTCTATTCACCCTAGCATTTAAAGATAATTATTAAAGCATGTGAGTGCATGAGTATTCAACAACATAAGCACATCAGCCTCAAAGTATATAGATATATCGTTATTCAAGTGTGTGCACATGTGGTCACAAACATAGGGTTGATGCTTAATAAGAATGAATGAATTTGTATTATGAAGGAGTGACACTTAATTGAACATGTGAGCATTTAAGCATGAGAGTATACAAACATGTGAACATGAGAGCATAAAACCATGTGAGCATACAAGTATATGAGCATTTTAGCACCCAAGAACACATACCTGTTATAGCCCAATCACCTCAGCATTCAATTACAATCGTCAAAGCAATTGAGTGCATGAACATCTAATTGCATAATCACTTGAACCTTCCAACATATAGACATATCATCATCCAAGTATGTGCACATATGTATAGATATCAAACAAGTGAATATCAATGCATGTGAGCGAGGAAAAATGTGATCATCAAAGAATATGAGCACGGGAGCATGGGATAATTAAAGCACGTAAGCATTGGAGCAGGTGATCATCAAAGCATGAGAGCATGGGAGCATGCAATTGTCAGGACAAGTGCGTATGGAAGCATGTGATCATCAAAGCATGTGAACATGTGAGCATTCAAACATGTGAGAATCCAAGCATGTGAGCATCCAAGCATGTGAGCATCGAAAAACATGTGAGAAACCAAGCAAGTAAGAACATGTAAGTATGAGAGCATACCTTTATATGAGCATGTGATCATTAAAGTGTCCAGACATATCAACATGGGGGTATACAGGCATGTAACCATAAGATCATCAAAGCATGTAAACATAGGAGCATACAATCATTGAAGCATGTGAATATAGGAGCATGTGATCATCAAAGTAAGTACACATGTGAGCAAGTGATCATCAAAGCAAGTACAACAAAGCATGTGAATATACAAAAGCACATGATAATTTCAACATTGAAGGACACATACATCTTACCGTCCAATCACTTTGGAGTTTAAGAACAAGCACCCAACTGCATACATTCATCAAAACATATGAGAATGATGGCATCGGAGCATGTGATCATCAAAGCATATGAGCATTCAAACATGTGAGAATCCAAGCATGTGAGCAATCAAGGATGTGAGCATCCAAACATTTGAACATGGGAGCATACGATCATCAAAGCAAGTAGACATGTGAGGAACAAAGCATGTAAGAACATGTGAGAATAGGAGCACACCGGCATGTGAGCATGTGATCATTAAAGCATCCAAACATATAAGCATGAGGGCATATAGACATATGTGCATGTGATGGTCAAAGCAAGTAGAAATGGGAGCATACAATCATCAAAGCATGTGATTAGCAAATTATGTGAACATCAAAGCATGTGAACATAGGAACAAGTGATCATTAAAGCAAGTAGACATTTGATCATGTGATTGACAAAGCTTGTGAACATACAAGCACATGAGCATTTACCCAAGTACACATATATCTTACCATCCAATCACCTTAGAGCATCTAACTGTATGAGCACATCAGCCTTAAAATATATAGATATATCGTCATTCAAGTGTCTGCACCTATGGATACAAGTATGGAATTAATGAATAAGTTTTATAAAGGAGTAACTCTTAATTGAGCATGTGAATATTTAAGCATGGGAGTATACAAGAATGTGAGCATAAGAGCATGGAAGCGTGGGCTCATTAGCATATGAGCAGGGAGCGTAGGATTATCAAAGCATGTGAGCATAGGAACACGTGATCGTCAAAGCAAGTGAGCATGGGAACATGTGGTAATCAAGGCATATTAGCATTGGAGAATGTGATGAACAAAGCATGTAAGTGTGTGAGCATTTAAACATGTGAGCATCCAAGCATGTCAGTAATTAACTATGTAAGCATCCAAACATATGATAATGGGAGCATACAATCTTCAAAGCAGGTCGACATGTGAGAAACCAAGCATGTAGGAACATAAGAGCAGACGGGCATGTGAGCATGTAATAATCAATGCGTCCAAACATATAAGCACAAGGGTATATAGGCATGTGGGCTTGTGATTGTGAAAGTATGTAGATATGAGAGTATACGATCATAAAGGCATGTAGACATGGGAGCATACGATCATTGAAGCATGTGAATATGGGAGTATATGATCATCAAAGCATGTGAACATAGGAGCATGTGATCATCAAAGCAAGTAGACATGAGATCATCAAAACAAGTACTCATGTGAGAACGTGATTAACAAAGCATATGAACATTCAAGCACATGAACATTTAAGCATCTAAGTACACATACATCTCATTGTCCAATCATCTTAGGATTTAAGCACGATCATCAAAGCATGTGAGTGCAAGAGCATCCAACAACATGGGCACATCAGCTTCCAAGTGTGCACAAATGTGGATGCAAACAAAGGGTTGATGCTTAATGAGAAATAAAAAATAAATCTTATGAAGTAATGATACTTAATTTAAGTGTGAGCATCTAAGCATGAGAGTACACAAACATGTGAGCTTGAGAGCATATAAGGATGTGATCATAAGAGCATACAAGCATATGAGCATTTAAGCACTCAAGTACACATACCTCTAATCTCCTATTCACCACAACATTTAAGCACAATTGTTAAAGAATTTGAGAGAATGCCTAATCACACACTCACTTAGCCTTCAAGCCTATAGACATATCATCATCTAACTGTGCACATATGGGTGTGGATATCAAACATGTGAATACCAATGCATGTGAGCATTGAGCATGTGATCATCAAAGCATTTGAGCATGGGAGCCTAGGATCGTTAAAGCATGTGAGCATGGGAGCATGTGAGCGTCAAAGCATGTGAGCATGGGTGTAACACCCGCCTCACTTAAATTTAATTTAATTGCTTCTAGAGTGGAGTTGTTGAATTATTTAATTTATTTTGAAGGTGATATTATTTTATATTATGATATCTACAAAGAAAATAAATAAAAGAAGATGTAACGTGGAGAGTTATTTTGTGGATTATTCATATATAACTTTTAGTCTCCTTATCAGTTAAGGAAAATGATAAGAGATTAAAACCTATTTGGATTAGGAGTTTAAGTGTTATTGGAATCCTTTAGAGTTCTAGCCTATCTAAACAACTTTAATTTGAGTTTAATTGGGAATTAAAGTTTTGGAAGCTTATTTAAGTTTTATGAGCTTCTTGAAAGCTAAAGAGATAAGTTTTAGTGGGTTTTAAATTTCAGCCCAAGTAGAAAATGTATTTAACATGTAAAGCTGAATTTATTTAAGAGTACTAATTGGAGTGCGATTGGTCTTCCTAGATTAAATTGGAGTGTTATTTTAGAGGTGTGTGTATATATATATATATATATATATATATACTCGGTCTTTTTAAGTCAACCACGTGAAAGGTAGAGAGAGATTGCAAGATTTTGAAAAAAAGAAAAAGAAAAAGAAGAGAAGAAGTCAATGCTTAGCGTGTAAAGGTTTTGGAGCAGAGAATTAGGGTTTCTCTACATTGAAAAGAATAGAATAACGTGGTACTACTAGAGCAACCAGCAAGTTAATATTGTACTGAGGTAAACATCTAACTATACATGCTTTATTGGAATCATTAAACGCATCTTTAACTTAGGATTCATCATCTCATAGTCACCTAGAAGTCTTAGAAATTATATTGATATATTCAAGGGAAAATAGGCTATCATGGAAGTATCCATATAAACATACATTAGTTTATTGATTTTGAAAGTGACCTAATATATATGTGAAGTAGTATCACCATTCTTTATGAGTTAAGCCTATATAGACATCCATAGGTGGTGTTCAATGGTATATATATAGGTATAGTAGATTGTAGTATTACGGATTAAACTACAATTATATAAAATATGGTATAGACATGATGTATATTAGAAAGCTATGTTAGATTTAATATTACGAAATCTTCACAATGGCTAAGGAAAAGTTTTATAAGAGGACTTTTTGGTTATTCGAAACCTTACCTTATTGAGTTACTTGATCCTTAAATAAGTTCTAGTTGACATCGTTTTGGACAATTGAAGTGAAGCTTGATTTAGCAACTAGAGGTAAGTAGAATTTAGAATATGATGTCTTTCAAGGCGTGTGTGTGTGTGTGTGTATTTGCAAAAGTGAAGTTTCAAAAACTTATACCATTATCAATGCTTTACACACATGCTTGAATTTTATAATTTTTTGTGTTATTTTGAAACTGTATATGTTAAGAATGACTCAAAACTATATTTTTGAGAAAGTACTCATTATATGATATATGATTGTTATTAATAATATTGTAATAAAGTAAGAATGTTTTCAAGTGGTTAGCAAGATAGTTTGTAACCTTTGCTAACACAGGGTTAGGTGTTGGCCTTTGGCCGATGTAGTGTTATTGTAGTGTGGTGCAATATTATCATTTGCTCTTTGGAGCCAGTGTTATTGTTTGCTCTTTAGAGCCAGTGTTGCTTCTTTGAGGTTAGTGTTATTGTTTCCTATGGGAATCACCCACCAAGTGTTTAGTAGTTTATGTCTTTGTCTGGCTAATGTATAATGTTTTTCATATCAAACTATTGTTTTATTGTTATTAACTATTATAAGTGGAAAAGTTCTTTATTACTATAATATATTGTTTCTACCTATTTAGTGTATTTTGGCTAACTAAAGTGGTTACAATTTTATCTACTGATTACAATGTTATAGTTAAATATTTTCTTTCTGATAGTTTTATAGAATATATTATATTACTTTTAAATCTATTTGTAAATATTTTATAAAGATTATATTTTGTAAATGATACTATTGTTTTGTTTTGAAAGACATTATCATGTTATGTAGTCTCTTATTGAGCTTTTAGCTCACCCCCTCTTTCTCCACTCTTTCAGATTAGAGCAGTGGAATATTTTTTTGGTGGTAGATCATTAGAGCTATAGATTGAAGACTTCTTCTAGAGCTATGTTAGTTGATGGACAATTTTATTATGTTTTCTTAGGATAGTGAGTTTAGTATTCATGAAACTTTTTGGGATTGTATTTGGAGACTATATTGTTAAAGTTTTAATTTGATGGATTTTATAAGAAAGGCTTGATGGTTTGAAGTTTATTTGTGGATATTTAATTACATTCTGCTCCATTATAGCAAATATTGATTATTTATAAGACAGGTCGTACATCTAAATCCTTAGTATTGGTTTGGGCAGCCAAGTACACATACCTCTAATCTCTCAATCTCTTTAGCATTCAAGCATAATCGTCAAAGTAATTGAGCACACGTATGTCGAATAACACGATCACTTATGCCTCTACTTGTGGGTATATATGTGAGGATATCAAACATATGAGCATGAAATCGTCAAAGCATTTAAACATAGGAGTATATGATCATTAAAACATCCAAGCATACAAGCATGGAGGCACACGGGTAATTTGGCATGTGATAATCAAAGCATCTAAACATGGGAGCATACAATCTTCGAAGCATGTGAACATAGGAGCATGTGATCATCAAAACAAGTAGATATGTGAGCATGTTATAATCAAAGCAAAGACAAATGTGAACAGGTTATCAACAAAGCATGTGAACATACAAGCATGTGATCATGAGGGCATACATGGATATGAGCATTTAAGCACCCAAGTACACATACCTCTAATCTCCCAATCACTTCAGCATTTAAGCATAATCGTCAACGCATTTAAGCGCATGAACATCCAACTATGTGATCACTTTATCCTTCGAGCCAATAAATATTTCATCATCCAAGTGTGTACACATGTGTATGAATATCAAACATGTGAATATGAATACATATGAGCTTTTACACACCTAAGTACACATACCTTTAATCACCTAATCTCCTCAGCATTTAAGCACAATCATCAAAGCATTTAAGTTCATGTACATCCAAGAACACGAACACTTATGCCTTCAAGCCTATAGAAATTTTAGGATCCACGTGTGTGCATATATGTGTGGATATCAAACATGGGAATATCAATACATGTGAGCATGCTATAATCAGAGCATTTGAATATAGGAGTAGGTAAACATCAAAGTGTCCAAGCATATGAGCATGAAGGCATATGGGTAAGTGGGCATGAGATCATGAAAGCATGTAGAAATGAGAGCATTCTATCATTGAGGTATGTGAATATAGAAGCATGTGATCAACAAAGCTTGTGAACATACAAACATGTGAACATATAGGCATGGCAGCATATGATCATCAAAGCATGTGAACATCAAAATATGTGAACATAAAAGCATGTGATCATCAAAGCAAGTAGACATGTGAGCATATGATCGTCAAAACAAGTACATATGTGAGCACGTGATCAACAAAGCATGTGAACATACAAACATATGAGCATTTAAGCATCCAAGTACACATATATCTTACCGTCCAATCACCTTTAGATCTAACCATGATCATTAAAGAACGTGAGTGCCCAAGCATCCAACTACATGAGCGTCTCAGCCTCCAAGCACATAGATATATCGTCATTGAAGTGTGTGTGCACGTGGTTAAAAAATAAATCTTATGAAGGAGTGACATTTAATTTAAATGTGAGCATTTAAGCATTAAAAGTGTACAAACATTTGAGCATGAGAGCATACAAGCATATGATCATAAGAGCATACAAGCATATGCACATTTAAGAACCCAAGCACATATACCTTTAATCTCCCAATCACCTCAACATTCAAGGAAAATCGTCAAAACATTTAAGCACATGAACGTCCAACTACATGATCAATTAAGCCTTTAGGCCTATAGACATATTAGCATCAAGTGTGTATACATGTGTGTTGATATTAAACATGTGCATATCAATGCTTGTGAGCATGCGATTATCAAAGCATTTGAACGTTAGAGCATGTAATCATCAATGCATCTAAGCATATGAGCATGAAGTCATACAAGCAAATGAGCATGTGATCGTCAAAGTTTGTAGGAATGGGAGCCTACAATTATCGAAGTATGTGATCATCAAAGAATTTGAATATTAAAGCATAAAAACATTGGGGTATGTGATCACGAAAGCTAGTAGACATGTGAGCATGTGATCATCAAAGTAAGTACACATGTTAGCATGTTATCTT
Source organism: Quercus lobata (assembly GCF_001633185.2). Taxonomy (NCBI): domain Eukaryota; kingdom Viridiplantae; phylum Streptophyta; class Magnoliopsida; order Fagales; family Fagaceae; genus Quercus; species Quercus lobata. Next base: position 28,675,266 of record NC_044904.1, on the reverse strand, counting down.
CAAAGAATGAGAACATATAAGCATTTGATCATGAGAGTTAACAATAATGTGATTGTGATAGTATAGAAGCATATGACCATTTATGCACCCAAGTAAACATACCTCTAATCTCCCAATCTCCTTAGCATTCAAGAACAATTGTCAAAGCATTTGAGCACATGTACACCCACAACACGATCACTTATGCCTCTAAGCCTATAGACATTTCATGATCCACATGTGTGGATATCAAACATGTATATATCAATGCATGTGAGCATGCAATCATCAAAGCATTTGAACATAGGAGCAGATAATCATCAAAGCGTCCAAGCATATGAGCATGAAGGCATACAAGTAAGTGGGCATGTGATCTAAGAGCATACGATCATCGAAACATGTGAACATAGAAGCATGTGAACATAGAAGTGTGTGATCATCAAGGCAAGTAGACATGTGAGCATGTTATCATTAAAGCAAAGAAAAATGTGAGCAGGTTATCATTAAAGCAAAGAAAAATGTGAGCAGGTGAACAAACAATCATGTGATCATGAGAGCATACATGCATATGAGCATTTAAGCACCCACGCACACATGCCTCTAATCTCCCAATCACCTCAACATTCAAGCACAGTCGTCAACGCATTTGAGTGCACGAATGTCCAACTACACGATCACTTTAGCCTTCAAACATGTGATCATAAAAGTATAGATGCATATAAGCATTTAAGCACCCAAGTACACATATCTCTACTCTCCCAATCACCTCAGCAATCAAGCACAATCATCAATGCATTTGAGTGCACAAAGATCCTACTACACAATCACTTTAGCCTTTGGCCCAATATACATTTCGTCATCAAAGTGTGTGCACATGTGTGTGGACATCAAACATGTGAATATCAATGCATGTGAGCATGCGATTATCAAAGCATTTCAACATAGGAGTAGGTAATCATCAAAGTGTCTAAGCATTTGAGCTTGAAGGCATACAGGGAAGTGGGCATGTGATCATCAAAGCATGTAGATGGGGAAGCATTCTATCATTATGGCAAGTGAACATAGAAGCAAGTGATCAACAAAGCTTGTGAACATAGGAGCATGTAATCATAAAAGTGTCCGAGCATATGAGCATCAAGGCATATAGCCAAGTGGATTTGTTATTGTCAAAACATGTAGACTTGAGAGTATACAATAATCAAAGCATGTGAACATAGAAGTGTGTGAGCATCAAAATAGGTGAACATAAAAGCAGGTGAACATTAAAACATGTGAACATAGAAGCATGTGATTATCAAATCAAGTAGACATGTGAGCATATAATCTTTAAAGCAAGTACACATGTGAGCACTTGATCAACAAAGCTTGTGAACATAAAAGTACATGAGCATTAAACAACCAAATACACATAAATCTTACTGTCCAATCACCTTAGGATTTAAGCATAATCATAAAAGCATGTGAACACCTAAGCATCCAACTACATGAGTGTATCAGCCTCTAAGCATATAGATATATTATCATTCAAGTGTGTGCACAAGTGGTTAAAAAATAAATCTAAAGAAGGAGTTATGCTTAATTTAAATGTGAGCATTTAAGTATGAGAGCATACAATCATTTGATCATAATAGCATACAAGCGTATGAGCATTTAAGCAGCCATATACACATACCTCTAATCTCCCAATCTCCTTAGCAATCAAGCACAATCGTTAAGGCATTTGAGCGCATGTACGTCCAACAACATGATCACTTATACCTCCAAGCCTATAGACATTTCATGATCCACATGTGTGCACATGTGTGTAAGCATCTGAATTTCAATGCATGTGAACATGCAATCATCAAAGCATTTGAACATTGGAGCAAGTTCTTATCAAAGTGTCCAAGCGTATGAGCATGAAGGCCTACAAGTAAGTGGGCATGCGATCATCAAAGCATGAAGACATGAGAGCTTATGATCATCGAAACATGTGAACATAAAAGCATGTGAACATCAAAGTAGGTGAACATATGAGCATGTGATCATCAAACCAAGTAGACATGTGAGCATGTAATCATCAAGCGTATGAGCATGAAGGCCTACAAGTAAGTGGGCATGCGATCATCAAAGCATGAAGACATGAGAGCTTATGATCATCGAAACATGTGAACATAAAAGCATGTGAACATCAAAGTAGGTGAACATATGAGCATGTGATCATCAAAACAAGTAGACATGTGAGCATGTAATCATCAAAGCAAATACGAATGTAAGTAGGTTATCAACAAAGCATGTGATCATGTGAGCAGACATGCATATGAGCATTTAATCACCTAAATACATATACCTCTAATCTCTTAATCACCTCAGCATTCAAGCATAATCGTCAACGCATTTAAGTGCATGAACATCCTTCTACACAATCACTTTAGCCTTTGAGCCAATAGACATTTCGTTATCCAAAAGTGTGCACATGTGTATAGCAATGAATGTGAGCATGTGAACAAAAGAATTTCAACACAGGAGTAGGTAATCATCAAAGCATCCAAGCACATAAGCTTGAAGGGGTACAGGGAAGTGGGCATGTGATCATCAAAGTATGTAGACAGGGAAGCGTTCTATCATCGAGGCATGTGAACATAGAAGCATATGATCAACAAATCATGTGAACATAGGAGCATGCAATCATAAAACTGTTTGTGCATACGAGCATCAGGTATACAAGCAAGTGGACATGTTCTTATCAAAGCATGTAAACATGGGAGCATACAATAATTAATGTATGTGTGTATGATCATCAAAGCACGTGAAATCATCAATGCTAGTAGACATGTGAGCATATGATTATCAAAGTAAGTACATATGTGAGGATGTGATCAATAAAGCATGTCAACATATAAGCACATGAGCACATGAGCACATGAGCATTTAAGCATCCAAGTACACAAACATTTTATCATCCAATCACCATAGGATTTAAGCACGACCTTCGAAGCATGTGAGCATCCGAGTATCCAACTATATGAGCAAATTAGCCTCCAAGCACATAGATATATCGTCATTCAAGTGTGTGTATATGTGGTTAAAAAATAAATCTTATGATGGAGTGACTCTTTATTTAAATGTGAGCATTTAACCATGAGAGCATACAAGCATATGAGTATTTAAGTACCCAAGTACGCAAACCTCTAATTTTCCAATGTCCTCAGCATTCAAGCACAATCGTCTAAGCATTTAAGCATGGGTACATCCAACAACACATTCACTTATGCCTCCAAGCCAATATATTAGAAGAAGGTAATCATCAAAGAGTCCAAGCATTTGAGCTCGAAGGCATACAAGCGAGTGGGTATGCGATTATAAAAGCATGTAGACAAGGAAGCATACTATCATCGAGGCATGTGAACAACAAAGTATGTGAACATAGGAGCATGCAATCATAAAAGTGTCTGAGCATATGAGTATTAAGGCCTATAGGCCAATAGACATGTTTTCATCAAAGCTTATAGGCATAGGAGCATAAGATCATCAAAGCATGTAAACATAGAAGTGCGTGATCATCAAAACATGCAAACATAGAAGAATTTGAACATCAAAACATGTGAATGTAGAAGAATGTGATCAATAAAGCAAATAGACATGTAAGCACATGATTGTCAAAGCAAGTACACACGTGAGCACATGATCAGCAAAGCATGTGAACAAACAAGCACATGAGCATTTAAGTATCTAAGTGCACATACATCTTAGCATCGAATCATCTTAGGATTTAAGCACGATCATCATAAAAGAATACGAGTGTTTAAGCATCCAACTACATGAGTGTATTAGCCTCCAAGCATTTAGATATATCGACATTCAAGTGTGTGCACATGTGGTCAAAAAATAAATCTAATGAAGGAGTGACTTTTAATTTAAATGTGAGCATTTAAGCATGAGAGCATACAAGCCTATGAGTTTTCGAACATTTAAGCACCTAAGTACACATACCTTAAATCTCTCAATCTCCTCAACATTCATGCACAATAATCAACACATTTGACTACACAAAAGTCCTATAACATAATCACTTTAGCCTTCGAGCCAATAGACATTTCATCATCAAAGTGTGTGCACATGCGTGTGGATATCAAACATGTGAAATCAATGCATGCTATCATTAAATCATTCGAAAATAGGAGCAAGTAATTATCAAAGCATCCAAGCATATAAGCACGAAGGCATACAAGTAAGTGGGCATGTGATCATTAAAGCATGTAGACATAGGAGTATACGATCATTAAAACATGTGAACAGAGAAGCATGTGAACATCAAAGCAAATGAACATAGGAGCATGTTATCATCAAAGCAAGTAGTCATGTGAGCATTTTATCATCAAAGCAATAACCAATGCGAGTGGGTTATCAACAAAGCATGTGAACAAATAACCATGCGATCATGACTACTTGCTTGTTCACATGGGAGCATTCATGCATATGAGCATTTAGGCAACCAAGTACATATACTTCTAATCTCACAATCACCTTAGCATTCAAGCACAATCGTCAATGCATTTAAGGGCACGAACATCCTTCTACACAATCACTTTAACCTTCAAGCCAATAAACATTTCATCATCCAACTGTGTGCACATATGTATGGATATCAAACATGTGAATATCAATGCATGTGGGCATGCAATAATCAAAGCATTTCAATATAGGAGTGGGTAATCATTAAAGCATCTAAGCATATGAGCTCGAAAGCAGACAAGCAAGTAGGCATGTTATCATCAAAGCATGTGGACATGGAAGCATTCTACCATCGAGGTGTGTAAACATAGAAGCACGTGATTAACAGAGCATGTGAACATAGGAGCATGCAATCAAAAAAGTGTTTGAGCATATGAGCATCAAGGCATATTGGCAAATGTACATGTTCTCGTCAAAGCATGTAGATATGGGAGCATATGATCATCAAAGCATGTGAACATAGAAGTGTGTGACCATCAAAGCATGTGGACATAGAAGCAAGTGAACATCAAAACATATGCACATAGAAGCATGTGATCATCAAAGCAAATAAACATGTAAGCATATGATTGTTAAAGTAAGTACAAATGCAAGCACGTGATCAACAATGCTCACACATACAACTACGATCCTAGAAGCATGTGAGCGACCAAGCATCCAACTACGTGAGTGTAATAGCCTCCGAGCATATATATATATATATATATATATCGTCATTCAAGTGTGTGCATATATGGTTAAAAAATAAATCTTAAGAAGTAATGACTCTTAATTTCAATGTGAGCATTTGAGCATGAGAGCATACATGCAAGCAATTTATGAGAGCATACAAGCATTTGGTTTTTAAGTATTTAACTACCCAAGTACACACCTCAATTCCCCCAATCTCCTCTGCATTCTAGCACAATTGTCAATGCATTTAGCCTTCAAGCCAATAGACATTTCATCATCAAATTGTGTGCACATATGGGTGGATATCAAACATGTGAATATCAATGCATATGAGCATGCAATCATCATAGCATTTGAACATAAGAGCAGGTAATTAGCAAAATGTCCAAGTGTAAGACTTGAAGGTATAAAAGTAAGTGAGCATTTGATCATCAAAGCATGTAGACATGGGAGCATACGATCATTGAAACATGTTAACATAGAAGCATGTGAACATCAAAGCATGATAACATAAGAGCATGTGATCATGTTCACATGTTATCATCAAAGCAAAGACAAATGTGAGTAGGTTATTATTAAAACATGTGAACATACAAGCATTTAATCATTAGAGCATACATGCCTATGAGCATTTAAACACCTTAGTACACATACCTCCAATCTCCCAATCACCTTAGCATTTAAGCACAATCGTCAATGCATTTAAGTGCACGAACATGCTACTACACGATCACTTCAGCCTTCGAGCCAATAGACATTTCATCATCCAAATGTGCTCATGTGTGTGGATCTCAAACATGTGAATATTGCATGTGAGCATGTGATCATCAAATCATTTCAAAAAAGAAGTAGGTAATTATCAAAGCATCCAAGCATATGAGCTTGAAGGCATATAGGCAAGTGGGCATGTGATCATCAAAGCAAGTAGACATGGAAGTACTCAATCATCGTGGCATGTGAATAATGGAGCAAGTTAACATAGGAACATCCAATCATAAAAGTGTTTGAGCATATGAGCATTAAGGCATATAGGCAGTGGACATGTTCTCATCAAAGTATGTAGACATAGGAGCATACGATCATCAAAGCATATAAACATAGAAGTATGTGATCATTAAAGCATGTCAACATAGAAGTATGTAAATATTAAAACATGTGAACATAAAAGCATGTAATCATTTAAGCAAATAGATATGTGAACAAATGATCTTCAAAGCAAGTACACATGTGAGCACGAGATCAACAAAGCATGTGAACATACAAGCACATGCACATTTAAGCATCCAAGTACACATACATCTTATAGTCCAATCATCTTAGGATTTAAGCATGATCATCAAAGCATGTGAGTGCCCGACCATTCAACTACATGAGCGTTTCAGTCTCCAAGCATAGAGATATATTGTCATCCAAGTGTGTGGACAAGTGGTTATAAGTAAATCTTATGAAGGAGTTACAAGCATTTGATAAAGAGAGCATACAAGCATGTGATCATTAGAGCATACCAACATATGAGCATTTAAGAACCCAAGTACACATACCTCAAATCTACCAATCACCTCAACAATCAAGCAAAATCGTCAAAGCATTTGAGTGCATGAACATCCAACTAAATGATCAATTGCCTCCAAGCCTATAAAGATATTAGCATCCAAGTGTGTGCACATGTATATGGGTATCATACAAGTGAATATCAATGCTTGTGAGCATATGATTATCAAAGAATTTGAATTGAGGAGGATGTAATCATCAAACCGTCTAAGCATATAAGCATGAAATCATACAAGCAAGTGAGCATGTGATCGTCAAAGCATGTAGGCATGGGAGCATACGATCATTGAAGCATGTGATCATCAAAGCAAGTACACATATGAGTATGTTATCAACAAAGCATGACACCATACAAGCATTTGATAATGAGAGTATACAATAATGTGATCGTGAAAGCATATGAGCATTTATGTACCCAAGTACACATACCTTGATTTTCCAAATCTCTTCAGCATTTAAGCACAATCGTCAAAGCATTTGAGCACATATACATCCAACAAGACAATCACTTATGTCTTAAAGCCTAGAGACATTTCATAATCCACGAGTGTGCACATGTGTGTGAATATCAAATATGTGAATATCAATGCATGTGAACAAGCAATCATCAAAGCATTTGAACCTAAGTAGGTAATCCTCAAAGCTTCCAAGCATATTAGAATGATGACATACAGGTAAGTGGGCATGTGATCATTAAAGTGTGTAGACATAGAAGCATATGATCATCGAAACATGTGAACATAGAAGCATGTGAAAATCAAAGCATGTGAAAATCAAAGCATGTGGTCATCAAAGCAAGTAGGCATGTAACAACTCAAGGAAAAGCGCTAGCCACATCTGCGCTATACTTCAAAAAGACTAGTCACAATTGAGATTCCTTGCAGTTGTTAATAAAGCCCAGTTCAACCCAGTAAATACCTGATGTAGGACTCATCACATACCCACACACATCATACAATCAATCAAATTGAGGCATCACAATCTCCCCCACTTAAATTCCTAACATCCTCATTAGGGTCCACTTTGTGGAGTAGTGTCTCCGAGCCCACATAGAGTTACTGGGCCGGCTCTGATGCCATATGTAACGACTCAAGGATCACAATTGAGACTCCTTACAGTTGTTAATAAAGCCCAGTTCAACCCAGTAAATACCTGATATGGGACTCATCACATACTTACACACATCATACAATCAATCAAATTGGGGCATCACAAGGAGAGCATACGATCATGTGATCATTAGAGCATAAAGCACATGAGATTTTAAGAACCCAAGTACACATACCTCAAATCTTCCAATCACCTTGGCATTCAAGCAAAATCATCAAAGCATTTGAGCGTACGAACGTCCAACTACATGATCATTTAAACCTCCAAGCCTATACAAATATTAGCATCCAAGTTTGTGCACATATGCATGGATATCATTTGAGTGAATATCAATACTTGTGAGCATGCGTTTATTAAAGCATTTGAATGTTGGAACATGAAATCTTAAAAGCAATTGCACATGTAATCGTTAAAGCATAAAGGCATGGGAGCATATGACCATCGAAACATGTGATCATCGAAGAAGTATGTTAACGTAGGAGCATCCAATCATAGAAGTCTCCAAGCATATGAGCTTTAAGGCATATAGGCATGTGAACAAGTTCTCTTCAAAGCATGTTAACATAGAAGCATACAATTATCAAAGCATGTGAACATAGAAATGTATGATCAACAAAGTATGTGTACATAGAAGTATGTGAATTTCAAAATATATGAACGTAAAAGCAAGTGATCATCTAAGAAGGTAGACAAGAGAGGATATGATCATCAAAGCAAGTACACATGCAAGCACGAGATCAACAAAGCATATGAACATACAAGCACGTGAGCATTTAAATCTCAAAGTACACATACATCATATCGTTTAGCTACCTTAGGAGTTAAGCACAATTATCAAAGCATTTGTGTGCTCGAGTATCCGACTACATGAACATTTCGGTCCCCAAGCGTATAGATATATTGTCTATCAAGTGTGTTTTCAAGTGGTTAAAAAATAAATCTTATGAAGGAGTGACACTTAATTTATATGTAAGAATGAGAGAATACAAGCATTTGATTAGGAGAGCATACAATCATGAGATCATTAGAGCATAAAGCACACGAGATTTTAAGAACCCAAGTACACATACCTAAAATCTTCCAATAACCTTGGCATTCAAGCAAAATGATCAAAACATTTAAACATACGAATGTCCAACCACATGATCATTTAATCCTCCAAGCCTATACAAATATTAGTTTCCAAGTTTGTGCACATATGCGTGGATATCATTTGAGTGAATATCAATACTTGTGAGCATGCGTTCATCCAAGCATTTGAATGTAGGAGCATGAAATCTTAAAAGTAATTGCACATGTAATCGTTAAAGCACAAAGGCATGGGAGCATATGACCATCGAAACGTGTTATCATCGAAGAAGTATGTTAACAAAGGAACATCCAATCAATGAAGTGTCCAAGCATATGAGCATTAAGGCATATAGGCAAGAGAACAAGTTATCTTTAAAGCATGCTGACATAGGAGCATATGATTTTCAAAGCATGTGTACATCAAAGCAAGTGGACATGAGAGAATATAATCGTCAAAGTAAGTACACATGTGAGCATGAGATCAACAAAGAAAGTAAACATACAAGCTCATGAGCATCTAAAACCTCAAAGTAAACATACATCTTACCATTCAATTACCTTCAGATTTAATCATAATCATCAAAGCATGTATGTGTCCGAGCATCCAATTACAAGAATGTTTCGGTCCCCAAGCGTATAGATATATCGTCAATCAAGTGTGTTCACATGTGGTTAAAAAATAAATCTTATGAAGGAATGACACTTAATTTATATGTAGCATTTAAGCATTAGAGAATACAAGCATTTGATCACGATTGCATACAATCATGTGATCACTAGATCATAAAGCATATGAGAATTTAAGAACCCAAGTACACATATCTCAAATCTACCAATCACCTCAACATTCAAGCAAAATCATCAAAGCATTTAAGCATATGAACGTCCAACTACATGATCACTTAAGCTTCCAAGCCTATACACATATTAGCATCCAAGTGTGTGCACATGTGCAAGAATATCATACGAGTGAATATCTATCCTTGTATGATAGCGATTATCAAAGCATTTGAATGTCAGAGCATATAAACATCAAATCATCGAAAGGCACGAGCATGAAATTTTAAAAGCAAGTGGGCATGAAATTGTGAAATCATGTAGGCATGAGAGCATATGACCATCGAAACATGTGATAATCAAAGAAGTATGTTAATGTAGGACCATCTAATCATAGAAGAGTCCAAGCATATGAGCATTAAGGCATATAGGCAAGTGAATAAGTTCTCTTCAAAGCATGTTGACATAGGAGCATATGATTATCAAAGCATGTGAACATAGAAGTGTATGATCAACAAAGTATGTGTACATAGAAGTTTGTGAATTTCAAAATATATGAACGTAAAAGCAAGTGATCATCTAAGCAAGTAGACATGAGAGCATATAATTGTCAAAGTAAGTACACATGTGAGCATGAGATCAACAAAGAAAGTAAACATACAAGCACATGAGCATTTAAACCTCAAAGCACACATGCATCATATCGTTCAATTACCATAGGAGTTAAGCACAATCATTAAAGCATTTATGTGTATTAGCATCCAACTACATGAACGTTTCGATCTCCAAGCATAAAGATATATCATCGATCAAGTCTGTTCACATGTGGTTCAAAAATAAATCTTATTTAGGAGTGACACTTAATTTATATGTAGCATTTAAGAATAAGAGAATACAAGCATTTGATCATGAGAGCGTACAATCATGTGATCAATAGACCATAAAGCATATGAGAATTTAAGAACCCAAGTACACGTACCTCAAATCTACTAATCACCTCGGCATTCAAGCAAAATCATCCAAGCATTTAAGCGTATGAACATCCAACCACATGATCACATAAGCCTCAAAGCCTATACATATATTAGCATCCAGGTGTGTGCACATGTGTGTGGATATCATACGAGTGAATATCTATGCTTGTGGGAAAGAGATTATCAAAGCATTTGAATGTCAGAGCATATAAACATCGAATCATCGAAAGGTACAAGCATGAAATTTTAAAAGCAAGTGGGCATATAATCGTGAAAGCATGTGGGCATGGGAGAATATGACCTTCAAAACATGTGATCATCGAAGAAGTATGTTAACGTAGGAGCATCCAATCATAGAAGTGTCCAAGCATATAAGCATTAAGGCATATAGGCAAGTGAACAAGTTCCCTTCAAAGCATGTTGACATGGGAGCATGCGATTATCAAAGCATGTAAACATAGAAGTATATGATCAACAAAGTATATGTACGTAGAAGTCTGTGAATTTCAAAATATATGAACGTAAAAGTAAGCGATCATCTAAGCAAGTGGACAATAGAGCATATGATCGTCAAAGCAAGTACCCATATGAGCATGAGATCAACTAAGCATATGAACATACAAGAACATGAGCATTTAAACCTCAAAGTACACATGCATCATATAGTTCAACTACCACAGGAGTTAAGTATAATCATTAAAGCATGTGTGTGCTCGAGCATCCAACTACATGAACATTTCGATCTCTAGGCGTATAGATATATCATCGATCAAGTATGTTTACATGTGGTTAAAAATATATCTTATTTAGGAGTGACACTTAATTTATATGTAGTGTTTAAACATGAGAGAATACAAGCATTTGATCATGAGAGTATACAATCATGTGATCACTAGACCATAAAGCATACGAGAATTTAAGAACCCAAGTACACGTGCCTTAAATCTACCAATCACCTCGGCATTCAAGCAAAATCATCCAAGCATTTGAGAGTATGAACGTCCAACCACATGATCACTTGAGCTACAAAGCCTATACGTATATTAGCATCCAAGTGTGTGCACTTGTGTGAGAATATCATACAAGTGAATATCTATGCTTGTATGAAAGCGATTATCAAAGCATTTGAATGTTAGAGCATATAAACATCAAATCATCGAAAGGTATGAGCATGAAATTTTAAAAGCGAGTGGGCCTATAATTGTCAAAGTATGTAGGCATGGGAGCATATAACCATCAAAACATGTGATCATCAAAGAAGTATGTTAATGTACGAGCATCCAATCATAGAAGAGTCCAAGCATATGAGCATTAAGGCATATAGGCAAGTTAACAAGTTCACTTCAATACACATATTAGCATCCAAGTGTGTGCACATGTGTGAGGATATCATAGGAGTGAATATCTATGCTTGTATGAAAACGATTATCAAAGCATTTGAATGTCGGAGCATATAAACATCAAATCATCAAAAGGTACGAGCATGAAATTTTAAAAGCAAATGGGCATGTAATCGTGAAAGCATGTAGGCATGGGAGCATATGACCTTCGAAACATGTGATCATCAAAAAAGTATGTTAACGTAGAAGCATCCATTCATAGAAGTGTCCAAGCATATGACCATTAAGGCATATAGGCAAGTGAACAAGTTCTCTTCAAAGCATGTTGACATAGGAGCATACGATTATCAAAGCATGTGAACATAGAAGTGTATGATCAACAAAGTATGTGTACATAGAAGTCTGTGAATTTCAAAATATAGGAACATAAAAGCAAGTGATCATCTAAGCAAGTAGACGTGAAAGCATATGATCGTCAAAGCAAGTACATATGTGAGCACGAGATCAACAAAGCCTGTGAACATACAAGCACATGAGCATTTAAACCTCAAAGTACACATGCATCATATCGTTCAATTACCATAGGAGTTAAGCACAATCATTAAAGCATTTGTGTGCCCAAGCATCCAACTACATGAACGTTTCGATCTCCAAGCGTAAAGTTATATCATCGATCAAGTATGTTCACATGTGGTTCAAAAATAAATCTTATTTAGGAGTGACACTTAATTTATATGTAGCTTTTAAGCAAGAGAGAATACAAGCATTTGATCATAAGAGCATACAATCATGTGATCACTAGACCATAAAGCATATGAGAATTTAAGAACCCAAGTACACGTACCTCAAATCTACTAATCACCTCGGCATTCAGGCAAAATCATCCAAGCATTTGAGCGTAAGAACGTCCAACCACATGATCACATAAGCCTCAACGCCTATACATATATTAGCATCCAAGTGTGTGCACATGTGTGTGGATATCATACGAGTGAATATCTATGCTTGTGTGAAAGCGATTATCAAAGCATTTGAATGTCGGAGCATATAAACATCAAATCATCGAAAGGTATGAGCGTTAAATTTTAAAAGCAAGTGGGCATGTAATCGTGAAAGCAGATAGGCATGGGAGAATATGACTTTTGAACATGTAATCATCAAAGAAGTATGTTAACGTAGGAGCATCCAATCGTAGAAGTGTCCAAGCATATAAGCATTAAGGCATATAGGCAAGTGAACATGTTCTCTTCAAAGCATGTTGACATAGGAGCTTGCAATTATCAAAGCGTGTCAACATAGAAGCGTATGATCAACAAAGTATATGTACAATGAAGTCTGTGAATTTCATAATAGATTAACGTAAAAGCAAGTGATCATCTAAGCAAGTAGACATGAGAGCATATGATCGTCAAAGCAAGTACCCACGTGAACACGAGATCAACAATGCATATGAACATACAAGCACATGAGCATTTAAACCTCAAAGTACACATGCATCCTATAGTTCAACTGCCATAGGAGTTAAGCACAATCATTAAAGCATATGTGTGCTCGAGCATCCAACTACATGAACGTTTCAATCTCCAAGCGTATAGATATATCATCGATCAAGTATGTTCACATGTGGTTCAAAAATAAAACTTATTTAGGAGTGGCACTTAATTTATATGTAGCATTTAAGCATGAGAGTATACAAGCATTTGATCATGAGAGTATACAATCATGTGATCACTAGACCATAAAGCATATGAGAATTTGAGAACCCAAGTACACGTACCTCAAATCTACCAATCACCTCGGCATTCAATTAAAATCAACCAAGCATTTGAGAGTACGAATGTCCTACCACATGATAACTTAAGCCTTAAAGCCTATACTTATATTCGCATCCAAGTGTGTGCACATGTGCGTGGACACCATACGAGGGAATATCTATACTTGTGTGCATGCGATTACCAAAGCATTTGAATGTAGGAGCATATAATCATCAAATCGTCCAAAGGTACGAACATGAAATTTTAGAAGCAAGAGGGCATGTAATCTTTTAAGCATGTAGGCATGGGAGCATATGACCATCGAAACATGTGATCAACATGGAAGTATGCAAACGTAGGAGCATCCAATCATAGAAGTGTCCGAGCATATGAGCATTAAGGCATGTGGAAAAGTTCTCTTCAAAGCATGTAGACATAGGAGCATATAATTATCAAAGAATGTGTACATAGAAATGTATGATCGTCAAAGCATGTTTACAAAGAAGTTTTTGAATTTCAAATTATGTGAACATAAAAGCATTTAATCATCTAAGCTGGTAGACATGGAAGCATATTATTGTCAATGAAGTGTGTTCACATGTGGTTTAAAAATAAATTTTATTTAGGATTGACTTGTAATTATATGTAGCATTTAAGCATGAGAGAATACAAGAATTTGATCATGATTGCATACAAGCATATGATCACTAGAGCATAAAGCACATGAGAATTTAAGAACCCAAGTACACATACCTTAAATCTACCAGTCATCTCGGCATTCAAGCAAAATTATCAAAGCATTTGAGCGTATGAACGTCCAACTACATGATCACTTAAGCCTCCAAGCCTATACAAATATTAGCAACCAAAAGTGTGCACATGTGTGCGGATATCATATGAGTGAATATCTATGCTTGTGTGAAAGTGATTATTAAAGCATTTGAATGTAGGAGCATATAATAATCAAACAACGAAGGATACAACCATGAAATTTAAAGAGCAAGTGGGCATGTAATCGTTAAAGCATGTGGGCGTGGGAGCATGTGACCATCGAAACATGTGATCATCAAAGAAGTTTGTTAACTTAGGAGCATCCAATCGTAGAAGTGTCCAAGCATATGAGCATTCAGGCATATAGGCAATTGAACAAGTTCTCTTAAAAGCATATTGACATTGGAGCATACAATTATCAAAGCATGGGAACTTAAAAGTGTATGATCAACAAAGTATGCGTACATAGAAGTATTTGAATTTCATAAGATGTGAACGTAAAAGTATGTGATTGTCAAAGCAAGTACACATGTGAGCACGAGATCCACAAAGCATGTGAAAATACAAGCACAGGAGCATTTAAAACTCAAAGTACACATACATCTTACTATTCAATTACCTTTGGATTTAACCAGAAACATCAAAGCAAGTATGTTCCTGAGCATTGAACTAGTTGAACATTTCAATCTCCAAGTGTATAGATATATCGTCGATGAAGTGTGTTCACATGTGGTCCAAAAATAAATCTTATTTAGCAGTGACATGGAATTTATTTGTAGCATTTAAACATGATAGAATACAAGAAATTGACCATGAGAGTATACAATCATATGATCACTAAAGCATAAAGCACAAGAGAATTTAAGAACCCAAGAACACTTACCTCAAATCTACAAATCATCTCGACATTCATGAAAAATCATCAAAGCATTTGAGTGTATGAACGTCCAACTACATGATCACTTAAGCAAAATCAAGCAAAATCATCAAAGCATTTGAGCGTAGGAACGTTTGACTACATGATCACTTAAGCCTCCAAGCCTATACACATATTAGCATCCAATTGTGTGCACATGTGTGTTGATATCATACGAGTGAATATTTGTGCTTGTGTGAAAATGATTATTAAAACATTTGAATATAGGAGCATATAATAATCAAAACGCCGAAAGGTAAGAGCATGAAATTTAAAGAGCAAGTGGGCATGTAATCCTTAAAGCATGTCGGCATGGGAGCATACGACCATCGAAACATGTGATCAATAAAGAAGTATATTAAAATAGGAGCATCCAATCATAAAAGTGTCCAAGCATATGAGAATTAAGGCATATAAGAAAGTGAACAAGTTCTCTTCAAAGCATGTTGACATAGAAGCATACAATTATCAAAGCATGGGAACATAGAAGTGTATGATCAACAAAGTATGTGTACATGGAAGTTTGTGAATTTCATAAGATGTGATCGGCATGTGATCATATATGCCAGTAGACATGAGAGCATATGATCGTCAAAGCAAGTACATAAGTGAGCACGAGATCTACAAAGCATGTGAACATACAAGCACATGAGCATTTAAACTTCAAAGTACACATACATCATACCGTTCAATTACCTTTGGATTTAACCAATATCATCAAAGCTTGTATGTCCTTGAGCATCCAACTAATTGAACATTGCAATCTCTAAGCATATAAATATATCGTCGATCAAGTGTGTTCACATGTGGATCGAAAATAAATCTTATTTAGGAGTGACCCTTAATTTATATGTAGCATTTAAGCAAGAGGGAATACAAGCAATTGATCAAGAGAGCATACAATCATATGATCACTAGATTATAAAGCACATGAGAATTTATGAACCCAAGTACACATACCTTAAATCTACCAATCATCTCTGCATTCAAGCAAAATCATCAAAGCATTTGAGCGTACGAATGTCCAACTACATGATCACTTAAGCCCCGAAACCTATACATATATTAGCAACCAAATGTGTGGACATGTGTGTGGATATCATACGAGTGAATATCTATGCTTGCGTGAAAGCGATTATCAAAGCACGAAATTTAAGTGCAAGTGGGCATGTAATCGTTAAATCATGTAGGCATGGGAGAATAAGACCATCGAAACATGTGATCATCAAAGAAGTATGTTAACATAGGAGCATCTAATCATTGAAGTATCCAAGCATATGAGCATTAAGACATATAAGAAAGTGATCAATTTCTCTTCAAAGCATGTTCACATACGAACATACGATTATCAAATCATGGGAACATAGTAGTGCATGATCAACAAAGTATGTGCACATAGAAGTATGTGAATTTCATAAGATGTGAACATAAAATCATGTGATCATATAAGCCAATAGACGTGAGAGCATGTGATCGTCATAGCAAGTAAACAAGTGAGCACGAGATCAATAAAACTTGTGAACATACAAGCACATGAGCATTTAAACCTTAAAGTACACATACATCTTACCGTTCAATTACCTTTGGATTTAACCACAATCATCAAGGCATGTATGTCCCCGAGCATCGAACCACTTGAACGTTTCGATCTCCAAGCGTATAGATATATTGTCGATCAAGTGTATTAACATGTGGTTAAAAAATAAATCTTATTTAGGAGTGACACTTAATTTATATGTTGCACTTAAACAATAGAGAATACAAGCAATTGATCAAAAGAGCATACAATCATATGATCACTAGATTATAAAGCACATGAGAATTTAAGAAATCAAGTACACATACCTCATATCTACCATTCACCTCGGCAATCAAGTAAAATTATCAAAGCATTTGAGTGAACGAACTTCCAACTCCATGATCACTTAAGCCCCCAAACCTATACACATATTAGCATCCAAGTGTGTGCACATGTGTGTGGATATCATAAAAGTGAATATCTATGATTGTGTGAAAGCAATTATCAAAGCATTTGAATGTTGGAACATATAATAATCAAAACGTCGAAAGGTACGAGCGTGAAATTTAAAGAGCAATGGGGCATGTAATCGTTAAAGCTTGCAGGCGTGGGAGCATGTGACCATCGAAACATGTGATCATCAAAGAAGTATGTTAAGATAAAAGCATTCAGGCATATAGGCAAGTGAACAAGTTCTCTTAAAAGCGCATTGACATTGGAGCATACAATTATCAAAGCATGGGAACATAAAAGTGTATGATCAACAAAGTATGTGCACATAGAAGTATGTGAATTTCATAAGATGTGAATGTAAAAACATGTGATCATATAAGCCAGTAGATGTGAGAGCATATGATCATCAGAGCAAGTACATATGTGAGCACTAGATTAACAAAGCGCGTGAAAATACAAGCACATGGGCATTTAATACTCAAAGTACACATACATCTTACCGTTCAATTACCTTTGGATTTAACTAGAATCATCAAAGCAAGTATGTTCTCAAGCATCCAACTAGTTTAACGTTTTGATCTCCAAGCATATAGATATATCGTCGATGAAGTGTGTTCACATGTGGTTCAAAAATAAATCTTATTTAGCAATGACACGTAATTCGTATGTAGCATTTAAGCAAAAGAGAATACAAGCAATTGATCATGAGAGCATATGATCATATGATCACTAGAGCGTAAAGCACATAAGAATTTAAGAACCCAAGTACACATACCTCAAATCTACAAATCATCTCGACAATCATGAAAAATCAACAAAGCATTTTGAGCGTACGAACGTTCAACTACATGAACACTTAAGCCTCCAAGCCTATTGAAATATTAGCATCCAAGTGTGTGAGCATTTGTGTGGATATCATACGAGTGGTTGTGTGAAAGTGATTATCAAAGCATTTGAATGTAGGAGCATATAATAATCAAATCGTTGAATTGTCCGAGCATGAAATTTAAAGAACAAGTGGGCATGTAAACGTTAATACATGTAGGAGTGGAAGAATATGACCATTGAAACAAGTGATCCTCAAAGAAGTATGTTAACATAGAAGCATCCAATCGTAGAAGTGTCCAAGCATATGAGCATTAAGGCATATAGGAAATTGAACAAGTTCTCTTCAAAGCATGTTGACATTAGAGCATACAGTTATCAAAGCATGGGAACATAGAAGTGTATGATCAACAAAGTACGTGTACATAGAAGTTTGTGAATTTCATAAGATGTGAACATAAAAGCATGTGATCGTATATACCAGTAGACGTGAGAGCATATGATTGTCAAAACAAGTACACAAGTGAGCAGGAGATCAACAAAGCATATGAACATACAAGCACATGAGCAAAATAACCTCAAAGTACACGTTCAACTACCATAGGATTTAAGCACAATCATCAAAATGTTTGAGCATTCGAATATCCAAGTACATGATCACTTAAGCCTCCAAGCCTACACACATATTGACATCCAAGTGTTTGCACATGTGCGCGTGGATATCATACGTGTGAATATCAATACATGTGAGTATGCGATTAAGAAAGAAATTGATTGGAAGAGCATATAATCATCAAATCGTCCAAACATATGAGCATGAAATTATAAAAGAAAGTGGGCACGTAGTCGTTAAAATATGTACACATGGGAGCATATGACCATGGAAACATGTGATCATCAAAGAAGTGAATTAACGTAGGAGCATCCAATCACAATAGTGTCCGAGCATATGAGCATTAAGCCATATAGGCATGTGGTCAAGTTCTCTTCAACGCATGTAAACGTAGGAGCATACGATTATCAAAGTTTGTGAACATAGAAATGTATGATCATCAAAGCATGTGTACATTGAAGTTTGTGAATTTCGAATGATGTGAACATAAAAGTATGTGATCATCTAAGCAAGTAGACATGAGAGCATATGATCGTCAAAGCAAGAATACATGTGAGCTCAAGATCAATTAGGCATGTGAACTTACAAGCATAGGAGGATTTAAACCTCAAAGTACACATACATCATACTATTCAACTACCTTAGGATTTAACCAAAATCATCAAAGCTTGTGTGCGTGCATCCAACAAAAAGAACGTTTCGGTCTCCAAGCGTATAGATATATCGTCAATTAAGTGTGTTCACATGTGGTCCAAAAATAAATCTTATGAAGGAGTGACACTTAATTTATATGTAGCATTTTAAGCATGACACAATACAAGCATTCTATCATCAGAGCTTACAATGATGAGATCACTAGAGCATAAAGCATACGAGAATTTAAGAACCCAAGTACACATATCTCAAATATACCAATCACCTTGGCATTCAAGCAAAATCATCAAAGCATTTGAGCATACAAACATCGGATTACATGATCACTTCAACCACCAAGCCTATACACATATTAGCATCCAATTGTGTGCACATGTGTGTTGATATCATACGAGTGAATATCTATGCTTGTGTGAAAATGATTATTAAAGCATTTGAATGTAGGAGCATATAATAATCAAAACGCCGAAAGGTAAGAGCATGAAATTTAAAGAGCAAGTGGGCATGTAATCCTTAAAGCATGTAGGCATGGGAGCATACGACCATTGAAACATGTGATCATCAAAGAAGTATGCTAACATAGGAGCATCCAATCAAAGAAGGGTCCAAGCATAAGAGAATTAAGGCATAGAAGAAAGTGAACAGGTTCTCTTCAAAGCAATGTTGACATAGGAGCATACAATTATCAAAGTATGGGAACATAGAAGTGTATGATTAACAAAGTACGTGTACATGAAAGTTTGTGAATTTCATAAGATGTGAACATAAAAGCATGTGATCATATATGCCAGTAGACGTGAGAGCATATGATCGTCAAAGCAAGTACACAAGTGAGCACGAGATCAACAAAGCATGTGAACATACAAGCAAATGAGCATTTAAACCACAAAGTACACATACATCCTACCGTTCAATTGCATTTGGATTTAACCAATCTCATCAAAACATGTATGTCCTCGAGCATCCAACTACATGAACATTTCGATCTTCAAGCGTATAGATATATCGTCGATCAAGTGTATTCCATTGTGGTTCAAAAATAAATCTTATTTAGGAGTGACACTAAATTTACGTGTAGCATTTAAGCAAGAGAGAATACATGCTATTTATCATGGGAGCATTTAATCATATAATCACTAGAGCATAAAGTGCATGTGAATTTAAGAACCCAAGTACACAAAGCTAAAATCTACCAATCACCTCGGCATTCATGCAAAATCATCAAAGCATTTGAACGAACAAACGTCCAACTACATGATCACTTAAGCCTCCAAGCCTAAACACATATTAGCATCCAAATGTGTGCATATGTGTGTGGCTATCATATGAGTGAATATCAATGCTTGTGTGAAAGAGATTATCAAAGCATATGAATGTCAGAGCATGTAATCATCAAATCGTCGAAAGGTATGAGCATGTAATTTTCAAAGCAAGTGGGCATGTAATAGTTAAAGCATGTTGGCATGGTAGCATATAACCAACAAAACATGTGATCATCAAAGATGTATGTTAACATAGGAGCATCCAATCATTAAGGTGTCCAAGCATATGAGCATTAAGGCATATAGGAAAGTGAACAAGTTATCTTCAAAGCATGTTGAAATAGGAGCATACGATTATCAAAGCATGTGAACCTATAAGTGTATGACCAACAAAGTATGTGTACATAAAAGTATGTGAATTTCAAAAGATGTGAATGTAAAATCGTGTGATCATCTAAGCAAGTAAACATGTGAGCATTAGATTGTCAAAGCTAGTACACATGTGAGCATGAGATTCACAAAGCATGTGAACATACAGGCTCATGAGCAAAATAACCTCAAAGTACACATACATAAAATCTTCCAATCACCTTGGCATTCAAGCAAAATCATCAAAGCATTTGAGCGTACGAACATCCAACTACATGATCATTTAAGCCTCCAAGCCTATACAAATGTTAGCATCCAAGTTTGTGCACATATGCATGGATATCATTCGAGTGAATATCAATACTTGTGAGCATGCATTTATCAAAGCATTTGAATGTAGGAGCATGAAATCTTAAAAGCAATTGCACATGTAATCATTAAAGCACAAAGGCATTGGAGTATATGACCATCGAAACATGTGATCATCAAAGAAGTATGTTAATGTAGGAGCATCCAATCATAGAAGTGTCCAAGCATATGAGCTTTAAGGCATATAGGCATGTGAACAAGTTCTCTTCAAAGCAAGTTAACATAGGAGCATACAATTATCAAAGCATGTGAACATAGAAGTGTATGATTAACAAAGTATGTGTACATAGAAGTATGTGAATTTCAAAATATATGAACGTAAAAGCAAGCGATAATCTAAGCAAGTAGACAAGAGAGGATATGATCGTCAAAGCAAGTTCACATGCGAGCGCGAGGTCAACAAAGCATGTGGACATACAATCACATGAGCTTTTAAATCTCAAAGTACACATGCATCATATCGTTCAGCTACCTTAGGAGTTAAGCACAATTATCAAAGCATTTTTGTGTTTGAGCATCCGACTACATGAACATTTTGTCTCCAAACATATAGATATGATTATCAAAGCATGTGAACATAGAAGTGTATGATCAACAAAGTATGTGTGCATAGAAGTATGTGAATTTCAAGAGATGTGAACGTAAAAGCATATGATCGTCAAAACAAGTATACATGTGAGCACGAGATCAATAAAGCATGGGAAATTAGAAGCACATGAGCATTTAAACCTCAAAGTACACGTACATCTTACCATTCAATTACCTTAGGGTTTAACCACAATCATCAAAGCATGTATGTGCCCAAGCATCCAACTACATGAAAGTTTCGGTGTCCAAGCATATAGATATATTGTCGATCAAGAGTGTTCAGATGTGGTTGAAAAATAAATCTTATTTAGGTTTGACACTTAATTATATGTAGCATTTAAGAATGAGAGAATACTAGCATTTGATCATGAGAGCATACAATCTTATGATCACTAGAGCATAAAGCACATGAGAATTTTAAAACCCACAAATCATCTCCACATTCAATAAAAATCGTCAAAGCAATTAAAATTATCATTTAAGTGTATGATCAACAAGCACATGACCATTTAAACCTCAAAGTACACATACATCGAAACATGTCCACGTAAAAGCAATTAAAATTATCATTTAAGTGTATGATCAACAAAGTATGTGTACATAGAAGTATGTGAATTTCAAAAGATGTGAACGTAAAAGCATGTAATCATTTAAGCAAGTAGACGTGAGAGCATATGATCGTCAAAGCAAGTATACATGTGAGCACGAGATCAACAAAGCATGTGAACATAATAGCAAATGAACATTTAAACCTCAAAGTGCACATACATCATACCGTGCAATTACCTTAGGAATTAACCACAATCACCAAAGCATGTTTGTGCCCGAGCATCCAACAACTTGAACATTTCGATCTCCAAGCGTATACATATATCGTCGATCAAGGGTGTTCACATGTGGTTCAAAAATAAATCTCACTTAGGAGCGACACGTAATTTATATGCAGCATTTAAGCATGAGAGAATACAAGAATTTAGGAACCCAATTGCACATACCTCAAATCTACCAACCATCATGGCATTCAAGCAATATCCTTAAAGTATTTGTGCGAAAGCGATTGTGAAAGCATTTGAATGTAGGAGCATATAATAATCAAAATGACGAAAGGTACGAGCATGAATTTTAAAGAGCAAGTGGGCATGTAATTCAAAAAGCATGTAGGCATGGGAGCATATGACCATTGAAACATGTGATCATCAAAGAAGTTTGTTACCATCAGAGCATCCGATCATAGAAGTGTCCAAGCATATTAGCATTATGGCATATAGGAAAGTGAACAAATTCCCTTCAAAGTATGTTGACATAGAAGCATACGATTATTAAAGCGTGTGAACACAGAAGTGTATGATCAACAAAGTGTGCGTACTTAGAAGTATGTGAATTTCATAAGATGTGAATGTAAAAGCATGTGATCATATAAGCCAATACATATGAGAGCATATGATCGTCAAAGCAAGTACACATGTGCGCACGAGATCAACAAAGCATGTGAACGTACAAGCACATGGACATTTAGACCTCAAACTACACATACATCTTACCATTCAATTACCTTAGGATTTAACCACAATTAGTAAAGCATGTATATGCCCAAGAACCCAACTACATGAACATTTCGATCTTCAAGCGTAGCGATATATCGTTGATCAAGTGTGTTCACACGTGTTTCAAAAATAAATCTTATTTAAAAGTGTCACATAATTTATATGTATCATTTAAGCATGAGAGAATACAAGCAATTAATCATGAGAGCATACAATCATATGATCACTAGGGCATAAAGCACATGAGAATTTTAGAACCCAAGTACATATACCTAAAATCTACAAATCATCTCGACATTCAAGAAAAATTATCAAAGCATTTGAGCATATGAACGTCCAACTACATGATCACTTACGCCTCCAAGCCTATACAAATATTAGCATTCAAGTGTGTGCGCATGTGTTTGGATATCATACAAGTGAATATCTATGCTTGTGTGGAAGCGATTATCAAAGTATTTGAATGTAGGAGTATATAATAATCAAAAGGTTGAAAGTTACGAGCATTAAATTTAAAGAGCAAGTGGACATGTAACACTTAAAGCATGTAGGCATGGGAGAATATGAACACCGAAATATGTGATCATCAAAGAAGTATGTTAACATAGGAGCATCCAATCATTGAACTGTCCAAGCATATGAGCATTTAGGCATATAGAAAAGTGAACAAGTTCCCTACAAAACATGTTGACATAGGAGCATACGATTATCGAAGCATGTGAAAATAGAAGTGTATGATCAACAAAGTATGTGTACATAGAAGTTTGTGAATTTAAAAAGAAGTCAATGTAAAAGCAAGTGATCATGTAAGCAAGTAGACATAAGAGAATATGATCGTAAAAGCAAGTACACATGTGAGCACGAGATCAACAAAGTATGTGAACATACAAGCACATAAAAATTTAAACCTCAAAGTACACATACATCATACCATTCAATTACCTTAGGATTTAACCACAATCACCAAAGCATATATGTGCCCGAGCGTCCAACATCTTGAACGTTTCGATCTCCAAGCATATACATATATCATCGATCAAGTGTGTTCACACGTGTTTCAAAAATAAATCTTATTTAGGAGTGACACTCAATTTATATGCATCATTTAAGCATGAGAGAATACAAGCAATTGATCATGTGAGAATACAATCATATGATCACTAGGGCATAAAGCACATGAGAATTTTAGAACCCAAGTACACATACCTAAAATCTACAAATCATCTCGACATTTAATAAAAATCATCAAAGCAATTAAAATTATCATTTAAGTGTATGATCAACAAAGTATGTGTACATAGAAGTATGTGAATTTCAAAAGATGTGAATGTAAAAACATGTAATCATTTAAGCAAGTAGAAGTGAGACCATATGATCGTCAAAGCAAGTATACATGTGAGCACTAGATTAACAAAGCATGTGAACATACAAGCACATGAACATTTAAACCTCAAGCTTAAATGATCAAGCGTATACCTATATTGTCGATCAAGTGTGTTCACATGTGGTTCAAAAATAAATCTCACTTAGGAGCGACACGTAATTTATATATAGCATTTAAGCATGAGAGAATACAAGCACTTGATCAAGAGAGCATACAATCATATGATCACTAGAGCATAAAGCACATGAGAATTTAGGAACCCAAGTACACATACCTCAAATCTACCAACCATCATGGCATTCAAGCAATATCCTCAAAGTATATGTGCGTACAAAAGTCCAACTATAGGATCACTTAGGCCTCTAAGCCTATACAAATATTAGCATCCATGTGTTTGCACATGTGTGTGGATATCATACGAGTGAATATCTATGGTTGTGTGAAAGTGATTATCAAAGCATTTGAAAGTAGGAGCATATAATAATCATAACGTCGAAAGGTACGAGCATGAAATTAAAAGAGAAAGTGGGCATGTAATCCATAGAGCATGTAGGCATGGGAGCATATGACCATCGAAACATGTGATCATCAAAGAAGTTTGTTACCATGGGAGCATCTGATCATAGTAGTGTCCAAGCATATGAGCATCATGGCATATAGGAAAGTGAACAATTTCTCTTCAAAGTATGTTGACGTAGGAGCAAACGATTATCAAAGCGTGTGAACGTAGAAGTGTATGATCAACAAAGTATGTGTACATAGAAACATGTGAATTTCAAAAGATTTGAACGTAAAAGCATGTAATCATTTAAGCAAGTAGATGTGAGAGCATATGATTGTCAAAGCAAGTATACATGTGAGCACGAGATAAACAAAGCATGTGAACATACAAACACAAGAACATTTAAACCTCAAAGTACACATACATCAAACCAAAAATGCTTGTATTCTCTCGACATTCAAGTACATGAGAATTTTAAAGCATAAAGCACATGAGAATTTTAGAACCCAAGTACACATACCTAAAATCTACAAATCATCTTGACATTCAATAAAAATTATCAAAGCATGTGTGTGCGCATGTGTGGATATCAAGTGTGTGCGCATGTGTGTGGATATCATACGATTGAGTATCTAGGCTTGTGTGAAAGTGATTATCAAAAAATTTGAATGTAGGAGAATATAATAATCAAATCGTCGAATGAAACAAGCACAAAATTTAAAAAGCAAGTGTGCGTGAAAACTTTAATGAATGTAGGCATGGGAAAATATGACCATTGAAACATGTGATCATCGAAGAAGTTTGTTAACATAGGAGTATCCAATCAATAAGTTGTCCAAGCATATGAGCTTTAAGGCATATAGGAAAGTGATCAAGTTCTCTTCAAACCATGTTGACGTAAGAGCATACGATTATCAAAGCATGGTAACATAGAAGTATATGATTAACAAAGTATGTGCACATAGAAATATGTGAATTTCATAAGATGTGAACATAAAAGCATATGATCATATAAACCAAGAGACGGTAGAGCATTTGATCGTCAAAGCAAGTACATAAGTGAGCACGAGATCAACAAAGCATGTGAACATACAATCACAAGAGCATTTCAATCTCAAAGTACACATACATTTTACCGTTCAATTACATTTGGATTTAACCACAATCATCAAAGCATGTATGTCCCTGAGCATCCAACTAGATGAACGTTTCGATCTCCAAGTGTATAGATATATCGTCGATCAAATGTGTTCACATATGGTTCAAAAATAAATCTTATTTAGGAGTGACACTTAATTTATATGTAGCGTTTAAGCATGAGAGAATACAAGTAATTGATCAAGAGAGCATACAATCATACGATCACTAGATTATAAAGCCAGTAGACGTGAGAGCATACGATCGTCAAAGCAAGTACATAAGTGAGCACGAGATCAACAAAGCATGCGAACATACAAGCAAATGAGCATGTAAACCTCAAAGTACACATACATCTTACCGTTCAATTGCATTTGGATTAAACCAATCTCATCAAAGCATGTATGTCCCCGAGCATCCAACTACATGAACGTTTCGATTTCCAAGCATATAGATATATTGTCGATCAAGTGTTTTCCATTGTGGTTCAAATATAAATCTTATTTAGGAGTGACACTAAATTTATGCCTAACATTTAAGCAAGACAGAATACAAGCATTTGATCAAGAGAGCATACAATCATACGATCACTAGAGCAAAAAGGACATGAGAATTTAAGAACCTAAGTACACCTACCTCAAATCTTCCAAATCATCTCAGCATTCAAGCAAAATCATCAATGCATTTGAGCGTACCAACTTCCAACTACATGATCACTTAAGTCTCCATGCCTATACAAATATTAGCATTCAAGTGTGTGCGCATATGTTTGGATATCATACAAGTGAATATCTATGCTTGTGTGAAAGCGATTATCAAAGCATTTGAATGTAGGAGCATATAATAATCAAAACGTCAAAAGTTACGAGCATGAAATTTAAAGAGCAAGTGGACATGTAACACTTAAAGCATGTAGGCATGGGAGAATATGACCACCGAATCATGGGATCATCAATGAAGTATGTTAACATAGGAGCATCCAATCATAAAAGTGTCCAAGCATTTGAGCATTAAGGCACATAGGAAAGTGAATAAGTTCTCTTCAAAGTATGATGACATAGGAGCATATGATTATCAATGTGTGTGAACATAGAAGTGTATGATCAACAATGTATGTGTACATATAAGAATGTGAATTTCAAAAGATGTGAATGTAAAAGCATGTGATCATTTAAACAAGTAGACGTGAGAGCATATGTTCGTCTAAGCAAGTACACAAGTGAGCACGAGATCAACAAAGCATGTGAACATACAAGCACATGAGCATTTAAACCTCAACATACACATGCATCTTACCGTTCAATTACATTTGGATTTAACCAATCTCCTCAAAGCATGTATGTGCCCGAGCATCCAACTACTTAAACGTTTCGATCTCCAAGCGTATACATATATCGTTGGTCAAGTGTGTTCACATGTGGTTCAAAAATAAATCTTACTTAGGAGCAACACTTAATTTATATGTAGCATTTAAGCATGAGAGAATACAAGCATTTGATCATGAGAGCATACAATCTTGTGATCATTAGAGTATAAAGCATATGAGAATTTAAGAGCCCAACCACACATATCTAAAATCGACCAATCCCCTCGGCATTTAGGCAAAATCATCAAAGCATTTGAACGTACGAACCTCCAACTACATGATCAATTAAGCCTTGAGGACTATACAAATATTAGCATCCATGTATGTGCACATGTGTGTGGATATCATACAAGTGAATATCTATGCTTGTATGGAAGCGGCTATCAAAGCATTTGAATGTAGAAGCCAATAATAATCAAATCGTTGAAAGGTACGAGCATGAAATTTAAAACGCAAGTGGGCATGTAATCGTCAAAGCATGTAGGTGTGGGAGCATATGACCATTGGAACATGTAATCAACAAAGATGTATGTTAGCATAGGAGCATCCAATTATAGAAGTGTCCAAGCATATGAGCATTAAGGCATGTAGGAAAGTGAACATGTTCTCTTCGAAGCATGTTGACATAGGAGCATACGTTTATCAAAGGATTTGAACATAGAAGTGTATGATCAACAAAGTATGGGTACATAGAAGTATTTGAATTTCAAAAGATGTGAATGTAAAAGCATGTGATCATCTAAGCAAGTAGACGTGAGAGCTTATGATCGTCAAAGCAAGTACACATGTAAGCACGAGATCGACAAAGAAAGTGACCATACAAGCTCATGAGCATTTAAACTTCGAAGTACACATACATCTTACCATTCAATTACCTTTGGATTTATGCATAATCATCAAAGCATGTATGTGCCCGAGCATCCAACTACACGAACCTTTCGGTATCCAAGTGTATAGATATATCGTCGATCAAGTGTGTTCACATGTGGTTAAAAAAAAATCTTTTTGAGGAGTGACACTTAATTTAGATGTAACATTTAAGCATGAGAGAATACAAGCATTTGATCATGAGAGCATACAATCATGTGATCATTAGAGCATAAAGCATATGAGAATTTAAGAACCCAAGTACACATACATCAAATATACCAATCACCTCGGCATTCAAGCAAAATCATCAAAGCAATTGAGAGTACGAACATCCAAGCCTCCAAGCCTATTCCAATATTAGCATCCAAGTGTGTGCACAGCTGTGTGGTTATCATACGAGTGAATATCTATGCTAGTGTGAAAGCGGTTATCAAAGTATTTGAATGTAGGAGCATATAATAATCAAATCGTCGAAAGATACGAGCATGAATTTTAAAAAGAAAGTGGGCATGTAATTGTCAAAGCATGTTGGCATGGGAGCATATGACCATCAAAACTTGAGATCGTCAAAGATGTATGTTAACATAGGAGCATCAAGTCATAGAAATGTCCAGGCATATGAGCATTAAGGCATATTGGCAAGTGATAAAGTTTTATTCAAAGCCAGTTGACATAGGAGCATACATTTATCAAAGCATGTGAACATAGAAGTGTATGATCAACAAAGTATGTGTACATAGAAGTATGTGAATTTCAAAAGATGTCAACGTAAAAGGATGTGATCATCTATGCAAGTAGACATGAGAGCATATTATCGTCAAAGCAGGAACACATGTGACCACGAAATCTACAAAGTATGTGAACATACAAGCACATGAGTATTTAAACCTCAAAGTACACATACATCTTACCGTTCAATTACCTTTGGATTTAAACACAATCATCAGAGCATGTATGTGCCTGAGAATCCAACCGCACGAACGTTTCGGTCTCCAAGCGTATAGATATTTCATCAATCAAGTGTGTTTACATGTGGTTAAAAAATAAATCCTATTTAGGTGTAACCCTTAATTTATATGTAGCTTTTAAGCATGAGAGAATACAAGCATTTTATAATGATATTATACAATCATGTGATCATTAGAGCATAAAACATATGAGAATTAAAGAATCCAAGTATACATATCTCAATTCTACCAATTACCTCGGCATTCAAGCAAAATCATCAAAGCATTTGAGCGTACGAACGTCCAACTACATTATCACTTAAGCCTACATGTCTGTACAAATATTAGCTTCCAAGTGTGTGCACATGGGTGTGGATATCATATGTGTGAATATCTATGCTGGTGTGGAAGCAGCTATCAAAGCATTTGAATGTAAGAGCCTATAATAATCAAATTGTCAAAAGGTACAAGCATGAAATTTAAAAAGCAAGTGGGCATGTAATTGTCAAAGCATGAAATTTAAAAAGCAAGTGGGCATGTAATTGTCAAAGCATGTAGACATGGGAGCATATAACCATCAAAACTTGTCATCATCAAAGATGTATGTTAACATTGGAGCATCCAATCATAGAAGTGTCCAAGCAAATAAGCATTATGGCATATAGGAAAGTGAACAAGTTCTCTTCGAAGCATGTTGACATTGGAGCATACAATTATCAAAGCATGTGAACATAGAAGTGTATGATCAAAAAAGTATGTGTACATAGAAGTATGTGAATTTCAAAAGATGTTAACGTAAAAGCATGTGATCATCTAAGCAAGTAGACGTGAGAGCATATGATCGTGAAAGCAAGTACACATGTGAGCACGAAATCTACAATGCATGTGAACATACAAGCACATGAACATTTAAACCTCAAAGTACGCATACATCTTACCGTTCAATTATCTTTGGCTTTAACCACAATCATCAAAGCATGTATGTGCCTGAGCATCCAGCCATACGAACGTTTCGGTCTCCAAGCGTATAGATATATTGTTGATCAAATGTGTTCACATGTGGTTAAAAAATAAATCCTATTTAGGTGTGACACTTAATTTATGTGTTGCATTTAAGCATGAGAGAATACAAGCATTCGATCATGAAAGCATACAATCATGTGATCACTAGAGCATAAAGCATATGAGAATTTAAGAATCCAAGTACACATACCTCAAATCTACCAATCACCTCGGCATTCAAGCAAAATCATCAAAGTATTTGAGAGTACGAACGTCCAACTAAATGATCACTTAAGTCTCCAAGCTTATACAAATATTAGCATCTAAGTGTGTGCACATGTGTGTGGTTATCATACAAGTGAATATCTATGCTAGTGTGAAAACGGTTATCAAAGCATTTGAATGTAGGAGCATATAATAATCAAATCGTCGAAAGATACAAGCATGAATTTTAAAAAGAAAGTGGGCATGTAATTGTCAAAGCATGTCGGCATGGGAGCATATGACCATCAAAACTTGAGATCATCAAAGATGTATGTTAACATAGGAGCATCCAATCGTAGAAATGTCTAGGCATATGAGCATTAAGGTATATTGGCAAGTGATTAAGTTTTATTCAAAGCCAGTTGACATAGGAGCATATGTTTATCAAAGCATGTGAACATAGAAGTGTATGATCAACAAAGTATGTGTACATAGATGTATGTGAATTTCAAAAGATGTGAACATAAAAGCATGTGATCATCTATGCAAGTAGACATGAGAGCATATGGTCGTCAAAGCAAGAACACATGTGAGCACGAAATCTATAAAGCATGTGAACATACAAGCACATGAGCATTTAAACCTCAAAGTACACCTACATCTTACCGTGCAATTACCTTCTAATTTAACCATAATCATCAAAGCATGTATGTGCCCGAGCATCCAACTACACGAACCTTTCGGTGTCCAAAAGTATAGATATATCCTCGATCAAGTGTGTTCACATGCGATTAAAAAATAAATTTTATTTTGGAGTGACATTTAATTTATATGTCATATTTAAGCATGAGAGAACACAAGTATTTGAACAAGAGAGCATACAATCATGTGATCACTAGAGCATAAAGTATATGAGAATTTAAAAACCCAAGCACACATACCTAAAATCGACCAACCCCCTCGGCATTCAAGCAAAATCATCAAAGCATTTGAGCGTACAAACCTCCAATGACATGATCACTTAAGCCTCTAGGACTATACAAATATTAGCATCCATTTGTGTGCACATGTGTGTGGATATCATACGAGTGAATATCTATGCTTGTGTGGAAGCGGCTATCAAAGCATTTGAATGTAGGAGCTTATAATAATCAAATCTTCGAAAGGTATGAGCATGAAATTTAAAACGCAAGTGGGCATGTAATTGTCAAAGCATGTAGGCGTGGGAGCATATGACCATCAAAACATGTGATCATCAAAGATGTATGTTAGCATAGGAGCATCCAATCATAGAAGTGTCCAAGCATATGAGCATTAGGGCAAGTAGGAAAGTGAACAAGTTCTCTTCGAAGATTGTTGTCATAGGAGCATACGATTATTAAAGGATTTGAATATAGAAGTGTATGATCAATAAAGTGTATGATCAATAAATTATGTGTACATTGAAGTATGTGAATTTCAAAAGATGTGAACATAAAAGCATGTGATCATCTAAGCAACAAGACGTGAGAGCTTATGATCGTCAAATCAAGTACACATGTGAGCATGAGATCAACAAAGAAAGTGAACATACAAGCTCATGAGCATTTAAACCTCAAAGTACAAATACTTCTTACCGTTCAATTACCTTAGGATTTAAGCACAATCATCAAAGCATGTATGTGCCTGAGCATCCACCTAAACGAACGTTTCGATATCCCAGCGTATAGATATATCGTCGATCAAGTGTGTTCACATGTGGTTAAAAAATAAATCTTGTTGAGGAATGACACTTAATTTATATGTAGCATTTAAGTATAAGAGAATACAAGCATCTGATCATGGGAGCATACAACCATGTGATCACTAGAGCATAAGCCAAACGAGAATTTAAGAACCCAAGTACACCTACCTCAAATCTACCAATCACCTTGGCATGCAAGCAAAATCATCAAAGCATTCCAGTGTACAAACGTCCAACTACATGGTCACTTAAGCCTTGAAACCTATATACATATTAGCATCCAAGTGTGTGCACATGTGTGTGGATATCATACGAGTAAATATCTATGCTTGTGTGAAAGTGATTATGAAAGCATTTGAATGTCGGAGCATATAATCATCAAATCATCGAAAGGTACGAGCATGTAATTTTAAAAGCAAGTGGGCATGTAATAGTTAAAGCATGTAGGCATGGAACCATCAAAACATGTGATCATCAAAGAAATATGTTAACATAGAGCATCCAATCATAGAAGTGTCCTTGCATATGAGCATTAAGGCATATAGGCAAGTGAACAAGTTTTGTTCAAAGCATGTTGACATTGGAGCACACAATTATCAAACCACGCGAAAGTAGAAGTGCATAATCAAAAAAGTAAGTGTACATAGAAGTATGTGAATTTCAAAAGATGTGAACGTAAAAGCATGTGATCATCTAAGCAAGTAGACGTTAGAGCATATGATTGTCACAGCAAGTACATGTGAGCATGAGATCAACAAAGCATTTGAACATACAAGCACATGAGCATTTAAATCTCAAAGTACTCATACATCTTACCGTTCAATTACCTTAGGATTTAACCACTATCATCAAAGCATGTATGTACCTAAGCATCCAACTACATGAGCGTTTCGATCTTAAAGCGTATAGATATATCGTCAATCAAGTGTGTTCACTTGTGGTTCAAAAATAAATCTTATTTAGGAGTCACATTTAATTTTTATGTAGCATTTAAGTATGAGAGAATACAAGCATTTGATCATGAGAGCATACAATCATATGATCACTTGAGCATAAAGCATATGAGAATTTAAGAACCGAGGTACACATACCTCAAATCAACCAATCATCTCGGCATTTAAGCAAAATCATCAAAGCATTTGAGCGTACGAACGTCCAACTACATGATCACTTAAGCCTCCAAGCCTTTACAAATATTAGCATCTATGTGTGTGCACGTGTGTGGATATCATACGAGTGAATATCTATGCTTGTGTGAAAAAGATTATCAAAGCATTTGAATGTAGGAGCATATAATCATCAAAACGTCAAAAGGTACGTGTATGAAATTTAAAGAGCAAGTGAGCATGTAATCGTTAAAGCATGTAGGCATGGGAGCATATGACCACCGAAACATGTGATCATCAAAGAAGTATGTTAATATAGGAGCATCCAATCATAGAAGTGTCCAAGCATATTAGCATTAGGGCATATAGGAAACAAGTTCTCTTCAAAGTATGTTGACATAGGAGCAAACGATTATCAAAGCATGTGAATATAAAGTGTATGATCAACAAAGTATGTGTACATAAAAGTATGTGATTTTCAAAAGATGTGAACGTAAAAACATGTGATCATCTAAACAAGTAGACGTGAAAGCATATAATCGTCAAAGCAAGTACACGTGTGAGCATGAGATCAACAAAGAAAGTGAACAAACAAGCTCATGAGCATTTAAACCTCAAAGTACACATACATCTTACCGTTGAATTACCTTTGGATTTAACCACAATCATCAAAGCATGTATGTGCCTGAGCATCAAACGACACGAACGTTTCGGTCTCTAAGCATTTGGATATATCGTAGAACAAGTGTGTTCACATGTGGTTAAAAAATAAATCTTATTTATGAGTGACACTTAATTTATATGTAGTATTTAAGCATGAGAGAATACAAGCATTTGATCACGAGAGCATACAATCAAGTGATCACTAGAGCATAAAGCATATGAGAATTTAAGAACCGAAGTACACATACCTTAAATCTACCAATCACCTCGACATTCAAACAAAATCTTCAAAACATTTGAGCGTACGAATGTCCAACTACATGATCACTCAAGCATTTGATCACGAGAGCATACAATCAAGTGATCACTAGAGCATAAAGCATATGAGAATTTAAGAACCGAAGTACACATACCTCAAATCTACCAATCACCTCAACATTCAAGCAAAATCTTCAAAACATTTGAGCGTACGAATGTCCAACTACATGATCACTTAAGCCTCCAAGCCTATACACATATTAGCATCCAAGCACGTGGATATCATATGTGTGAATATCAATGCTTGTGAGCATGCGATTATCAAAGCATTTGAATGTAGGAGCATATAATCATCATATCGTCCGAATGAATGAGCATAAAATTATAAAAGCAAGTGGGCATGTAATCATTAAAGCATGTAGGCATGGGAGCATATGACCATCGAAACATGTTATCATCAAAGAAGTATGTTAGCTTAGGAGCATCCAATCATAGAAATGTCCAAGCATATGAGCATTAAGGCATATAGGCAAGTGAAAAAGTTTTCTTCAAAGCATGATGACATAGGAGCATACGATTATCAAAGCATGTGATATAGAAGTGTATAATTAACAAAGTATGTGTACATAGAAGTATGTGAATTTCAAAATATGTGAATGTAAAAGCACGTGATCATCTAATCCAGTAGACATGAGTGCACATGATCGTCAAAGCAAGTACACATGTGTGCACGTGATCAACAAAGCATTTGAACATACAAGCACATGAGCAAAATAACCTCAAAGTACACATGCATCTTATCGTTCAACTACCTTAGGATTTAAGCACAATCATCAAAGCGCATGTGTGTGCCCGAGCATGGAACTACATGAACGTTTCAATCTCCAAGTGCATAGATATATTGTCGATCAAGTGTGTTCACATGTGGTTAAAAAATAAATCCTATTTAGGAGTGACACTTAATTTATATGTAGCATTTCTGTATGAGAGAATACAAGCATTTGATCATGAGAGCATACAATCATGTCATCATTAGAGCATAAAGAATATGATAATTTAAGAAACCAAGAAAACATACCTCAAATCTGCCAATTACCTCGGCTATCAAGAAAAATCATCTAAGCATTTAAGCGTACGAATGTGCAACTACATGATTACTTAAGCCTCCAAGTTTATACACATATTAGCATCCAAGTGTGTGCACATGTGCGTGGATATCGTTCGAGTGAATATCTATGCATGTGAGCATGCAATTATCAAAGCTTTTAAATGTAGGAGCATATAATCATGAAATCATCCAAAGGTATGAGCATGAAATTATAAAAGCATGTGGACATGTAATCGTTAAAGCATGTAGGCATGGGAGCATATGACCTACAAAACAAGTGATCATCAAAGAAGTATTCTAAAATAGGTGCATCCAATCATAGAAGTCTCCAAGTATATGAGCATTATGGCATATAGGCATGCGGACGAGTTCTCTTCAATGCATGTAGACATAAGAGCATACGATTTTCAAAGAATTTGAACATAGAAATGTATGATCATCAAAGCGTATGTACATAGAAGTATGTGAATTTCAAAAAATGTGAACATAAAAGCATTTGATCATCTAAGCAAGTAGACATGAGAGCATATGATCGACAAAGCAAGTACACATGTGAGCACGAGATCAACATTGCATTTGAACATACAAGCACATTAGCATTTAAACCTCTAAGTACACATATAACTTACCGTTCAATTACCTTAGGACTTAAGCACAATCATCAAAGCAAGTGAGTGTCCAAGCATCCAACTACGTGAACGTTTTAGTCTCCAAGCGTATAGATATATCATCAATCAAGTGTTTTCATTTGTGGTTAAAAAATAAATCTTATGAAGGAGTGATACTTAATTTATATGTAGCATTTAAGCATGGGAGAATACAAGGATTTGATCATGAGAGCATACAATCAAGTGATCACTAGAGCATAAAGCATATGAGAATTTAAGAACCGAAGTACACATACCTCAAATCTACCAATCACCTCGACATTCAAGCAAAATCTTCAAAACATTTGAGTGTACGAATGTCCAACTACATGATCACTTAAGCCTCCAAGCCTATACATATATTAGCATCCAAGCACGTGGATATCGTATGTGTGAATATCAATGCTTGTGAGCATGCGATTATCAAAACATTTGAATGTAGGAGCATATAATCATCATATCGTCCGAATGAATGAGCATAAAATTATAAAAGCAAGTGGGCATGTAATCATTAAAGCATGTAGGCATGGGAGCATATGACCATCGAAACATGTTATCGTCAAAGAAGTATGTTAGCTTAGGAGCATCCAATCATAGAAGTGTCCAAGCATATGAGCATTAAGGCATATAGGCAAGTGAACAAGTTTTCTTCAAAGCATGTTGACATAGGAGCATACGATTATCAAAGCATGTGAACATAGAAGTGTATAATTAACAAAGTATGTGTACATAGAAGTATGTGAATTTCAAAATATGTGAATGTAAAAGCACGTGATCATTTAATCAAGTAGACATGAGTGCACATGATCGTCAAAGCAAGTACACATGTGAGCACGAAATCAACGAAGCATTTGAACATACAAGCACATGAGCAAAATAACCTCAAAGTACACATGCATCTTATCATTCAACTACCTTAGGATTTAAGCACAATCATCAAAGCGCATGTGTGTGCCCGAGCATGCAACTACATGAACGTTTCGGTCTCCAAGTGCATAGATATATCGTCGATCAAGTGTGTTCACATGTGGTTAAAAAATAAATCCTATTTAAGAGTGACACTTAATTTATATGTAGCATTTCTGTATGAGAGAATACAAGCATTTGATCATGAGAGCATACAATCATGTCATCATTAGAGCATAAAGAATATGATAATTTAAGAAACCAAGAAAACATACCTCAAATCTGCCAATTACCTCGGCTATCAAGAAAAATCATCAAAGCATTTGAGCGTACGAATGTGCAACTACATGATTACTTAAGCCTCCAAGTTTATACACGTATTAGCATCCAAGTTTGTGCACATGTGCGTGGATATCGTTCGAGTGAATATCTATGCATGTGAGCATGCAATTATCAAAGCATTTAAATGTAGGAGCATATAATCATGAAATCATCCGAAGGTATGAGCATGAAATTATAAAAGCATGTGGGCATGTAATCGTTAAAGCATGTAGGCATGGGAGCATATGACCTACGAAACAAGTGATCATCAAAGAAGTATTCTAAAATAGGTGCATCCAATCATAGAAGTCTCCAAGTATATGAGCATTACGGCATATAGGCATGTGGACAAGTTCTCTTCAATGCATGTAGACATAGGAGCATACGATTTTCAAAGAATTTGAACATAGAAATGTATGATCATCAAAGCGTATGTACATAGAAGTATGTGAATTTCAAAAGATGTGAACATAAAAGCATTTGATCATCTAAGCAAGTAGACATGAGAGCATATGATCGACAAAGCAAGTACACATGTGAGCACGAGATCAACAATGCATTTGAACATACAAGCACATTAGCATTTAAACCTCTAAGTACACATATAACTTACCGTTCAATTACCTTAGGACTTAAGCACAACCATTAAAGCAAGTGAGTGTCCAAGCATCCAACTACATGAACGTTTTAGTCTCCAAGCGTATAGATATATCATCAATCAAGTGTGTTCATTTGTGGTTAAAAAATAAATCTTATGAAGGAGTGACACTTAATTTATATGTAGCATTTAAGCATGGGAGAATACAAGGATTTGATCATGAGAGTATACAATCATGTGATCACTAGAGCATAAAGCATATGAGAATTTAAGAACCGAAGTACACATACCTCAAATCTGCCAATCACCTCAGCATTCAAGCAAAATCATCAAAGCATTTAAGCGTATGAATGTCCAACTACATGATTACTTAAGCCTTTAAGCCTATACACATATTAGCATCCAAGTGTATGCACGTGCGTGGATATCATACGAGTGAATATCTATGCTTGTGTGCATGCGATTATCAAAGCATTTTAATGTCAGAGCATCCAAAGGTACAAGCATGAAATTTTTAAAGCAACTGAGCATGTAATTGTTAAAGCATATAGGTGTGGGAGCATATGACCATCAAAACATGTGATCATCAGAGAAGTATGTTAACGTAGGAGCACCAATCATAGAAGTGTCTGAGCATATGAGCATTAAGGCATATAGGTATTTGGACAAGTTCTCTTCAAAGCTTGTAGACATAGGAGCATACAATTATCAAAGAATGTGAACATCGAAATGTATGATCATCAAAACATGTGTACATAGAAGTATGCGAATTTCAAAAGATGTGAGCATAAAAGCATTTGATCATCAAATCAAGTAGACATGAGAGCATATGATCGTCAAAACAAGTACACATATGAGCAGGAGATCAACAAAGCACATTAACATACAAGCACATGAGCATTTAAACCTCAAAGTACACATACATCTTACCGTTCAATTACCTTAGGATTTAAGCACAATCATTAAAGCATGTGTGTGCCCGAGCATCCAATTACATGAACATTTTGATTTCCAAGAGTATAGATATATCGTCAATCACATGTGGTTCAAAAATAAATCTTATTTAGGAGTGACACTTAATTTATATGTAGCATTTAAGTACGAGAGAATACAAGCATTTGATTATGAGAGCATACAATGATATGATCACTAGAGAATAAAACACATGAGAATTTAAGAACCCAAGTACACATACCTCAAATCTACGGTATTCAAGCAAAACCATCAAAGCATTTGAGCGTACGAACGTCCAACAACATGATTACTTAAGCCTCCAAGCCTATACAAATATTAGCATTCAAGTGTGTGTGCATGTGTGTGGCTATCATACGAGTGAATATCTATCCTTGTGTGAAAGCAATTATCAAGGCATTTGAATGTAGGAGCATGTAATAATCAAAACGTCGAAAGTTATGAGCATGAAATTTAAAGAGCAAGTGGGCATGTAATCCTTAAAGCATGTAGGCATGGGAGCATATGACCATTGAAACATGTGATCATCAAAGAAGTACGTTAACATAGAAGCATCCAATCATAGAAGTGTCCAAGTATATGAGCATTAATGCATTTAGGCAAGTGAGCAAGTTCTCCTCAAAGCATGTTGACATAGGAGCATACGTTAATCAAAGCATGTGAACATAGAAGTGTATGATCAACAAAGTATGTGTAAATAGAATTATGTGAATTTCAAAAGATGTGAACGTAAAAGCTTGTAATCATCTAAGCAAATAGACATGAGAGCATATAATCGTCAAAGTAAGTACACATGTGAGCAGGAGATCCACAAAGAAAGTGAACAAAGAAGCACATGAGCATTTAAACCTCAAAGTACACATATATCTTTTCGTTCAATTACTTTCAAATTTAAGCACAATCATCAAATCATGTATATGTCCGAGCATCCAACTACATGAACGATTCGGTCTCCAAGCGTATAGATATATCGTCGATCAAGTGTGTTCACATGTGGTTAAAAAATAAATCTTATTTAGAAGTGACACGTAATTTATATGTAGCATTTAAGCATGAGAGAATACAAGCATTTGATCATGAGAGCATACAATCATGTGATCACTAGAGCATAAAGCATATGAGAATTTAGGAACCCAAGTAAACATACCTCAAATCTACGATTCACCTTGGCAGTTTAGCAAAATCATCAAAGCATTTGAGCCTACAAACATCCAACTACATGATCACTTAAGCTTCCAAGCCTATACACATATTAGCATCCAAGTGTGCACATGTTCGTGGATATCATACGAATGAATATCTATGCTTGTGTGCATGTGATTATCAAAGCATTTTAATGTAGGAGCATATAATCATCAAATTGTCCAAAGGTACAAGCATGAAATTTTAAAAGCAATTGGGCATGTAATCGTTAAAACATGTAAGTGTGGGTGCATATGACCATCGAAACATGTGATCATCAAAGAAGAATGTTAACGACGGAGCATCCAATCATAGAAGTGTACAAGCATATGAGCATTAAGGCATATAGGCATGTGGACAAGTTCTCTTCAAAGCATGTAGACATAGGAGCATACAATTATCAAAGAATGTGTACATAGAAATGTATGATCCTCAAAGCACGTGTACATAAAAGTTTGTGAATTTCAAAAGATGTGAAAATAAAAGCATTTGATCATCTAAGCAGGTAGACATGAGAGCATATGAATGAAGGAGTGACACTTAATTTATATGTAACATTAAAGCATGAGAGAATACAAGCATTTGATCATGAGAGCATATAATCATGTGATCACTAAAGCATAAAGCATATTAAAATTTAAGAATCCAAGTACATATATCTCAAATCTACTAACCACCTTGACATTCAAACAAAATCATCATTGCATTTAAGCATACAAACGTCCAACTACATGATCACTTAAGCCTCCAAGCCTATACACATATTAACATCCAAGTGTGTGCACATGTGCGTGGATATCATTCGAGTGAATATCAATACTTTTGAGCATGCAATTATCAAAGCATTTGAATGTAGGAGCTTGAAATTGTAAAAGCAATTGCACATGTAATCGTTCAAGCACATAGGCATGGGAGCATATGACCGTATTAACATAGGAGCATACGATTATCAAAGCATGTGAACATAGAAGTGTATGATCAACAAAGCATTTGTACATAGAAGTATGTGAATTTCAAAAGATGTGAACCTAAAAAGCATGTGATCATCTAAGGATATAGACATGAGAGCATATGATCATCAAAGCATGTACACATTTGAGCATGAGATCAACAAAGCATAAGAGCATATAGGCACATGAGCATTCAATCTTGAAAGTACACATACATCTTACCGTTCAATTAGCATAGGATTTAAGCACAATCATTAAAGCATGTGAGTGTCCAATCATCCAACTACATGAACGTTTCAGTCTCCAAGCATATAGATATATCGTCGATTAAATGTGTGCACGTGTGGTTAAAAAATATATCTTATGAATGTGTGATACTTAATTTATATGTAAGCTTTTAAGAGTGAGAGTATACAACCAATTGATCGTGAGTGCACACATGTGAGTACTTGATTAACAAAGCATTGAACATTAGTACATGAGCGTTTAAGCATCCAAGTACACACATACATCTTACCGTCCAATCACCTTAGGATTTATGCACGATCATCAAAGCGTGTGAGTGCCCGAGCATCCAATTACATCAGCATTTCAGTTTCCAGGCATATAGATATATCGTCATTCAAGTATGCGCCCATGTGGTTAAAAAATAAATCTTATAAAGAAGTGACACTTAATTTATATGTAAGCATTTAAGCATGAAAGTATACAAGTATTTGATTGTGAGTGCACACATGTGAGCACTTGATCAACAAAGCATTGAACGTACAAGCACATGAGCATTTAAGCATCCAAAAGCACATGAGTATTTAAGCATCCAAGTACACACATACATCTTGCCATCCAATCAGCTTATGATTGAAGCACGATCATCAAAGCAAGTGAGTACGTGAGCATTCTACTACATGATCGTTTCAATCTCCAAGCATATAGATATATCGTCATTCAAGTGTGTGCACATGTGGTTAAAAAATAAATCTTATGAAGGAATGACACTTAATTTATATGTAAGCATTTAAGCATGAGAGTATATAAGCATTTGATGTGAGAGCATACAAGCATGTGATCATTAGAGCATACAAGCATATAAGCATTTAAGAACCCAAGTACACATACCTCAAATCTACCAATCACCACAACATTAAAGCAAAATCATCAATGCGTTTGAGCTCATGAACGTCCAACTACCCAATCATTTAAGCCTCCTAGCTTATAGACATATTAGTATCCAAATGTGTGGATATTAAACATGTAAATATCAATTCTTGTGAGCATGTGAATATCAAAGCATTTGAACATAGGCGCATGTAATCATTAAAGCATCCAAGCATATGAGCGTGAAGTTATATAAGCAAATGGGCATGTGATCATCATAGAATGTAGCTATGTGAGCATACAATCATCGAAGCATGTGATCATCAAAGAATTTGAATATCAAAGCATCTAAACATTAAAGCATGTGATCACCAAAGCAAGTAAACATTTGAGTATGTGATCATCAAAGCAAGTACACATGTGGGCATATTATCAACAAAACATGAGAACATACAAGCATTTGTTCGTGAGAGCATGCAAGAATGTGATCATGAGAGCGTACAAGTATATGAGCATTTAAGCACCTAAGTATACATACCTCTAATTTCCCAATCAACTCTACCTTCAAGCACAATTGTTAATGCATTTGAGCGCACAAACGCCCAACTACACGATCACTTAAGCCTTCAAGCCTATAGACATATCATCATCCAAGTGTGTGCATATGTGTATGAATATCAAACATATGAATATCAATGTATGTGAGCATGGGAGCACGTCATAATCAAAGTATATGAGTATGGGAGCATGTCATCACCAAATCTTGTTAGCATAGGAGTATGTAATCATCAAATCATGAGAGCATGTGAGCATTCCAACCTATAAGCATTCAAGCATGTCAATGTGGGAGCATACGATCATTGTAGCATGTAAAAAAATGAGCAACCACGCATGTAAGAACTAGTGAGCATTAGCACGCACGTGCATCAAAATGGATGAGCACATCAGTCTCCAAAAATATAGATATATCGATATCCAAGTGTGTGCACATGTGGATACAAAAAAAAATATTGATGCTTAATGATAATTAATGAATAAATCTTATGAATGAGTGACACTTAATTGAACTTATGAGCATTTAAGCATGAGAGTTGGATACAAAAAAAAGGATTGATGCTTAATGATAATTAATGAATAAATCTTATTAAGGAGTGACACTTAATTGAACTTATGAGCATTTAAGCATGAGAGTATATAAGCATGTTAGCATGAGAGCATACAAGTATGTGATCATAGCATAAACAAGCATATGAGTATTTAAGCACCCAAGTACACATATCTCTTACCATCCAATCACTTCAGCATTCAAGCACAATTGTTAAGGCATTTGAGCACACGAACGTCCAATTGCATGATCAATTAAACTTCCAAGCATATAGACTCATCATCATCCAAATGTGTGCAAATGTGTGTGGATATCAAACATGTGAATATCAATGCATGTGAATATGGGAGCATGTGATCATCAAAGAATATTAGCATGGGACCATAGGATTATCAAAGCATGTGTGCATAGGAGCATGTGAGCATGGGAGAATGTGATCATCACTTAAAAATAGAAGAAAGAGTTGCCACCTGGTTATCGATCCAAGAACTATAACATGACTCCATGAAGATCTACCTACCAGACTAGGCCCGGAATTAGGATATAGGATGGGAAGAGATTAGGCACCCCAATCTTGCCTAGCCATAGCCGGCTTTCAAATACCATAGTTCGATAATGGTCAAGTGGTGTCTATCTTATGGGTCTATGTGAACACACGCATACATCTAAGCCCTATTGTTCCTCTACAGCTCATGTGAAACAGATAAAATAGAAAGCAAAAAAAGGATCATGTGGAAGACAATCAAGCATGTGAAGGTCAACAGAAGAGAGCACACAAGCATGTGCATAAGAGCATACTAGCATGTGAGCATACAAGCATGTAAGAATATGGGAGCATGTGATCATCAAAGCATGTAAGAATATGGGAGCATGTGATCATCAAAGCATGTTCATGTAGGAGCATATCATTATTAAAGCATGTAGATATGTGAGCATTTAATAATCAAAGCATGAGAGCATGTGATCATCAAAACATGTG
The DNA here is from genome assembly GCF_001633185.2 of Quercus lobata. Classification (NCBI taxonomy): domain Eukaryota; kingdom Viridiplantae; phylum Streptophyta; class Magnoliopsida; order Fagales; family Fagaceae; genus Quercus; species Quercus lobata. The sequence continues at coordinate 28,630,636 of NC_044904.1, read as the reverse complement.
GACATGTGAGCATTTAATACCAACCATATTTTATTACTTACCAAATTCTATCCCTAATTTTAAATCAAATTAATTTCCAAAAGAAAATCTTTTAGCATTGAAAGCATTTATGATAACTTTCTTTCCAAAACCTCATCTTGGAAATAGTTGACAAAAGATTTAATTCTCATTGATTAGAAAAGATTTCATCTTTAAATGACCTTTCAAGACTTCCCTTAAATTGATCAATCAACTTTAAATTTGAATTCAGACCAATGTACAAGGAAAGTATTATGCATGTCAACCATATAAAAAAAGGGAAGAAAATAAATCATGCAATCACAGTTTAATCAAGTCATTGATTACCTAATTAAATGCAAGAATTTATTTCCAAACTCTATGGGGACTATTTAGCTATGAATGTCCAGACACGAGGTTAAATTAGAAAACAATGCAAGGAAGGATACATTGGCTGCCATGTTTAGATATAAAAGGAAACAAAATGTTATCTTGTAATAAAGGAAACTAATGACACTTGTATCAATCCAAGAATTACTAAATCACCCAACACATGATGTATGTAAATGGTTACAAAACCAAAAGATACAGCACATAAAAAAAAAAAAATAGCATGCATGACCATATTCAATGCCATTCAAACTACAAATACCAAATAAATTTTTCAATCAAACCAAAATCACCATTTCTACAACCTCCATTGCCAGCGCTATACGCTCTACTAACTTCATAAAAGTTGAGATTTCAAATGATAATTCTCAAGGACAAAACTTAGGTACAGTATCTTAGGTGATGTTTCTTAAGTTTCCCTCTTAAGATTCAGCCATGTGGCTATTTAAAAAACACACTTTCATCTCATAAGAAAAAAATCTACATGGCAGAATCTTAAGAAGGGAACCTAAAAAACAGCACCTAAGTACTGTACGTAAATCTTACCCTTCTCATAAACCCCTCTTGACAATTAAAACCCATTTCGATTATTTCTTTTAGGGTCAAATCAATAGCTATGCTCTGAGGAAGTTTCTTCTCAATTAAGTTTTAAGACAAACAGAGTGTAGCATAAATTCAAAATTCAATGATTAAGAGAAACACACTACTATCTAGGGTGGGATTTTTAAAGTACTAGCTAACTAGTTACTACAAACTATTTGACCTACACAATTGAATATTCCTCAAAAAAAAAAAAAAAAAAAAACCATTAAATTATAGAATTTAGAGAGCAAAAATATTGAAGAACCTACCTGTAATTGTGAAGGCTGAGGATCTTCTCCAAGAATGTCAAGCAACGTATTGATGTCAATGGACAAGTCCTTGTCGTCGCTGCCATCACCAAAAAAATCACAATCATAATCAACGGTAGAGAAATCGCCACGTGGTTAGAATTCCGACCCGTCATCTACCATCAACACGATCAGAGAAAAGAAACTAAGTCATAGTACCTCATTTAGCCAAGTCCACATGCATAAGCTTCAATTGGAAACAAATTCATGATGGGAAACATTCTGATCATTCACTTTGATTTCCTTGCCTATTCAAATTCTTACCCATTTGATTCTAAATGAGACTCTAGGAGGAAATAGTCAAAGCACCAAAATATGCAATATCTCATACACAATAAATTCTAATCTATTGTACATCAATGGATTCAAGTAACATACTAGAGAAAAGTAAATCAAAAGCCACAATTGTCACGCTCAATATCAAATTTCACTTACAACTAAACATAAGAGGGCTTTTAAAAAAATCAACCTGATTTCATGACCAGTAAAAATAGAAATTTAAAACACAGGAATCTTTTAACAAGATAAAGTGTCAAATCATTACTGTAAAGAAAACAGATGCAATCTAAAACCTTAGTGGAAGTCACTACAAAGTTTGTAATCTATCCATCTGCATCCTAAAATGTGCATCACTTTTACTTATAATAAGTTAAACTAGGTTTTAGTTTTATAAAACTGGTATAATGATCAAGAGACTATATCTTCTTTGACAATTTTTTATTAAAAGCAACAAGGCTTGCCCAAAACATAACAGAAAACATGTTCATATATACAATAACAATTTAGAAAGATTCGTCTTCATTGAGAAATTGGATAACCCAGCTTTTATTCAAAATCAAGTACCTACTCACATTCTGACCCAGCCTTTCCATTTTTTTTTTTTTTAAAATGAATTTCCAACGGGGTACAGCTAAGACTACCAAAAAAGGCATTCAAAATTATACAAAATTGAAAGCTCTAGTTAATAAAAATCAATTACATTCAAAAACCTGGAAATTCCAAAAAGGAAGAGACCAAAGGAAATCCTAAAAGAAGTTTTTCATTACTGACAAGAATGAAAATCAGCAGGAAGTTGTAATTCAATTCAAACAAAATCAGAAGCCAGAAAAAATCCATTAGTCTAAATCATATGAAAGCACAAAAAAATCTCTGACCTGAACATGTTTAACCCCCTTGCCAGAAAAATCTTGTTGTTGTTCCACATAGCCTTTTCTTAAAATTCAAATCTCATATGTAAAACATCTCATACGTAAGTCAAAATGAAAATAACTACTGGGGCAACAAACAAGTGATACATCAACTTCATAAGGTAAGAGAGACTGCTTATAAGAGTTCATGAAAATTGTTTACATGAGATTTAACTTACTATAGAGCACATAAACTCAAAACAATCTTAGGAACTTAGCTCAAAAACTTTTGGGCATATCAAGAACAATGCATAACAAGAATAATGCAAATAATAAACAAACTACTAACATGAGTATGGTACGAAAGCACAACAATTTTCACCATAGAACTATTTAAAGAACTTATAATAGCATTGCAAAACAGAGAAGTGCTAAACAAACTCCAAGCCATTACAATCAACCAATTTTAACGCAAAATAGTTCCTCACCTAAACTACCCAAAGGAAACCACCTTGCAAGATATACTACAGCAAAATCTAATGCTCTGACTCATATAATACAAAAAAACCAATTCTATTGGGTTACAACAACTGATCCTAATCAAATTAAAAAGAAATTCTAAGCCACTTATTGGGTCTATTAATATTGTAAATTCAATTGGGTCTATTACTATTGTAAATTCTATTGTTATTAGTCACTGTTCCTATTACTATTATGCAAAACAAAGTTTTGAATCTTGAAAATGTCACCGGAATATTTTCTGCTGCAAGCACAAAATTATTTACAGCTATTTGACAGAACAATTAACTCCTTTTTGCCTAGATGGATAAACTTTATCACCATACAAGAAGTGAAACACAATAAAAAAATTAAAAATTAAAAAAGCAGTTGTTACCTTCTTCAAGGGTTTCAACTCCAGGAAGAACCTTTGCAAGACTCTCTGGCCCCAACATTTCAGTGAACGAATTATACTGGTGGACATCCTGCAACTTTATTATGTTACGAAGAGCAGAGTCAAGTGGAAAGAAGGAAGTACAAATTAATTGAAAAAAAAGGATTGACACCTGAACTTCAAACACCACAAATTTGTTGAAAAGGAAGTACAAATTAATTAAATATTACATATTACATTTTAAACAAAAGTTGATCAAATCTGATTAAGTTGAAATCGGAATAGGATCCTCTCCATCTCAAATGAATCGATTTCATGGTTCAGATTTTAAATATTAAAAATCTAAATATGTCTCTAGTGCCATCATCATGTATACCTGTTAGATACAACAAATAAAATATGAACACTAAAATGGACTATCTCCATTCCACTAGAAATTGAGAGGAACCTTGCTCATTCAAATCATAGTGTTCTTAGGGAAATTTCTTAGGTTGAAGAGTATAGCATGGCTCCAATTATATGTTTTTGACATGGCTTCACATGCCACAAATTTCAGAGGAGAAACATAGAAAATAAATTTTTTTTAAAAATCTTTTTAAAAAAAACAGGAGCATGAAAATTCATTCAAGTCCGTATACATTTGAAAGGATATTCCACACCAATTAGAAGAAAAAACCAACCCTAAGACTACCAAGAAAGGCATTCAAAATTATACAAAATTGAAAACTCTAGTTAATAAAAATCAATAACATTCAAAAACCTGGAAATTCCAAAAAGGAAGAGACCAAAGAAAATCCAAAAAGAAGTTTTTCATTACTGACAAGAATGAAAATCAGCAGGAAGTTGTAATTCAATTCAAACAAAACCAGAAGCCAGAAAAAATACATTAGTCTAAATCATATGAAAGCACAAAAAAATCTCTGACCTGAACATGTTTAACCCCCTTGCCGGAAAAATCTTGTTGTTGTTCCACATAGCCTTTTCTTAAAATTCAAATCTGGAAATCACTTTCCCGAGAAACTCTTCAAACCCTTTTCCTGAATTTCCAAGAAAAGTGTTTTTTTTTTCTTTCTTTTTTTTGCAGTTGTTAGAGAACCACTTTCTATTTGAGGATAACTTAGAGCATTCAGGAAGAGAGAGAGAGGGATCAGATTTTCTGGGGAAAATCTTTGAACCCGTTTCTTCAATTGAATGGTGAAGAAGATTTGAGAGATTAGAAATGAATCTATATGTTTTTGGGGTAAGGAAATCCACTTTCCCGAAAAAATCTTCAAACCCTTTTCCTGAATTTCCAAGAAAAGTGTTCTTTTTTTTTTTGGCAGTTGTTAGAGAACCACTTTCTATTTGAGGATAAGTTGGAGCATTCAGGAAGAGAGAGAGAGGGATCAGATTTTCTGGGGAAAATCTTTGTACCCGTTTCTTCAATTGAATGGTGAAGAAGATTTGAGAGATTAGAAATGAATCTATATGTTTTTGGGGTAAGGAAATCCACTTCTTAAGGGAAAATTTTCTGCGTTTGAAGATGGGTTATATGGGAAAGTGTCTGAAAGTGAGAGGATTTTTTTAGAGAGAGAAGTGAAGGAAAGTGTAGAAAGGGTGAGGGAAAGTGTGAGAGAAAGAGAAATTGAAAAGACTATGCGTTTATAATTACTAGCCGTTAGAGTCTTGGCACAGTTGCACGTGCGAGTTTCTTTGATTTAAACCCAAAATGGCGTCTCAATATTTGAATTTTAAAAGAAAATACTGACTTTTCTTTCTAAAATTTTTTTTAAAAAAAATAGGGATTTTCAAATTTTTTTTTTTTGCTTTATAAAAATTTTCAAATATATCAACGAACATTCTAGTATGATTGTGAACCTTCCGTGGAACAGGCTCACTTGGATATTTCATTGCGCTATTTATTCATGTATTAGGCTTCTCCATAATTGGGCTTACACGGATTTGGCAACATATTTTGAAATCATCCAAGATTTAAAAAAAAAAAAAAAACTTTCATATTTATTCTTTTTCTTTTTCTTTTTTCAACTTTCTATAAACATTGGAATGCACGAAATGTGTGGGAATGAACAGGGAACTCATAAAAAATTCATATTAATTCTTGTAAATTTTAAAAGCGTCAAATTTAAATCAACATAAATAAATGGAAAATTTTGAAAACAAATATAATTTTTCATAAAAGTGGTATTTATTAAAGGGAAAAGTTAATATATACCTATGATTAGGATATAGTTTTAGAAATTTTTTATAGGTAAAGAAAAATGTAACTAGTTTTTTGGACAACTTTTTATATTTTTCATAAAAATGATATTAAATTTTTTTTTTTAAAATAGTTTACTAATTAATGTCCTAAGAGCACTCGTTAATCAGACTATTTATTAAAAATAATAAACCTACAGATACAAAATTTCATAAAGCTTGTTTGACAACTATTGATATGACATATTTTAGTTTTTACATAATTAAAATTATATTAGTGATGTGTTTATATGAAAATAATGTTACTTTAATGAAAACCTAACACCTTAATAAGTTGTGAAGAAAGTTGTAAAAATTGAGCAATGTTAGAGACAATATACCTTTAAATATATAAGACTTACAAATTGATGTCTTACAAATAATTAAATTGTTAAAGTTTATCAATCATGTTCATTGCCACGTCTAGGGCTATACCATTCCAATTGGAATTGACAAATCTAGAAGGAGCTGAGGTGGTCGTACCACTCTTAACTGTTATCAAAGATGCACATAATGGAGGTTAGAGATTTTGAGGAAAATCGGTCATTAGCTAGTGTGGTATGGATTCCTATTTTAAAACTTTCTTACAAGTCCATATCACACCGTTGTTAGGGGTATACCCTTCATAAAACCCACCATTTTGTCTAGGAACTAATGCTTTGTTTGTTTCAACAATGATAATTTCTAGAAAATGAGTCATTTTCCAAGAAGTATTTCCTATAAAACTATCTCATTTTCTAATGTTTGGTAGCAACTTTAAATGAGTTGAAAAACAACCTCCTAATTTCCTTTGTTTAGCTTACTGTGAGATAGAGTTGTTTTCCAAAAAAATTTAATGGAAAACAATTTCTATAAATAAGCCATATTTTTTATGTTGACTAAAGATATTTTTCCTTTAACTCATCTTTTTTTTATGCTACCAAACACTAGAAAATAAGGAAAACTATCTTTACGCAAGGTTTTCCATCGACACAAACGGAGCGTGAACAAAACTCCCAACTCCTTCTTCATTCTCCGCTTTTTATGCATTTGTTTTTCTCTCTCTCTCTCTCTCTCATAAGGTCAAGCTTGTGTAGTGATGTCATCCACAAGGTTCACATGCCTAGCCTACACCTCCATGATTTGGATTGAGGAACTTCCTCACGTACTTAGCTCTCCGTGCTTTGGATTAAATTTAGGAAGGTAACTAAGAGTTTGATTTGATCTTAAGATTTGATGTGGCCTTTTTTTTTTTTTTTTTTTTGTGTTTTAGTCTTTAGATTTGGTGTGGTTGTGTGTGTGTTTTTGATCTTTAGATATTATGTTGGCATTTGACCGTCATACCAGCATCAATGACCGAAAATGTAATCAGGGATTTTAATTCTTGAGGTGTGGCATTGTAATCACCGCATTTTGTACCCGTTAATAAATTTTGGTCCCCGGCCCTAATGATAAGCTTGACATATGTCAACCAAGGGTAATTAAAGAGTTTACAATAGTTTGGAAGTAATCACAACTCAAAACTACTTAAATCGCTTTGAAATCAATATTGAAAAATGACCTTTACTCACTATTTTGACCATAACTTTTGATCCACAAAGAATTTTTGAGTGATATTTGTTTCATTGGAAAGTAGACATCTTAGGCTTCAATTGAACATAATTTTTTTCTTAATTTGGGCTTATATTGAGTAAGCTATGACTATTTGAAGTTAGTTTAACTGGGCAGTCCAATTTTCTGGGTTTTTAAACTTTAGTTTAAGGCCCAAAACATTATGAGAAAAAAGTGTAATTACTAGACTATTTGACACTAACTAAAGGTTGAAGAATGAAGCTGCAATGCATAAAAGAACCCCTAAGTGGCTTTGGTGATTATTAGTGGTTTCTTAAATCAATAAGTGGGATTGTGATAGCCTTTTGTATGGGGTCCAAGTGTTAACGTTGAAAGTCATCTTTATTTGTAGTGACTATATATGTAGGGACTAAAAAAAAAGGATTTGTAATGTAATGTGATATCGCTCCGAATCAGTAAGGTGGATGGCCTGGCTTCGGTGGGCTATCGGAACGGTTGATGGCCTGCAAGGAAGGAAACGCAATCAAAGAGGAGACCGGAGAAGACCGGTCGAACCCCCTCCGATGGAGAAGTTAGTTTCGTAGAGAAGGAAGTTCCAAGTATTTTGGAAAATTGTCTGAGTGAAAATCTTACCTCTGTCGGGTTCAGACCGGTCCCTTATATAGGGAGCCTGAGACGGTTACTTGTCCAATAACCGTCCCAGGATTTGTGGAAACCAACAACTCCGGAGTTAACTACCTCAACGGATATAAAACTGTAACCGCTAATGGAAGTTAACTTATTCGAAGGGTTTGTTGAGATAGTTGCAGGTTTAGTCGAAAGTCTAAGTGTTGAGCTTCCGTCCGTCTGGCGTAGGACGATTTAGTCGTCCAAGGATATCCAACGATTGCTCATGGACGAACCTAATGGACGATCATGTCTTTCATGGAAGACAGTTTATGGAGTGGTGCTATTATTCATGGACGTTTCTTCTTCTTCTGGATAAACTCTGGGATCAACCTGCGTTGTAGGCTCTGGACGAGCCATTTGGACGAGCTGGAGATGGATTATTTTCCGCTTCTCTATCAGTTGCCCCTTTGTTCAAAGGGTCGTCCAGGACATTGTCGTGATTTCAACAAAATTTCGCTTTTTCGTACGCCACGTGTCGCGAAACTGTTGGTTGGCCAGTCGCGTCGATCTCGTTTCCCAAAGGGATCGCCACGTGTCAATCTCTGAGTGGTGAGTGTCGCTTCGTTGACCCTGTTGCTGGGGCCTATAAATAGCGCATTCTCTTTCATGCCCCTCACTTTTTTCCTCATTCTCTCTTCTGCCAACTCGTCCAAGATTTTCGTCTAGCTCTCGTCCTAGTTTCATCAGGTATTTCCTCTTTCTTTTTTTCTTTTTAGGCTCTCATTTTAAGTCCTCTACATTTCAACCATGCCTTCATCTTCTAGTCTAGAGAGAGAGATAGACGACTACCAGGACGGTTCTTCTGAGAGTGACGGTAGTGTAGATAGTTCGTCCTGTAGTGATTCCTCAGACGAGCATTACTCGTCTGGGGTTCCTGGCATTCCCTTAGAGGAATTTCAGGAACAACGACGTAGGGCGGCTTCCGGATCTGGGGCTAGTTCGTCCAGACAGCCATCAAGTCCTCCTCAAGACGAGGAAGAGGACGAAGATGTAATCTATAGTTGTGCCCCAGAGGTAGCATCCACCTTAGACGGTGCTAAGTTAAAAACTCTTGTAGATAGATATCAAATCCCTAAAGAGCTTAACCCTCGTCTACCCCAGCCTGGAGAATGGTGTTGTTCCCCTTCCTCTGGCTTAGGGGTATACGCTTCTTACCTATTAGCTGGCCTTAGGTTTCCCTTAAACTCTTTCTGCAGAGACCTCTTCCAAAGGTTGGGTATTGGGCCAAACCAGCTCAACCCCAATGGTTGGAGGACGATAGTTGCCATGCAAGTATTATGGCGTGAGGCATTGGAAGGGAACCGTCCAATTACAGTGGACGAGTTCCTTTACTGTTATAAGCCCTCAGAGATCAAAAAATCTGCTGGGTTCTACCAGTTCTCGTCCAGAGGTTCATATTACAGTTTAATAACGGGCCGTAGTTCGTCTGACCGGCTTTGGAAAAAAGAATTTTTTATTATTTCTGGAAATTGGGCTGGGGACCCAGCTGATGTGGGTATTCCCCTCTTCCCTCCTTTTACCAGCCCTCTAGGTCGTCTTCGTCCTAAGGGTATGTTTTTCTTTCCATTTTATCTTGTTTGTCCTTCAAAAATTTTTATCTGTCACTCGTCTAACCCTTTATCTTGGTGATGCAGCTGTCGTTCGTCCACGTTTGGATAAGTTTTTCTTGGATCAGATAGAAGTGGTTCGCACTTTTCCAGGAAGGACTTTCCACGACTTGCTTACTTTTACTCGTCTAGCAACTTGGGGACTCGGTCCAACTCCTACTGCTGAGAACTTAAGTCACGAGGAGCTCACTCGTCGAAGTAAGTGATCGTCCACTGTTTCAGCTCTCCTTTCCCCTCTTTTTTTTTTATCTTATTATATATGTTTTTTTTTTATATTAAATTTCCTCATCATAGGAATAAGCACGATGAGGGAAAACAAAGAGAGAACAGTGGCTAGCGGGGACGAGGATGTTGCTGCCCCTACTGCTAAAGTGGCTTCCGTCCAGGCTGGGAAGAGGAAGTCTAAATCAATCTCGAGTACTGTGGATCTGGACGACCTCCCCAGTCGTCGTGGCCACAAAAAACAAAAACCAAGGACTTCCCTTCCAAAGGTTCCCAAGTTTGTTCCACCAACAGTGAACTTGGACGAGCCTGTGGTGGACGTGGAGCCCGTCCAAACGGTTCATCCTGTTCCGTCTGATCCTCCCCCTGCTCCTAAAACTTCTCACAAGCCTGACCCGTCTGAGTCCTCTGATCGTCCCTCTAATTTGGTTCTGGACGAGGGTTATGCATGGAGGACGTTCAAAGGGATCGTCACTGATCATGAGGTTAACGAATGTTACAACATGTCAGTGAAGAAGTTTGAGCGTTCTGGCATCCATGACCTTTTCAAGGTAAGTTTCTTCCTCGTCCTTGTGTGTAGACATTTAATTTTGAATGAAATGTCTAACTCCTTTTCGTCCAAATGCAGGCTATGTCAAAGTTTTATACAGCGACCTGCCAGGCCAAGGAGCTTGCTTCAGAGGCCAAGACAGCCAAGGATAAGGCTAAGGAGCTGGGCCATGAGGTTTTGCTCAAGAAGGGGGAGGTCATTAGGTTGACAGAGGATTTTAATCGTCTGCTGGGAAGCGAGACGAAGTTGAAGAACGAAGTGGAGGAGCTCAAAGCTGACAACTTAGAGAAGGATACCCGCATCGTCCATCTCGAGGGACAAGTTTCAGAGCTTACCTCGTCCTTGGAGAAGGCACGTGAGGAAGCAATTGCTGCCTTTAAGAAGTCTGACGAGTATAAGAATCGTCTAGACAGTCATTATGCAGCTGGGTATGAAGACTTCCGTGCTGATGCCAAAGAGGCGTATCCTGATTTGGACTTCAACTCGTTCAAGCTTCCTCTTGCTACAGAGAGTTTTGTGTTGCAGACGAGTTCCGAGGACGTCAACATCATGGACGATGCTAACACTGAAGTCATTCAGGACGACCCCAAGACGAGCTTGCCCAAGTGAAATCTATTTCCTTAGAAAATTTACTTTTATTTGCCTTTTCATAGAAGTGCCTGTTGTTTTGGGCTTTTTACTTCTTTTTCTTTTTTAAAGTTCATGCAAGTACAATCATCTCGTCCAGGATTATGGACGAGTTTTATATACATTTTCATATTCAAAACTGAAGGGGTTTTTGGCCGTTGATCGTCCACCCTTTGAATTTCATGAAAGAAATGAATACTTCTATTTTTACTTCCATTGTGTTTGAATATACACGTTTTCCTGCTTTACGTATGAAATTTTTATTTTCATATCAGCAGTGTGGTTCGTCCATCTAGGAATTCAGTTCACCTCGTTTGGGCATGTGGGTGAATTTTATTACATCACCAAGATAAAGTAAATTGATTTCTTTTGGCTAGATTTTTCATCATTCCAAAATTATGGACGATCATTTTGTCGTCCTTGATGATTAGACTTTTTAGCGTTTTCTCGTCCTATGTAATGGATTGTTAAGCTAGTTTTGAAGTCTTTGCTCGTCCGTGTCTCGGACGAACACTTTTGGGAATTCACCTCGTCTTGAGGTCTAGACGAGTATGCCCTTTTCATCTCGTCCCATGTTCTGGACGGATGAAACTTTGCTTTATTTTTAGCTTGGGTTTCATCTCGTCCTATGTTCTGGACGGATGGACCTTAGTTTCATTTTCAGGTTAGGTTTCATCTCGTCCTATGTTCTGGACGGATGGACCTTAGCTTAATTTTCAGTTTAGGTTTCATCTCGTCCAGGATTATGGACGGATGTACCTTTTCATCTTTCCTTTGGAGGAAGGCTTATGGACGATATATCCTTGCGTCCAAGGATTTCATTCGTCCCTGCTTGCTTTCTTTTTGCGGATCAATTTGAATGAATATTTAAGGATTCCAATAATATACTTGAAAACAATATATATATATTTGAAAATCCAAACTTATGTAAACATTTGTCCACAAGCATGGCACATGCTCATGAGCTAGTGCCTTATTGAATTAAAAATACAAGCCAACTCATCCATGAATAGCACAAAAGTGAAAACACTAATGTACTTTCTAGGGGATTATTAAAATACTTAAAAACACTTGATAGTAGTAAACACTTCTGCTTGTCCAGATATCTCGTCCAAGGACACTGGTGAAGAGTCAGCACTTATTGATGGTACTTCCTGAGGTGCTCAACATTCCAAGGGTGTTCCAGCCTCCGCCCATCCAAAGCTTCCAAATAGTAGGATCCTTGCCTTTTGCAGTTGATAACCCTATAAGGTCCTTCCCAATTTGGGCCAAGTTTCCCGTAGGCCGGGTTTCTTGTTGCCAAGGTAACCCTCTTCAAGACGAGATCCCCGATGTTGAAACGCCTAGGCTTCACCATAGCGTCATATTGTCTTGCCATGAGATTTTTGTACCTTGCTGTCCTCTGTTCTGCATCCATCCTGACCTCGTCCATAAGGTCAAGGTTAAGACGGAGCTGTTCCTCGTTTTCTTCAGTTTGATACTTCCTCACCCTGTGGCTCGTCATGTGTACTTCTGCTGGTATAACTGCCTCGCTTCCGTAGGCTAGTTTAAAAGGAGTTTCTCCTGTTGGAGTTCTCGCTGTCGTTCTATAAGCCCATAAAACACCTGGTAATTCATCCGGCCATATTCCCTTTGCCCCTTCGAGCCGAGTCTTGATGATCTTCAACAAGGATCGGTTCGCTACTTCTGCCTGGCCATTGGCCTGTGGGTGGGAGGGTGAGGAGTAATGGTTCTTCATTCCAAGCTGTTCACAAAATTCCCTGAAAGGTGTGTTGTCAAACTGTCGTCCATTGTCAGACACTAGTACTCTAGGTACTCCGAATCTGCATACAATGTTCTTCCAGACGAAGTTCTTGACATTCTGCTGCGTAATTTTGGCTAAGGGTTCGGCTTCCACCCATTTTGTGAAGTAATCTATTCCCACCACCAGAAACTTCATTTGCCGAGTTCCAGTCGGAAAGGGCCCCAAAATGTCTAGTCCCCATTGCGCGAAAGGCCAAGGGGCCATCATTGGCGTGAGATATTCTGCTGGTTGTCTGGGAATATTGCTGAAGCGTTGACATTGATCACATACTTTGACATATGCTTTAGCATCAGCTTGGATGGTTGGCCAATAGAATCCGCTACGGATGACTTTATGGACGAGTGATCTGGCTCCCGAATGGTTCCCGCATGCTCCTTCGTGAACCTCCCTCAACATGTAATTTGCTTCGTCCGGAGCCAAACATCTTAAGAGAGGCTGGGAAAAACCTCTCTTGTATAACACCTCGTCCATAAGCACATACCTGGCTGACTTGACTTTGAGCTTCCTTGCTTCGTCCTTCTCTTCTGGAAGCCTTCCGTCCTTTAAGTAGGACACTATTGGGGTCATCCAATTTCCTTCTCCCTCTATCTGCATCAGTTCTGGAAGGTCTATACTTGGCATGTAGTGTACATCATCTATATCGTCCAACGCCTCATTCGCAGATGCTTCCTTCGCCAGAGTATCTGCCTCCACATTCTCTTCCCTTGGGATTTGAACAAAATCTGCTTTTTTGAATTTCTTCACAAGGCGTACTACCTTCCTTAGATATTTCTTCATTCTGTCTTCCTTGGCTTCACATGTTCCATTGACTTGGCCTATGACCAGTTGAGAGTCTCCCATGACAAGTATTGAGTCTGCTTCTACAGATTTGGCCAGTTCCAACCCCTTTAAAAGGGCTTCATACTCCACTTCATTGTTAGTAGTCTGGTATTGCAGACGGGCCTTGTATTTCAATTTGTCCCCTTCCGGCGACTGCAAAACAACTCCTATTCCTCCAGCATATAATGTAGATGATCCATCTACATGGACGACCCATTTGTTGTACTCTCCTTCCCCCAGGTCTTCGTAACTTGGAGTGAACTCTGCGATGAAATCTGCTAGGGCTTGAGCCTTTATTGCATTTCTCGGTTGGTACCGAATGTCGAATTCACTAAGTTCAACTGCCCACTGAATCAGTCGTCCTGCGGCTTCCAGCTTGTTCATTGCCTTCTTAAGCGGATGGTCCGTCATGACATTGATGACATGAACTTGGAAGTAATGTCTCAACTTCCTAGAAGCCGTTATCAGTGCAAAAGCCAATTTCTCCATGAGCGGATATCTTCCCTCTGCTCCTCTGAGTGCCCGGCTAGTGTAGTACACCGGTTTTTGTATTTTCCCCTCTTCTCTGATTAAAGCTGAACTTACGGCGTGTGGGGACACCGCTAAGTATAAGTACAGTTCTTCTCCTTGCACGGATGGACTTAATAATGGGGCAGTTGTGAGATAGTCCTTCAGGTCTTGGAAGGCCCTTTGGCATTCGTCCGTCCACTCAAATGCCTTCCTGAGGACTTTAAAGAAAGGTAAACACTTATCTGTGGCTTTCGAAACAAACCTGTTCAAAGCGGCAACTCGTCCTGTGAGGGATTGGACTTCCTTTGATATTCTTCGGTGGCTCCATGTTCAATATAGCCTGGATCTTGTCCGGATTTGCCTCAATTCCTCTTTGCGAGACCATGAACCCCAGAAACTTTCCCGACGATACTCCGAATGCACACTTGCTTGGGTTCAACTTCATCTTATATCGCCGAAGTGTTTCAAAGGTTTCCTGTAGGTCGTCTAGATGGCTTCCCTCGTCTATGCTCTTCACAAGCATGTCGTCGACATAAACCTCCACATTCCGTCCTATTTGTGGACGAAACATATGATTCACTAACCTTTGATAAGTTGCCCCTGCGTTCTTCAAGCCGAAGGGCATCACTTTGTAGCAAAACAAGCCTTGGCTGGTAATGAAGGAAGTTTTTTCCTGATCGGCTTCATCCATCTTGATCTGATTATATCCTGAGAAGGCATCCATGAAGCTCAGCAACTGATGGCCAGCAGTAGAGTCCACCAATTGATCAATGCGTGGCAGAGGATAACTATCCTTGGGACATGCTTTGTTCAAGTCAGTGAAGTCTACACACATTCTCCACTTTCCATTAGCTTTCTTCACCATCACCACATTGGCTAACCAATCCGGGTAATAGACTTCCTTAATGAACTTTGCCGTGGTCAATTTTTGAACCTCTTCCTTGATTGCCTTGTCCCTCTCGGGAGCGAATACCCTCTTCTTCTGACGGATGGGCTTAAAAAAGGGGTATACATTCAATCGATGAGTGATCACACTTGAGTCGATTCCTGGCATGTCGTCGTGACTCCATGCAAAAACGTCGATACTTTTTCTTAGGAACTGGATGAGGTCTTCTCTTGCCTTCTCCTTCATACCTATTCCAATTCTGGTAAATTTCTCAGGATCATCTTCTTGCAAAAGAACATCTTCCAACACTTCCGTGGGCTCTGCAATAACTCTTCTTTCCTCGATGCTCATTGTCTGCACTTGTTCGTCCAAAGCCATCATGGCTAAGTAGCATTCTTTAGCTGCCAACTGATCTCCTTGTGCTTGTCCTATCCCGTACTCCGTAGGGAATTTGACTGATAGATGGTAGGTCGAGGTTATCGCCTTCCAACTATTAAGAGTGGGTCTTCCAATGATGGCATTGTATGAAGAAGTACAGTCTACCACGAGGAAATTGACTTCCTTGGTTATCTGTTGCGGGTATGACCCTACCACAACTGGTAATGTAATGGTACCCACGGGCTGCACCTTCATTCCTCCAAATCCTATCAGCGGCGAGCATACTGGACGAAGTTGATCTCGTCCAAGCCTCATCTGTTGGAAGGCGGGGTAGTACAATATGTCTGCTGAACTTCCATTGTCAACTAACACTCTTCTGGTTGTATAATCTGCAATGAGCAGTGTAATGACGATCGCATCGTCATGCGGGTGATGGATCCTCTCAGCATCTTCATCGGTGAAGGAAATGGTTGGCTCGTCCATTGATCTCGTCCTTGGTGTTCGTCCAGAGAGCTGGACATTTTGTACCACTTTGAGATACGTCTTCTTCGACTTGGAAGATTGCCCCATCGGGTTCCCTCCAACGATAATCCTTATCTCTCCTAGTGGGGGCCGGGATGATTCCTCTATTTTGCCTTTCAGCTTCTCATCTGTACGATCCCTTCCAACGAAGTGCTTCAACTTTCCTTGCCTGATAAGGTTCTCAATTTGCTGTTTTAGGTCATAACACTCATCCGTGTCATGCCCATGGTCCCTGTGAAAGCGACAATATTTGTTCTTATTGCGCTTGTTGGGATCCCCTTTCATCTTCTCTGGCCATTTTAAAGAAGGATCGTCTTTGATTTGCATGAACACCTGATTAAGTGGAGCGTTCAGGGGCGTATAGTTTTGGCTTCTTCCCAAGGGACCTGTCTTCCTGCCATCTCGTTCTTTCCTATCTTCCGTCCGTCCCTTCTTTGGACGAGGGGCTTGTTCTGAGTGTCGAGCTGGATGCGCTTCCATCCTCTCAGCTCTTTTCCTCTTCTTGGCTATGATTTCATCTTCTGCATTCATGAAGTTCTGAGCCGAATGGACGAGCTCGGCCATGGTTTGAGGCTCCTTCTCGTATAGCTTGTGGATAAATAAATCCGAATTAATCCCGTTGTGGAAGGCTGCTAGTAGAAGCTTGTCGTCCACCTCGTCCACACTAAGGGCTTCTCTGTTGAAGCGAGTGATGAATGACTGCAGGCTTTCGTTCTCCCCTTGTTCTATGGTCAGTAAGCTGGACGAAGAGCGCTTGTGCCTCTGTCCCCCGATGAAATTGTTAACAAACAATTTGCTTAACTCTTCGAAAGAACTTACGGAACTTGGGGGGATTTTACTGAACCAAACTCGTGCCGGGCCTTTAAGGGTAGTAGGGAAGGCTCGACACATAATTTCATCAGGGACCCTTTGAAGGTGCATTGTTGTCTTGAATGTTGCAATGTGATTAAAGGGGTCACGTGTCCCATCATACAAATCCAGGGAAGGTAGTTTGAACTTTGATGGTAGAGGGTGGCCATTGATGGAAGCCGTAAAAGGAGAGTCAGTCCTGTGGACCAAATCCTCTATGGGATTCATTCTCCTCATGTTCTCCTTCATCTCCTCCATGACTTTCTTCATTTGGTCCATCTCCTCTTTTAAGTGTGGCACTGTCCGTGAGGTGGTGCCTCTAAACTGACTTCCAATCTCAGTATTCTGTGTGTCACCATGGCCTTGTGTCTGCCCTGCGTGTTCCTCACCTGTCTGTCTCCTCTGAGTGATCTCCATCCTTAACTCCTGGTTTTGGCGAGTCAATTCCGCCATTGCAGCCGCCATGGATTGCATATTCTGAACGGATGATGTCTGCATGACTGGTGCAGATTGGCGATCACGTTGGGGATCACTTGAAGCGCCTCTGCTTCCCTGACGGCCAGGGCTAGTAGCCCTCGACCTAGTCCTGACCATCCTAACCCTTTGTCGCGGAAAAGAAAGTCGCAAAACAACCTTCGCTTCCCACAGACGGCGCCAACTGATATCGCTCCGAATCAGTAAGGTGGATGGCCTGGCTTCGGTGGGCTATCGGAACGGTTGATGGCCTGCAAGGAAGGAAACGCAATCAAAGAGGAGACCGGAGAAGACCGGTCGAACCCCCTCCGATGGAGAAGTTAGTTTCGTAGAGAAGGAAGTTCCATGTATTTTGGAAAATTGTCTGAGTGAAAATCTTACCTCTGTCGGGTTCAGACCGGTCCCTTATATAGGGAGCCTGAGACGGTTACTTGTCCAATAACTGTCCCAGGATTTGTGGAAACCAACAACTCCGGAGTTAACTACCTCAACGGATATAAAACTGTAACCGCTAATGGAAGTTAACTTATTCGAAGGGTTTGTTGAGATAGTTGCAGGTTTAGTCGAAAGTCTAAGTGTTGAGCTTCCGTCCGTCTGGCGTAGGACGATTTAGTCGTCCAAGGATATCCAACGATTGCTCATGGACGAACCTAATGGACGATCCTGTCTTTCATGGAAGACAGTTTATGGAGTGGTGCTATTATTCATGGACGTTTCTTCTTCTTCTAGATAAACTTTGGGATCAACCTGCGTTGTAGGCTCTGGACGAGCCATTTGGACGAGCTGGAAATGGATTATTTTCCGCTTCTCTATCATAATGTAT
Organism: Quercus lobata; assembly: GCF_001633185.2. NCBI lineage: Eukaryota > Viridiplantae > Streptophyta > Magnoliopsida > Fagales > Fagaceae > Quercus > Quercus lobata. The sequence continues at coordinate 28,612,814 of NC_044904.1, read as the reverse complement.
CTATATGTGAAAATTAGATGTAATGTAATATAAAAATGTTCACAACTATGTAATGTTCAACTTATGAAATCAATGGCAGTATTTTTTCTCAAGTTTAGTAATTATCTGTTGCCTTGCTCAGAATTGTATTTTCCCTTAAAAAAGAGCTTTTGGAACTTTTGGGAGCCAAATATCCTTAGATTTTATAGTTCAAATTGCCCTATGTTTGTTAAGATGCAATTTACTACATCTCCCTTTTCCCATCTTATTATTTAGTGCACTGCCAAAACTCAGTATCAATGGAAGTAATGTCTCTAAGCACCAAGACCCGTGATCTTTTGAAAAGCTTTTCTCCGATTTGAATGTTTCAATAAAATTGCACCACAGCATTGGCCTAATTCTTTAATTCATTCAATATTTATTGGTCCATTCCAGATGTTGGTTCTTGGAGGAACTAATTGAAACTAGCCATTAAATTTAGGGTGTGGTAGGAAAATAACTGGCAGGAAAGGTTGTAGATTAATTTTTGAGCTTTATGGCTTCTATTTTAATTGTCATAGCTTTCAAGATGACCAAACAAATGTCACCCTAGTTTTTTATTTTCATATATATCTTCAAGTATATCTAATAACTTGATGAGATTTTATATCAGAGTTCAACTTGAAACTCTACTATCTTTTAATGGTAAAATCAATCGAGAAAAAAAATTAAATCATATATATTTAGAAAACAAAAAGAGGCTTCCCCGTAGAAGCAGTCCATTTCGCCTAAGAGCAAAAAGTAGTAGAGTACGATAAGAGAAAACAATCAGGTAGCACATGAACTTGTATAACTTCAGTTATCTATTTGTATTTTTGTTACTATTTTTTTCCTTAGAATAAAACTATAATGAAGGGGATGTTTGTATTAAGTTTATGCTTGGAGTTGTGGGTGGACATATCAATGATATCATACCAACTAATCAAAAAGTTGTGTAATCAAGATAGCATCGTTTATCCTTGGGAAATTTTTATTCAAGGTTCCACAACCTTGACTCCCACATCAATATGTGATCTTTCCTTAGAATTTTATAGAATTTTTTAATTTTTGGTATTTTTTTATTATAGAGTTTTAACCTATAGAATCCGTTTTTTACAATTGTACTCTATATCATTGGACCAAAACACCAATGAGTTTTTAGTGTAGGCAGAGATTGAATCCTAGATGTGGTACGTTTTTGTGCTAATGGATTTTATTGTTATGTTACAGTTTTTGTGCTAATGGATTATGGATGTGGTACGTTTTTCTCCACTAATAGTGCAGTCTTTATCAATTTTAGTCTCAGACTCTTAGTCAAAATATTCGTCCTGTAATACCCTTTCTCTTAGCTATATTGGTTTTTCTGTGTGTTTTTTTTTCCTAGAATAAATTTCTTACTAAAAAATACATTGTTTGCAGCTTTGTTTTTTTTGCCCTATTATTATTAATTCTCAAATATGATAAGGAGACTATTCTTTTTGTAGCTAAACAAAGCTGCAAATTCTCTTTCTACACTATTTTAACATGTTGTATTTCAATATAGTTTTGAAGAATCCGAATTCAACCTTGATGAGAAAGAGGAAAAGATTGAATCATTGCATTTTGTTAATTTTGACCTTTATAAAGATTGAAAAAGAAAAGTTTAGAAAAAATATTATTTTTGTTAATATTAAGGTTTATGTTAGAATGATAACATTTACCATTGGTTAACTTTGAATATATATAAATACTAATTGATATAAATGGAAAAACAATATTTCATATACATGCTAGACATGCATGTTGGAGACACAACAGAATTTGCAAATATGCAAGTCTAAATAAGCATACAAATATGCCAAAAGATCAAATGCAAGACATAAAAATAGAGGGAGACGGAGAGAGAAAAGTACTTGCTATTTATTTATTTAATTAAAATAATTCTATCAAACTTTGATAGGTTTCTCACTATTGTTTTGAATATATAATTATTATGTATATATATATATATAAGTAATTATAACGATGTGATTTAATCTCAAACTTTAATATTTCACTCACCTCAAATTCTATTAAATCCAAGTAATTTAAAATAAATTAAATATTTTGATTATATATAATAATTTTATGTTTTAATATGTAAAATTTATATACTACACACCATGTATGCACAAAGTGACTCAATATATGTATGTATACATGTTGCAAATTAATTTGTTTTTATCGTATGACTCATAAATTAGTCACAAATTATTAATATAGTTTTAACATAAATAACTTCTAATTAAGCTGTGCAACGCATGAGCATAATACTAGTATATATATATATATATATTTATATATATAACCGAAATTTCTGAAACTCCCACAATTTTCCACATCATCATTTTAATTTTTTAAACTAAATAGTGAGAGAGTTCTAATAGGAGTCTCTCTCTCTCTCTTTTCCTTAATCCTAAAGTTCTTTTTTTTACGTGATTCTTTCTTCTTCTTTCTTTTAAACCTAAAGTGAGTCCCTTTAAAAAAAATAAATTTCTAACGGGTGGTCCTTTTTAAAACTAAATAGTGAGAGAGTCCTAACATGAGTCTCTCTCTCTCTTTTTTCCTTCATCCTAAAGTTTTATTTATTTATTATTTATTACACGAGTCTTTTTTTTTTTTTTGAAACCTAAAGTGAGTCCTTAAAAAAAAAAAAAAAAAAAACAAACCTAATGTGAGGTCTAATTAAAAAAATTATAATTATTTTTTTAATCCTAATTCTAACGTAGGTCTCTCAAAAAGTCAAAATTTTCGGTTTTATATCATATATAGATAATAATAATGATGTGACAAGCTCTAAGGATATGAAAATGCAATTTGTAGATCTACTATCAAGATAACATAGATTAGATTGGTGGTGGATAGTAGATTTAATTGCAGTTGAGTATTATGTGAAGTCATCACCATAGAATAGCCCACGCTATAATATGTCATGTGGAACCAATGATATGAAAGAAAAAGAATTTTTCTAAACCGTTATATTTAACAAAAAATTACTTATTTTCATGCATTTTCAAGTTATACATTTTTTAAAGTTAAGTCATAAACCTTTGAGCAAAATAAGTACTTTTAATTTTTTATTTAACCATCTCGTGCATCGCACGAGTTAGCGACTAGTTAAAAAGTAAAATCAATACTAAACTTAAACTCAAACTCTCTTAATTCAAGGGAAATAAAAAGTGAATTCGTAAAACTCGAACCTTTTCAAGTTTCTAAGCATGCACAATTGATGAAGATAAATAAAATAATATATTTATCTAAAAAATGGTAATAATAGAAAATTTAATGATTGATAAAAATCAGGGATTTCAAAAACATCAAATTGCCTAAGTAATAAGGGGAAAAAAAATAAAGGAGAGTTAGATTTCTAAATAGCATAAAAATTGTATATATATATATATGTAGAGAGAGAGAGAGAGAGAGAGAGAGAGAGAGAGAGAGAGATTTCAATTGTGACGAAATTAGATTTCTAATCATTCTAGGAATTATATGAGAAGAAGAATTAACTTAGGATGTATGTTTATCCAAAAAAAGAAAAAGAAAAAGTCATATAGATTGAATGAAAAAAATTAGAAGTAATTATCTTAAAAAAAAAAATTCATATAGATTAAATACGTTGAATATGTAGTTGAATACATTGCTTTTTTTTTTTTTTTTGTGTATTATGTTTTTTTTTTTTACACGTAGTAATATAATTTAAATAAAAATAAAGGATTAGATGAAGATTGTTGCATTTTTTTTTTACGTGTACTATTTTCTTTTTAATGTAATAATATAATTTAAATAAAAAAAATGATTAGATAAAGAGTTTGGATTGTAATTAAATTAATATTTCTATCAATTTAAAAATTATAGGAGAAGAAGATAAGACCAAAAAAAAATTATATTTATTTTTTTTAAATCTAAAAAAATTTCTGCAATTTGGTGAACCCACTTAGCGCAATTACAACTTCTAAGCCTATCTTTTATTATATAGTATATAATGTTACACTAGTAAAATTATTTTTTATATTAGCTCATTAATTAAATAAAATTACTAACATAATTTGTTCATAAACACATTTATATTTGAGTTTGACATATTTAGTAGTCAAGTTTAAAATTGGTTTTGAAATTGACTTTTTCTTTTTCATTTTTTCTTCTTAATGTGAGTTTTTGAACTTGATTTGTTTGCGAAATAAGCAAATACAACCCATTGTTTTTTTTATTTAATTTTGACCAAGTATAGATTGTAATCTGGGTGAAATGGGATTGAAGAAATGATCTTTGACTCGAAAAACCTATAGACTGCAGTTCCTCACAACCAGCTACTACCTCAAACAAAGGAGAGGTTGCGCGAGTTTATCCTCCATAATTCCTTCACCATAACACCAATGGTATGACCACCCACCTGTTGGCAATCTTCGAACAGAAATCTATATAAAGTGAACTTCGATGGTGCTCTATTTGAATCAAAATATAGTGCTAGTGTGGTTGTGGTCTCTCTCTTGCAAAAAAACTACTCTCCCTTTCATAGCCATTGAAGTGGAAGCTATGGCAGCAAAGAGGGCTCTAGAATTGGCTTTGGAGACAGGTTTTGATCGAGTGATATTGGAATGTGAGATAGATACTCATCTTGGGGATAGCTCTCATTCATTGTCAAACTTCGCCCACATGGTGAAAGATATATAGTACCTTGCCTCTTGTTGGTTGAGAGAAAACAATATTATTAAGCTAAAAGACTCATGACTTGTGTATTAATATTCTAGTGCACGTAATGTGTATAATTCTCTAAATATGTCACTAATGAACAAATCAAATTAATTTTAGTACATTTTTAGAAGCATCAAAATTTATATCACCATAAAATGTATGTGTCATTTTGAAAACAAATGCAATTCATCATAAAAGTGATATTCATTTATTTGTGAGCTCGAATTAGTTCAACTGGTAAAGTCTCTAATGGTTGAATAAGAGATTTGAGATTCAATCTCCGCCTACTCCAAAAATCGATTGGTATCTTAGTTTGATGATAAAAAGTTATAATTAGAAGCGGACTCCATAGGTTGAAATTCTCTATTTAAAAAAAAAAACAACAACAACAAGAAAATGGGGATTTGAAATGTAGTTCTCTTTCTAAGAGAGATCAAGTTTTTAATTTAAATCATAAATTTAGGGACATAGAAAATTTCAAAACCTGTTTACAACCGTTGATAGGATTTGATATTGCAATTTCAAAACTTGATGTCTTAACAAATTTAGTAAAAAATCGTGAAAAGTCTTCTAAAATTGTGTTTATTAAAATTTGAGGACCAACGAATTATCAAGGAAGAAGAAAAAACCATAATGGGAATGGAAATTGGTAATGGAATTTCAAATAAAATAATAACATTTCCATAATCTTCTTTAAGAACTCTATATTGGCAAGAATAGAACAAGAGAAGTAGCAGAAGTTATAAAGAAGTTGAACCAAATATTAAAAGTTTAGAATTAGTTAAGTATATTTTATTTTGAACACGAGCAAAGTTGAGCACATCATCAAGCTATAATACATATTCAAACTTAAATTATTTTCTTGTTTAACAAATTTAAGCTTATTCATGAGCTATTTGATTAAATTATTTTTTCCCCACATATAACAAACATCACAACCAAAAAGTTTTACCAACCTCACAATTTTTTTCTACTAATTGACTACTTAATTATACTAAAAAAATATCATTTTGAATCAATTGGAAAGACTTTTTTTTTTTTTTGTGTACTTATAAAAATTAAATTACCAAATTTGTACTATATAAAAATTTTCAACAAAATGGACTATTTAATTCACCACTAAATTATAAATAACAATTTAGTGTCTAATGACTTTATGTATAAAGTATAAATCATACAAAAGGAACAATCGCATGACACTCTACATTCTTCAAATCCAATACAAAACAGTGTGGTAAAAAAAAAATGTGAACATATGTCACATTTTGTTGTGTTGCTCTCTTATACTCTTCAATTTTTGTTAGATCATCTGCGCAACTATTTACTTCACAGAAGAGCCTTAGGTGGACGGTCCAGTCTTGAGCCATCGTGTTCCTGCAATAACAAAGTAATTCCACAATATCCAGTGCCAAAACACCATGAGGGGTTAGCCAATTAACCACAACTTGGAGATCAATTTCTAAAATTAATGAATTTATAGCCTAGACGCCATGCTAGATTTATCAAATCGCCCAATGTTCAGCCAAGTTATTGGTTTTGGTGCTTAATTTTAAAGAGAAACCTTTAATCCAATGGCCACAACTATTTCTAAAAACACCCCCCAAAGGGCGAGCTTGCTATTTTTATGAATTTTATTCTATTAAAAATCTTCATTGAGCGTAATTTTGATAGGAGATGCTAAACATTCTTTTATAAAATGTTTTTGTTCATGTCTAATATCAAATAATACTACCTTTATATATTCATTAAAATTTAAAAGATAATAAATTCTCCTAAAAATATTTACTAAATATATGCTTAAAAGTTTATATTTTATCTGCAATATATTTATAAATTATAACTTACTCTAATAATAAAACATTAAGGGCCCATTTGATAAAAGAGTTTGAGTAATTTTTTTGAGTGTTTTTGATATATGTTTAGGTGAAAAAGTGTGATGAAATATGTATAAAGTTATTTAAAATCACAACTCCGCCTCCCCCAACCAAAAATTTTTGGTTCCTCTCCTATCCACCCCCTTGCTTTACCCGGCTTTCCTGAGACTCCCATTGATATTTAGAGTAACATAAGGATCAGTTGGCGGAGTCCAGGCTATCAATTTCAAAGTTTTTAGGGGGTTTGGGCATAGTTGGAGCAGTTAGGTAGTAGTGTTCCTGGGCCAATCATTATAGGTATAGTGGTAGATGCCTGGAACCAAGTTATTACTATTTTTTTTTTTTTTGGCCCATGTGTTAAGCTTATATATTTTTAGTAATAAATGATTCGCTACACAGTAGGATTTTGCAATTAAAAAAAAGTTTATTGAGGTATAATCCATAGAATTTTTCTTGTTTTAATAGATGAATAGCCTCTAGCTAGTGCCTTCCAGGCTTCCATATAAAAATGCTAAGCCAAATCTAGATGGTTGATCAAAACGTTCATGCACTTTGCTCCTGGAAGATCTGAATTGAAAAATTATCTTTTAATTTCCTTTTCTCTATTTAGATTTATGTAAAATAGAATTATTTTTCAACAATTTTAACAAAAAGACAACTCGATTTCATGCTAAGTTAAGAGATAATTTTCTTTGATAGTTTTTTATATTACCAAATATTAAAAAATGCATAAACTTTTCCAATGAAACAATATATGGGTGCATGCAGCAATATTATTATTATTTTTTTGTTGAGAAAATGTAAGCAGCAATATTAAGCACTTTGTTTTTGCATTCCTTTGAACTTTCAAAACATTACAAGCTTTTACATACTCCCCATACATCGTATACTTGGGGAAAATCATGACAATTATCAAAGAAACATACATGTACTAAATTTATTACCTGCAATCACAACTTAAGGCCATAGTATATTCTAATTATTATGGTACAGAGGGACCAAAATCACAATTTAGCCAGAAATCTCAATGGCCTTGACATCAGGCTTCTTCGCCTCCACCTTAGGGACTGTCACAGTGAGAACACCATTATCCATTGCAGCCTTGATCTGATCCATCTTAGCATTCTCAGGAAGCCTAAACCTCCTCAAGAACTTGCCACTGCTTCGCTCCAATCTATGCCACGTGTCTTTCTTCTCTTCCTTCTCCACTTTCCTCTCTCCGCTTATTTGCAGCACTCTGTCATCTTCAACTTCAACCTTCACTTCCTCTTTGTTGAGCCCAGGAAGATCAGCTTTGAACACATGGGCTTCTGGGGTCTCCTTCCAATCCACACGGGTGTTAACCAAAGCAGAAGTTTCTCTTGCAAACTGAGGCTCAGATGAGAATGGCAAATCCTTAAATGGGTCCCAAATCTCGAGCGAGAATGGATCCAATATGTTGCTTCGGTGGCTACCAAAGAAGCTTGGAATTAGTGACATCTTAATTAAGAGCTATGGTACAGAGAAAACTTTTGAAGTGGTTGTTTCTTGAAAAAGCTTACAATGACACTTGCTAATTCTGACTGGTTTGGGAAGAAAGAGTGCGATAGCGAATTTATAGGTTCGTGAGGGATTCTTCAGGTATTTTCTGGAGAGTTCTGGTTGTCGTTTGTCTTTTTCCTTTCTGCTTAATGAATTTTCTGGCTGTTTACTGATTATTTTCAACGAACTTTCTAGCATCTTGGTGAACCTTCTTTGGACTTGGCCCACTTGGGTATCTCGTGTTGCACACGGCCACTGATTCGCGTATTGGGCCTATCCACAATTGCGTTAGCACAAATTTGGCAACACATTTTCAACCCAACCAAGATTTAACCAAAAAAGAAATCCTTTGTATTAAATTATTATAGTATTATTATGATTTTATGGTCGAAGATATTTGAATTCTGATTTTGCTTCTAAAGGAGAGAAAAAAATATCGCTGATATAAGATTCTTTATAATATGTGTGTATGATGAATATATGATTATGTCAGCCAGCCATGAAAAAATCAAATTAATTCTAGTAAATTAAAACTTTAAATTAAAGACACAAAAATTTCAAAACCTTTTTACAATTATTGATATGATATGTTATTACGATTTTTACATAATAAAAGTGACGTTGGCAATGAGTCAATGTGAATGTGATGTTATCTATAATGAAAACTTGATAGGTTAATGTTAACAAGTTATGTAAAAAAATTGTGAAAAATTGTCTCCAACATTGCTTTTATTAAAATTCGAGGAACAACTAATAAGAAAGGGAGAAGAAAAAAAATCATAATTGGAATGATAATGTAACGGACATCACATAAAATTATATCATTTCCATAATTTTCTTTAAGGAATCTATTATCTATATTAATGAAGAATAAATCATAGCAAAATTGTAGTAAGGTAATGTATTAGATAATTATTAATTAGGTGCATATTAGTCGGGTTGTAAATAAGTCATGCTGAATATTAAAAGTTTAGGTTTGCTTAATTTAATTTAATTTCAATCACAAGCAAGTCCGGACACATCATTAAGTTATAATATATATCTAAACTTGGTTTATTTTCTTGTTGAAGAATTTCAAGCTTGTTCACAACAAGCTATTATTAAATTATTATTTTTCCGCATATAATAAGAACAACAGTTAAATTATTTACTGCCTTCACAATTTTATTCCAATAATTGATAACTTAATTATAGTTACGAATATATCATTTGAGTCAATCTATAATAAATATATCATTTGAATCAATTAGGAAGACTAGTTTTCATTGTACAGTTATAAAAATTAGATTATCAATCTAATTCTCAAAAAAAAGAAAAAAAATGATTTACCAACCTTGTACTACATATAATTTTTAGTACAAGATGAACTATTTAAATCATGAATAAGTTTTAAATACAATAGTTTAGTATCTTATGAATTTATTTATAAACTTATACAATTCAATCTCAAGTATATATAATTATAGGGTCAAATACATAAACTAACCCCGAGGTTTGGGCTAATTCCAAAAAAGTTCAAGACTTTTCAAAACTAACCAGATTGGTCCTTAAGCACAATCTGGTCCGAAACGGTGTGACTCCCTTTTCTCTCTCCTCACTCTTCTCTCTTCTTTCATATTTCTTACTTCTTGTCCCTCATTCTATTGTGCAAACCAAAAAAACAAAACCCACCACAACCCAAAAATCTACCCGTTGAGATCACAACCACCGCCTCACCACCATTGTTACAAAGCCCAACACCACAAACCAAAACCATAAATTAGAACCCAAACCACCATAGACCCATACTCATGGCCACCCAAACCACCCAACCGTCATGCCCCGAACCCAAGTAAGAGCTAGGCATGTGACAACAGCCACACACTTATAAAGTTTACACCTTACAAGTGTGAAAGACCTTCTTAACAACTAAAGAATTATCCTCAAAGAAAATTTCATCAATAAATTTAAAAATATCCTTAATAATGCAATTCTCAAAAGATCTCCAAATAATAATCTTCCAACATCGAAATAAAAATAAACTAAATCCTTTAAATCTAAAGTTCTATACAAATGGTAATTTAAAACCTAAAAGTTCAAATCTTATTCCATTGATTTCCTAAACTTCACTCATGCGCACATCCCAGCGGAAGCCCAAACATATGTTACTCTTCCTAATTAGAATTTGAAAGGGGAAAGAGGGGGGTGAGTTGACAACTCAATAAGTAACCAAAGTCCTAATAAGTTCTATCAAGCAAATAGATCTGTAAAATAATAAGTTGTATATAGATCAAATATTTTAAATCTTACAAATATATCATAGATAAATTAGAAATTAATATATTTTCCATATATATCAAAGCTATAATTAACAATAGGTTCCCAAAAACACAAAAGCAATTTCAAGGACTTTAAACAATTCAAATATTCAACATAATTCATATTCTTAACAATCCTTACAACTTTGGTCACACTACATCCCTTTGACTAGGCATCAAATTCAGATGAAACTAGTTCCGTGCTAATGTATTTCCCCCATTAACTGGGTTCAGAAACACGATAAGCTCGTGATGCCTCAGATAAAATTAGTTTCAGTACCAATGAATAACCCCCATTGGCTAGGTATCAGAGTTAAAACATAGTCAGATTGTCTAAAATCATATATATCAAATTATAGTTCAAACAAAAATATATTTCATTCAAATACATATATAAAATCATATATTTAGTAAATCAAATATATTTGTCACAATTCTTTATTATTTACTTTAATTCAATGTAGCTAAACAATTAAAATAAACTTGTAACAACTATAAAAAAAAATTCAGTAGTTAAAATACGCAAAATAAAATCAATTAAGATAAGGTTACTTGCCTCAGCTAACTCACCACAAAGAACTTCTCCCTAACACTTTCTCTAAAATCCTTAGATATTACCTAAATAATTTTCAAGCACTATACTCAATAATCAAATAATTCAAGAAAAACTTATAACAGTACCCGATTAAAAGAGAGACTATTAAAAAATAATAGCTAATAATTTCTCATTATTAACTCACACAAAAAAATCCACATATTCATAATATATATTTCCTTTACTTTCTGCCACCTAAAACCTTAGTGCACTTTTGAGATAAGGACAAAATTAGATACATGACTATGTCATCTAAATCAAAGCACCTGGGCTTTTACGGATACACAATTTTTTAATTTTTTTTTTCTACCACCTGCCACCATTATCATCTTTTGAGATGATAACTCCAAGTACAAGTTAGGCCATGTGCCTTATGGAAAAACAGCCACTATTTCTTCTTCATCTTCTTCTTTTTTTATTTTTTTTTAACTTGTCAGACCTCAACTCCATCAATTCGGTACCATTCCTTTAATAAAGGGCTGCAATTTTTTTCCAAATAACCTTGAATATCAAACAATTTCATTAGTTATCACATTTTAAAACAATGTGAAAAACTAATATTTTGAGTGTCTAAAACTCAAGTTTTAAGGTAAAACTCAAATTTTTAAGTCTTGATTTGTAAGTGGTGGGAACTCGAGTTTTTAAGACTCGAGTTTCGCTGTATTATTTTTTCCTTCTTCTTCTATGCGTTCTTCTTTCTTGCGTTTTTGCATTCCTTAGTACTTTCAAAACATTACAAAGTTTTTACATATTCCCCGTACAACATTTATTTGGGGGGACAAGTCATGAAAATTATCAAACAATGAAACAAACATTGAACTAAAATTTATTTTATGCAATTAGAATTTAAGGCCTATGTTTATATTAACCATGCAATATAGGGACCAAATCACAATTTAGCCAGAAATCTCAATGGATTTGACATCAGGCTTCTTCACCTCCACCTTAGGAATAGTCACAATGAGAACACCATTCTCCATGGAAGCCTTAATCTGATCCATCTTAGCACTCTCAGGAAGCCTAAACCTCCTCAAGAACTTGTCGTTGCTGTGCTCCACTCTATGCCACGTGTCTTTCGTCTCTTCCTTCTCCATTTTCCTCTCTCTGCTTATTTGGAGCACTCTGTCATCTTCAACTTCAACCTTCACTTCCTCTTTGTTGAGCCCAGGAAGACCAGCTTTGAACACATGGGCTTCTCGGGTCTCCTTCCAATCCACGCGGGTGTTAACCAAAGCAGAATTTTCTTTTGCAAACTGAGATTCCGATGAGAATGGAAAATCCTTAAAAGGGTCCCAAATCTTGAGTGAGAATGGGTTTGAGATGTTGCTTCGGCGGCTACCAAAGAAGCTTGGAATTAGTGACATCTTAATTAGGAACTATAGTACAGAAAAACCTTTGAAGTTTGAAGTAGTTATTTGTTGGGATGCTTACAATGACACACGATTTTTGACTGGTTTGATAGATTACAGAGTGGTAGCAAAATTTTTAGGTTCGTAGAGGATTCTTACGGTATTTTCTCAGGAGTTCTAGTTATTAGTCTTCTCTGCTTTTCTTGACAAACTTTCTAGTCGGTTAATTTTAATTTTCCAAACGAACGTTCTAGTATGATCTTTGCAGACCTTCTGTGGAACTGGCCTACTTGGGTATTTCCTTGTGTTACTGATTCATGTATCGGGCCTCTGTACAATTGCATTTACAAGGATTTGGCAACATATTTTAACCCAACCAAGATAATATATATAAGGGGTGGCATCAACTGATTAACATGGATCTAAACGAAATGTGTGTCAATATCTGTATATGGAATATTAATTCTTGTAACTTTTAAAAGCACCAAAATTTTAACCAGCATAAAATAATGGAGAAAATTCTTGTATTATATGATCTCATGAGACCATCTTATAATATATTTACTCAAAATAATGGATCATTTCGAAAACAACTTAATTCATCGTAAAAGTGGTATTTATCAAAACAATAATTTAAGGACAAAAAAGTTCTCACTTTTTTGCATCTGCTATTATTACAACTTGTTGTGATTGTTACATAATAAAATTTGCATCAGTAGTTGACCCATGTAAAATGATGTTGCTTCAATTGAAACTATTTTATTTTAGACATTCTCCAATTGAAACTTAACACCTTAATAAGTTGTGACAAAATTTGTGTATCTAACATTGTTCTTATTAAAAATTGAGGGGCAGCAAATCAAGGAAGGAGGAAAAATCATAATTGGCATGGAAATGTGTGTATACACACACACACACACACAATCAGTTCCATAATTTTTTTAGGTACTTTAGATTAGTAATGAATAAAGGTAGGGAAAAGTAACAGAAGTAGATTAAGGTATATTTGAGTAATTTACTAATGAAGTTGTATATTTGTGGGGTTGTAAATGAGTTGAGTTGATTTTTTATAGTTGAGTAGAGTTTACACACGAATTCTTTGATTAACTTATTCTTTTTCTATATAGTAAACGCCTTAACTAAAATTTTGTACTGCCTTCTCAATTTTTTTAATAATAATCACCATTGGCGAGTTTTATGCAGGGATAAGAAGCACTTGAAAAGACCTATAACTTCAAACTAAGTACCAAGAGATTGCGGGTTCGAGTAGTAGCACTTTACTTTGCACGAGTGGTAACCATGGGCTTACCCAAAAGCCTAAGTGGCATTGTATCATGGGACGTGAGGCAATGATTACCCACAGAAGCCCTCTTATTTTTGTTCTAAAAAATCATATATAATATATATTATATTGAAGTCGAAGCACAATCTTTATTTAAATTTTTTTAATTGTTGTCTAATTTTGCTTTAAATGTCCGATTTAATTTTCTTTATTTGGATGCCAAATGAGTCGTTCATAATACTAAATGCGAAAGCAGAGATGACCCCTTCACTCACCTTGGTCAGACTACTATATTGTTGCTTCAATTAAATGTTTGTGTAGCATTGGTTACAACCTAGTTAAAGTTAAAATTACATTATTTAAGTTCATGAGATAGACTAATTTTCATTTATAAACTTATAAAAATTAGATTTACCTAATGCTATAAAAAATTTATATAATTATTTACTACAAAATAAAATGTTTTATATTATCAATAAATTACAAATAATAAGTTAACATATTATGAACATATATATATACATATACAAAAACTTATACAATTCAATTTTAAGTCTATGTAATTATTTTTTATGCATGTTTTAAAAATAATTATATATATATATATATATATATATTCAAATCTAGTATTTGAGCCTCACATTCGTGAGCTTGTTCACAAGCACTTGATTATATTTGAGTTTAAGTTGTTTACTAAATAAAAAGTATAAACAATTTTTTTTTTAAAGTTGAGTCTAAATTATTTATTTATAGTTTGATTCATTTACAACCTCCACATTAGAGAAATACATACACCAACAAATGAGCTTTCTCATTCATCATATAATTATAATCATACAGTTGACATGTTAACATATTATAAAAAGGTCATACCAAGTACATAAAATTCTCACTTTTTGCAAAATCTGAAAGAAGTCATAGTAAGGAATCTACCTCTAATTTGTTTTACAAAGGCCAGTTCCCAAATTTGAATACGAAACCTACTACTACTTTTGCTGGATGACATTTGTCATTATATCTAGGCTCGACGTCTATGTTGGCATAACATAGCGAGTATAAGAAATTTTCATTATCTTCAATTTGAACAAAATTTGTACACACTAGGTAATCCATGTGAGTTTGGGAAACAAAAATATATTAAGGCTAGAGAAACATAAGAAGATGTGTGGTGGTGTTCCCTTAAAAGAAATTGTGGGTTTGTCATTCTGTTGGATGGGTAATCCTATCCTACATAATTAGTGGTAAGAGGTAAGGTAACCTACTAATAGATGAAGAAGAGTCTATTTAGCTTCCACATAAAAATGCTTATCTACATTTGGATCTTAATTATTAAGGTATTGAATAGATGAAGCCATAAAGAGGCACACAGTCACTAGTCACAGCTCCTGCGGTCTTCTTTTTTTTTTTTTTTTTTTTTTGGTATAGATCTTTTTATTAAGGTATTATCCGCAGATTTTTCTTGTTTTAAATTTTTAATAGTCGAAGAGTCTCATGCTACCTTCCACATTAAAAAAAAAAAAAAAATGCCAAGATACATTTAGATGGTTAATCGGAACGTTGATGCGCTTTGATCTTAGAAAGATCTGAAATTTGTTAGAATCCACACAAAACTGATGGAATCATACACATTAAAGTATCTGATTCGATGTTGTCAATTTGAGGAAGAAAGTGAAAACAAACTGAAGAGGGTCGAAAACATTTTAAATAATCTGTTTTTACATTCTTTAGAACTCTCAAAACAAACCAAAGCGTTTACATACTCCCCGGACAGGTAGTCAGGGACACATCATGACAATTATCAAACAAACATAAAACTAAACACCTTCCCAGAACTACGACTATTTATTTTCAGCAATCAAAATTTTTATTTTTGAAATCTTCTGCAATCACAGACTAAGGCATATGCTTATATATTAATTACTATCGCAATATAGATACCAAAATCACAATTTAGCCAGAAATCTCAATGGACTTGACATCAGGCTTCTTCACCTCCACCTTAGGAACCGTCACAGTGAGAACACCATTTTCCATTGAAGCCTTAATCTGATCCATCTTTGCATTCTCAGGAAGCCTAAACCTCCTCAAGAATTTACCGCTGCTGCGCTCCACTCTATGCCACGTGTCTTTCTTCTCTTCCTTCTCCACCTTCCTCTCTCCGCTTATTTGCAGCACTGTGTCATCTTCAACTTCAACCGTCACCTCCTCTTTGTTGAGCCCAGGAAGATCAGCTTTGAACACATGGGCTTCTGGGGTCTCCTTCCAATCCACGCGAGTGTCAACCAAGGCAGAAGTTTCTTTTGCAAACTGAGATTCAGATGAGAACGGGAAATCCTTAAATGGGTCCCAAATCTCGAGCGAAAATGGATCCAAGATGTTGCTTCGACGGCTACCAAAGAAGCTTGGAATCAGCGACATCTTAGTTACTAAATACTGTAAAGAGAAAACCTTAGAAGTTGTTGTTTGTTGGGAAAGCTTACAACTTGCGACTTCAGATTGGTTTGGAAAGAAAGAATGATTTGTGTATTTATAGGTTCTTGGAGGATTCTTCAAGTGTTTTCTCGCGAATTCTAGTAGTTATTTGTCTCCTCGATCTGGTCTCGTTGACGAACTTTCTTGTTTTTCAATGAACTTTCCACTTTTCTCTAGCATCTTTGAGAACCTTCTGTTGGACCTAGCGATTCTAGCGCAGTGAGTACTCGGCTGTGCCACAATGCCCACAAATACCCATATTGGGCCTAATCCATTAGTCATCCAAAGTTTTGTGAATGCAGAAGTTTAAGTTTATTTATTTATTTTTTTTTTTTGAGCAAAATGTCAAAAAAGTCAACCAAAAAAAAAAAACTTGGAAACTTATCAGGCACTCTTGGTGCACAATAACTTGGTATTTCTACTGCACATCTATATATATAACTAGTCGTTAACCTATGTGATGCACGGAAAAGTTATTGACTACCAAAAAAAAAAAAATCCAATAATGAGTAAAGAATTTAAATTTACAATTTTTTGCCACAATTTTGACGTGTCAGTGATAGAATGTTGTTTATGCACTAAAAATTATTTATAATAAAATCTAAGAAATTTAGAAATAGAAAATTGGGTTAGTAATATGCATATTATAGACATTTTGCTCAAGGTTTTCAGATCCGGACCGTTCAAAGAACCGGAGAAGGGAGAGGTTAAAGATTTTTAAGGTCGAACCGAGGTCCAACCGAGGTCGAACCGTGATGATGTCAAAATTAATTTAATATTAATTAAAATACAAATAAATGTATTAAATGTGTAAAAATATGAAAATTTACCCTTAAAAAATATTATGCAGTTAAAAAAAACTTTCAAATGTATTTTCGTTATTTTATAAAGTGAATAGAAAATAATAAATATAAACAAGTTTTAAAAAATTGTATTTATTAATCTTTCGAATAAAAAATGCATTTTAATTTAAAATAAAATCATTTTTAACATAAATTTACAATTTTCATATTCATATTTATTGATGTAAAAGAATAATTCTTGAACAAAAAAAAAAAAAAATAGAAAATACTATTAAGTAAATAGTGATAAAATTAAATCCAAAACTATTAATCTTGTAAAATTAAAATAAATAAAATATAAATGTCAAGAAGCACCCAGGGAAGCCTACTGGTTCAGTGGTTGGCGTGTTGGACAAAAGTCCAAAACTCCAAAAAAAATGAAGAAATACTTAACTTCTATGCTTTTCTCAATCCTACTTAGTCGTAGTGATAACAATATAGACAATTCAAATATTAAAATTATAACACCTAATTCCATTATCTTTTATGTTGAACCCAAACAAATAATCAATCAACCAAAAATTGTAGCTTTAATTAAGAAAACAAAAAATCACATGAACCCAAATAAAAAGTATTTAAGGTAAAGAATGAAGATCAACTTACTGAGATGTAAATACCAAAAACCCCAAGACTTAAAACTTTCAAATTTATAGAATCCCCAAATTCTACTTCAAAACCAAATAAAACCCTTCAAATTCAACAAATTTATATATAACATACCAAATAAAAATTTATCCTTGGGCTGAAAGACATAGGTTGTAGTTTTGATTTCTCTCCAAAAAAAATAGAGATGCTTCATATGCCATATACAATATAAAATAATTCGTAGAAATTTCAAACCAAAGACCAAACCCACGAAAACAATGTCAATATAAATATGGAGATTAACCCAAATACTCAAAAGAAAATCAATTCTAAACATAACAAAAGAATAAGATAGAAAGAAAAACTCAAGCACATACGAAAACAAATAAAAAATTC
The DNA here is from genome assembly GCF_001633185.2 of Quercus lobata. Taxonomy (NCBI): domain Eukaryota; kingdom Viridiplantae; phylum Streptophyta; class Magnoliopsida; order Fagales; family Fagaceae; genus Quercus; species Quercus lobata. Next base: position 28,594,894 of record NC_044904.1, on the reverse strand, counting down.
GACATAAAAGATAAAATTTATTAATAACAATATAAACAAATATCCACGTATGTTGAATTGAAATTCATTAATAATAATGATATAAACAAATTCGAAACACATACCCACGGTGGTAGACTTGGCTTGGTAGCAGGCTGAGGGGTTGTAGTGGCTTGAGGGTTTGTTTTCCCATAACTGTTCCATCGAAACCACAACAGTACACTCATAGTATAATTCACAACCAAACATGGTCAACCAATAAATAAAGTTCATGAACAGACAAACTTTCATGAAATCTCTTTGCATAAAAAAACTCATATATATATATATACACATACATACCAGTATATGATCTCCCCAGAAGAAGCTCTACACACGTGAACAGCATGACCCATGTTCTCCAACACACTTCTGTATGGACCCCCAACCCCAAAGAACCCAAGGAAGCAACCCACCTCGAATCTGAGTCTGAGCCCACCATATCATCATCCACCTCCTTGTTCTTTATTATCTTATTATTTTCTTGAACCAGCTCATCAAACTGCTCTCTCAGCCTCTCGTGACTCACCTCCAAACTCTGGAACCGATCCACCAAAGCTTGGAATAGAGCAGTTTCTGATTTATCTCCAGCCACGGAGGTCCCCTGGACATGTTAAGTTTGGAGTTTGGACTAAGGGTTTGTTTTCTCCATCTGGTTTATATGGTCGGGTTGTTGAAGGGTGCTTAGGGTTTGTTTTCTCCGTCTAGTTTATATATATATATATATATATATGATAATGATGAATTTCAGTTTAAGTCGGATTAGTTAGAGAGATAGAGTTTTACTCCTTGTTAAACAAAAATAATAATGATTTATTTTTTAAATATTGTGCTGACGTGGAAAATTGTGGGAGTTTCAAAGGTTTCGGTTATTTATATATATATATATATATATATATATAATAGGTGAAACTGAGAGAAACTCAAATTAAAATTTCAAATTAGAGATCTAATTTTGCGCCATGTATCCTAAATTATTTATTCTTAAAGAGTTGTATTTCTTAATTTTAGAATCAAATGTGAGACTACATCATAAATATTCATCTAAGTGAGTTATTAAGTACAAAAACCAAAGAGTCTAGAATAAATGAATTATAAAAAAAGCGCATCACAATAATTTTTTTTTAAAAATGAACAATTTATATTTTATACCTAATAATATCTTTACAAAATTTTTTAAAGAGTTAACAAAATATAAAATGACTATCAATAGTATTTAAATTATATATATATATAAATTATATTATGCATTTATTATATATCTTTAAGTGTATTTATGCATACAAGCTAATATAAATAATAAATCCAACCATAAGTTTAACTAATATAATCTCCTATAACGTGAGATGAAGGAGATCCATGTCGATTTAGTTCTTGAGTACTAAATAATTAATTTAAATATAGTGGAAAGGAAACAGACAAGTCTTTCACTGTGGAGGCTATGACTGCCAATTCTTGTTCTACTTCCTTAATTCTCTTATTGAAGATTTGAAGAAGAAAATCAAGGAAGTAGAATAAGAATTGGCAGTCATAGCCTCCACAGTGAAAGACTTGTCTGTTTCCTTTCCACTCATTGGACAAAAGGAAAAAGAGAAAAAACAGTTGCTGGCACAACTCCAATCTATGGAGAACTCACAGAAAGAAGCCACCCAAACTCTCCCAATGCAGGTCCATACATCCTACCAACCTCGGCAATTATTATATAAAGACCTAGCTTTGCCCCTGACCTCATCATTTTTACCAGCCTCCCCTTTTCAAAATCCACAACCTTTAGCCATGACATATCCTAATCCTTTTAGAACAAGTGGAATCTTCCCAAGCATCACAAATACCGCACCATTTCAACTAGACCAACAATCCAGCCCTCAAAATAATCTTTCTAGGAAAACAGATAAAGAACAGATAAACCAATCTCCAGATCCAATTGTTGGTGCTTCTTCTAGACCTCCAGATATGAATATGTTGGCTGTAGACCCTGATCCCCCAAATCCAATTTCTTCATTCTTGAGAACTCTTACTCTTAATGATCCATGGTGCTTCCAATAATTGAAGATGCTGACCTAGACCTATCTGACCTTGGCCTGGAAAAGGTGTTCATGATGGAAGAGGAACCAAAAGAGGAAGAAGATGATGTTCTTCGTCCTAAGAAACCTCCATCCCCTCCACCGATTTTTCCTCCACCTCCTTTTATTCCAGAATATCAAACAAGGTTGGCCTACTCTCCGACTATAGATTCAAAACACTTGTTCACTTTGGATAATACTCCTCCGTCCAAATGGCATGATGAGATCTTCAGCATGTATTCTTGGTGTATTGCTGAGCTTCAAGCTCCAAATGCTACTATTGCCCAGACCATTGGTAAATTCGTAGCAAGGATTACGGGAAGATTAAGAGAATGGTGGATCAATCTTGGAGAATATAGACAAAGGCAGGCAGCCCAATGCAAAACGTTGGAAGATTTTTTCACCATTGTTCATAACGAATTTCTGGGCTCAGTGACTCATTATACAGAAGTAGCTCGAGAAGAATTCCTCTTGATGAAATGTTGCTCATTTGAAAGGAAAGATTTGGAGAAACATTTTGACAGAATGTCAAGGAGATACTACTCTTTTAATGGTATGGATGATGTTAATGCCAAACATACTTTTCTCAACTCCCTTCCAGAACCATTAGGAGATGAAACTCTCCGTATGATGAATCTTCAAAAAATAACGTTGCAACAATCCTCCTTGGGAGAAATCTACCAGCATGTGCTGATTGCCTTAGAAAAGCTCTGCAACCAAAGAAAATTCCTTTCCGAAATTGACAAAGTCCATAGCAAGCTAAAAGACAATTGCAGAAGGAAAGACTTGCAAATCAAGTGCTATGAGAAAAATTGTGCTTGTCCACAGAAAAAGAGAAATCATTTCAAGAAATATTTTAGAAAGAAGAGATATTATGCAGAAAAAAAGAAAAACTCTTTTGGGAAGAAGAAATGGAAGTTTCTCAGAAGGAAGCAGTTTAAAGGAAAGACCTCAAAAGTCTGCTTTGTATGCAGAAAACCAAGACATTTTGCAAAAAATTACCCGAAAAAGGAAAAAGCAGCAAAGCTTCTTGAACAAGCTCAAATCCATGCAGAAGATATTCCTTTCTCTGATGTAGAGTCACTCTTTTCATTGGATGATGATTACTCCCCTCAGGCCTTGGCAGTTCTAGCCTATTCCACTTCAGAAGAAGACTCAGAGCCAGACAGTGAATATGATTCAGAACAAGAAATCCAAGCCATTTTCACATCCCAGCCAATTATAGCTCCCTTGACTAACCCAACACCCATAGCTCAAGTACACCTTCTCCTTGATACCTACTCTAGACCTATTCCGGTGATAGCTTTATTTGACACAGGAGCAACAGCAACAATCCTTCATCCCAAAATTCTGCCTGAAGAATGTTGGCTACCCCATCACCAAATGTTTAGAGCAGCAAATGGAGAAACATTTCTCATAACCTTAAAAAGTAAGCCTATCCTCATCAGAATCTTTCCAACCCTGACCATCAAACACCAAGTTCTTGGATCCCCCCTTACAGGCAGAGACCTTCTCATAGGATTTGATCTTCTTCACCAGATACCAAGTCTCAGATGGTCTTCAAAGGGACTCATGCATAAGCAACACCTTCTCACTTGGACCCAAGTACCCCATTTATTCACAGTTGACCCCTTTGATTCTCTAAAATTCCAGATTATCAAAGACTGTTGTGCAAACAGCAATTCCGAATTTCTCCTTAAAAATCCAAACCCCTTGTGGAAAAATCCAAAATTCTTCATATACCTCCCATTCAAGAAAAATGAAGATGTCAACCCCACCAGAGCCAGCCACAGAAGAATGAATCCAGAACACTTAGCTTTGGCCACCCAAGAACTATCCACTCTCCTATCTGAAGGCCTCATTGAACCTACAACTTCTCCTTGGGCATGTGAAGCCTTTTATGTCAATAAGCATGCTGAGCAAGTTCGTGGTAAACTCAGATTGGTAATTAATTACCAAGATCTCAATCACTTTCTTGCAGATGACAAATTTCCTTTGCCAAACAAGAGTGCCCTTTTTCAGCATCTTTCAAATGCAAAAGTGTTTTCAAAGTTTGATCTCAAAGCAGGATTTTGGCAATTAGGCATTCATCCAGAAGAAAGATACAAGACGGCTTTTTGCATTCCAGATCACCACTATCAATGGACTGTGATGCCTTTTGGTCTCAAAAATGCTCCCTCTCAATTCCAAAAAGCAATGGTAATGTTATTCCAGCCACTCTTGACCAATGCACTAATTTATGTGGATGATATTCTTTTGTTCTCAAAAGATGAAGAATCCCATGCCAAGTTGCTCGCTGAATTTTACAGTTTAGTAAAATCTCAAGGAATAATGCTTTTAGAAAAGAAAATGGTCATAGGGCAGTCTTCTATAGACTTTTTGGGAGTAAACATTTCAGATGGAAAATATACTTTGCAGCCTCACATAGCTGTCTCTTTGAGTGAATTCCTAGACAAGCTCACAAGTGCCAAGCAGATACAACAGTTTCTTGGAATTGTGAATTACATGTCAGATTTCATTCCAAAAGTCTCCAAATACAGGAACTGTTTGGCCCAGTTGCTAAAGAAATCCCCTCCTGAATGGAACTCTGCTCACACTGAAGCAGTCCAACAATTAAAAAGGTTATCTGAAAAGCTTCCTCCCCTACAGATTCCAGGACCAGGCAAACGAGTATTGCAGACAGATGCAAGTGATGAATATTGGGCAGCGGCTCTTTTCGAAGAAATTGATGGTAAAAGGAGCATTTGTGGCTATAAAAGTGGTGCATTCAAGCCTTCAGAACTTCATTACCATTCTACTTTCAAAGAAATTCTTGCAGTCAAACATGGAATTGAAAAATTCCAGTTCCACCTTCTTGGACATCATTTTTTAGTAGAAATGGACATGTCTTCCTTTCCCAAAACGCTTCAGTTCAAGAGAAAAATGCTCCCACATCCCCAGTTACTCAGATGGTCAAATTGGTTTTCACAATGGTCTTTCCAAGTCAAGCATATCAAAGGAAAAGATAACCTCCTCACTGATTATCTCTCAAGAAAACCTCCAGCCCTTAACACCATGATCCTCTCTCCACCCTTATGTGTATATCCTGTTACAGATCCATCCTCATCCACAAGCCTTCCTCCTAATGATATCCTTAGCATGATTGAAGACCTTCCCTCAGAAATAAAAGACCAGATAAAGACCTTAACTCTTAAAGCTAGAACCCAAAGAATCATTAAAGCCCTCCATGATTACCTCAAAAGGTGCCAACCTCATTTTCTGGCCATCTTCCCTGATATAAACCAGCCATGGAAAACACCTTTTGCCTTTTGGATAACAAATTGGACGGTTGCACATTATCTTTACATGTGGTATTTACTTAATGAATATTACTTGTGCCTCCATTTTGAGCCAGAATTTTATGCATATATTTTCCCACGAGAAAACAGGTATTTTCATAAATTCTGGTTTGAAATTTTGAAGAATGATGCTCATGATGGACAGTGGACAAGGTATCTTACCACAGAACATCCAAGATTTGGAAGAAAGATTACTTCAGCATGTGTGATTGCAAAGCTTAATTCCAAAAAAGACATCCGTACAGAAGGAATTTTTCACCCGGCAGAAATCCATTGGGTAATCAATCCAGATGGCACTCCACATACACATCGAGACCCATCTTGGGTATCCCGTTACCATGCTCTCACAATGACAGAATCCCTAAACAAAGGAATCTTCCCTGAAATAGTACCTATGGACCCAGAAGTGTGTAGACAGCAATGGCCACATGATGATCACTGGGAAATGCCCAATCCTCTCATTGGATTTGATGACCCCTATTATCATAACCATGATCCAGATGTCAATATTGAAGAAGATGAATGGTTCCAAGGAAGAGATGGATGGGACTAGTTACCTCTAACACTTAAAAAATTAAAAAAAAAAAAAAAAAATTCCAGAATCATCTTTAGACGTGGCATCCTTATCCACAACAGTAGCATCCCTGCTCCCTCCTCAGAAACTCATCCAAGGACAGATCACTCCTCCATCCAAAATGGACACTTGTTCATTAGCTCTGAAACCTATCCTGGCATGCACAATTATGGTGATAGCAGAACTCAATCAGGCCCCTACCATCCTGCCACTTGTAGACCAGACATTTCGGCCCCTACTATCTACTGAGACAAATATAGTACATTATCTCTAAGCTTTGTATTCTATAAATAGCACCTTTGTAATTTTGTAAAGGCAAGAGTGAAAAAAGAAAGAAATCCCCTAAAAGCCTTGTATGATCACCAGTCCTTGCAAGTCTTTGTAAGATGTTCTCCAGAGTCTCCAATGTCTAATGTAAAAAAGTTGTTGAATCTAATAATATCTTCCAGTTTGTTGTATCTTGTGTTGTGCTCTATCCCATATTTTCATGTTCTTTTTTACATCTCCATAGTAGTTTATATCATTACTCAACTTCCATAATTTTCCTGTCTCCATAATCTTCTTACACCCTCTCCTCTCCTCTCCTCTCTTCTAGAATAGCAGTTGGTATCAGACAAGTCTTTCACTGTGGAGGCTATGACTGTCAATTCTTGTTCTACTTCCTTAATTCTCTTATTGAAGATTTCGGGAAGATGGAAAGCCTTGCTATGAAGGGAAATCACCCACTGGACACATATGGTGGGATATTTGTGATTGTGCTGATTGTTAAGAAGAAGAAATTTTTGAAGAAGATTATCCCAGGAGAAAGAAAAAATCTTCTCAGCAAAAGCTTAAAGAAAGGTATGAAGCAGGAGACCCAGAAGTTGACCTTCTAGGAGAACCCTCGGGAAAATTTGACTACTATGTTCTTTATCCCAGAACCAGAAGACAAAAATCTCTCTTTCCCTCTCCAAGTAAACAAAATCATGATCAGGACCAGAAATCTCCATTAATCCCATATTACCAAAAAGTCCTTTCCCAAAACCCAAAATACCAATCTCCCCCTACCGTCCTTTCCCAAAACCAAGAACTGTCTCCTTGTTATATGTTTGACCAAGCTTCACCTTCCTACTCCCAGAATTTTCCTCCACTAGAAAGTTTTGACCACCCCCAAGCCAATACCAAACATGTCTGGAAGATTAAAAATCCTGTTGGAACTAATCCAGATGGCACCAAAAAACAGGTCTCTTCAGCAGAAGCAGCTTTGAACTGGCAGGCAGAGAATGCTGTAGCACAAAACAAGGTTCTTTCAAGAATTCTAGATAATCAGCAAATGATGGCTGAAGCAGTTACTCATACCTTCTCATCCTCTAATTCTCTTATTGAAGATTTGAAGAAGAAAATCAAGGAAGTAGAACAAGAATTGGCAGTCATAGCCTCCACAGTGAAAGACTTGTCTGTTTCCTTTCCACTCATTGGACAAAAGGAAAAAGAGAAAAAACAGTTGCTGGCACAACTCCAATCTATGGAGAACTCACAGAAAGAAGCCACCCAAACTCTCCCAATGCAGGTCCATACATCCTACCAACCTCGGTAATTATTATATAAAGACCTAGCTTTGCCCCTGACCTCATCATTTTTACCAGCCTCCCCTTTTCAAAATCCACAACCTTTAGCCATGACATATCCTAATCCTTTTAGAACAAGTGGAATCTTCCCAAGCATCACAAATACCGCACCATTTCAACTAGACCAACAATCCAGCCCTCAAAATAATCTTTCTAGGAAAACAGATAAAGAACAGATAAACCAATCTCCAGATCCAATTGTTGGTGCTTCTTCTAGACCTCCAGATATGAATATGTTGGCTGTAGACCCTGATCCCCCAAATCCAATTTCTTCATTCCTGAGAACTCTTACTCTTAATGATCCAAGAGAACCTTTGGTGCTTCCAATAATTGAAGATGCTGACCTAGACCTATCTGACCTTGGCCTGGAAAAGGTGTTCATGATGGAAGAGGAACCAAAAGAGAAAGAAGATGATGTTCTTTGTCCTAAGAAACCTCCATCCCCTCCACCGATTTTTCCTCCACCTCCTTTTATTCCAGAATATCAAACAGGTTGGCCTACTCTCCGACTATAGATTCAAAACACTTGTTCACTTTGGATAATACTCCTCCGTCCAAATGGCATGATGAGATCTTCAGCATGTATTCTTGGTGTATTGCTGAGCTTCAAGCTCCAAATGCTACTATTGCCCAGACCATTGGTAAATTCGTAGCAAGGATTACGGGAAGATTAAGAGAATGGTGGATCAATCTTGGAGAATATAGACAAAGGCAGGCAGCCCAATGCAAAACGTTGGAAGATTTTTTCACCATTGTTCATAACGAATTTCTGGGCTCAGTGACTCATTATATAGAAGTAACTGATACCACTAAATCTGTTTTTGATCTTTCTCTACGAAAATCCACTGCAAATAGGCTAGATTACTTGTATGAAATTTCCCATGTACCTGAAGATAGTAAAATACCAATTACTGATTTTCCTATTGTAAATCCTTATACTGTGTTTGATAAACCCCAAGTCTCTTTCAAAAAATCCATAAAAAAATTGTTAGGTCCCACTCAGTCTTCTACTGTAAAAGAGTATGTTCAAGCCTCTAAGTTTGACCAGTATAATATTCCAGCAAGAGAAACAGAAAATTTCATCACCCTTGCTCTCCCCAGAGAATTTGTGATCCCATGGCAAAAACAAGGTTATACACACCTTCATTTTGGCGCAGTAAGATTGGCTTTGACTTTCCATGGAAGAAAGGGACTCCCTGTAGTCTCAAGAATCTCACTTCTTGATTCCAGATTTCTGGAATATCAAAATGCTGTCATAGGAACGGTTCAAACCACTCTAAATGCGGGAAAAATCTTTGTTACTCTCTTTCCAAACTTCAATATGTCTTTAAAAGACCCCCATCTTTGTGATGCTCTTAAAGTTCAAGTCCAAATTACAGGAGCCTCTCAAGTGCAGGATACGTTTGCTGCCACACTTCACTATCAGTTGGTATCAGTTACTTCTAAGGATGAACTTGCCATGATAGTTTCTAATAGAAAGAACTATTTACCAAAGACCTATCAGGACTTAAAACACCAACTTCAGGCTTAGACGTCCACAAGGAAACTTATGGTAAATAAAATTCTTTAAGGACTTTTGAGAACAAACTCCTTAGTGTTCTACTTGATTATCAAATCCAGTGTTCTGATGTGGTTAATACAGAGGTTCCACAGAATGTGGCAACTGCACACCACAGAGCATACTAATCAGGACAATAATCAAAGTATACTAATCAAAGGAGTGGAAACTGATCACAGGGCTCTGATACCAACTGCTACTCTAGAAGAGAGGAGAGGAGAGGAGAGGGTGTAAGAAGATTATGGAGACAGGAAAATTATGGAAGTTGAGTAATGATATAAACTACTATGAAGAGTGAAAAAAGAAAGAAATCCCCTAGAAACCTTGTATGATCACCAGTCCTTGCAAGTCTTTGTAAGATGTTCTCTAGAGTCTCCAATGTCTAATGTAAAAAAGTTGTTGAATCTAATAATATCTTCCAGTTTGTTGTATCTTGTGTTGTGCTCTATCCCATATTTTCATGTTCTTTTTTACATCTCCATAGTAGTTTATATCATTACTCAACTTCCATAATTTTCCTGTCTCCATAATCTTCTTACACCCTCTCCTCTCCTCTCCTCTCTTCTAGAGTAGCAGTAAGAAGATTATGGAGACAGGAAAATTATATATATATATATATATATATATATATTTTCTCTCTTCTCAATAGTTTGTATTTAATATAATTTGAGTGCATGTGCATGAATATGTAACTCAATACAAAGTCATATTAATTCTTATAAATTTGTAAATATTGAAGTATTGAATGTAGACAAGTAACAGAATGCATGGCTAGCACATACCATCAACTAGAGCTCTGTTGATGTGCTTGCTAAGACGAGTTGTATCAGGTAGAAGTTTTGTAATCCATTATACACCTCTGATGTATTTTCTACTCGTTTAATTTGTGATTAAGTACATATTGGTTAATGTCCATTTTTAATTAATAATAATCACCATTGGCAAATGTGGTGCAGTTATAGGAAGCACTCAAAAAGACCCATCACTTCAAACCAAGTGCCAAGAGATTGTGGGATCAAGTCCTAATATTGACCCATATTGCCTAATATGAAGAAATCATGGCAATGAGGTTGAATAGTAGGCTAGTAGCACACCTTGCTTTGCACTAGTGGTAACCATGGGCTTATCCAAAAATCTAAGTGGCAATGTATTGTGGGGCGTGGGGTAATGATTATACACACGAGCCCTCTTTTCTTTTTCTTTTTCTTTTTTTGGTTCTAAAAAAAGTCATATATAATATAACATCTTATATTATATAAAGTCGAAGCACAATCATTATTTAAATTTTTTTTTAATTGTTGTCTAATTTTGCTTTACATGTCCAATTTAATTTTCTTTATTTGAATGTCAAGTGAGTCATTCATAATACTGAACGCGAAAGCAGAGATGACCACTTCACTCACCTAGTAAAACTACTTTATCGTTGCTTCAATCAAATGTTTGTGTAATTAAGCATAGGTTACAACCTAGTTAAAGTTAAAATTACATTATTTGAGTTCATAAGATAGACTAATTTGTAAAATTATAAAAAGTAGATTTACCTAATACAATAATATATATATATATAATTATTTACTACAAAATAAACAGTTTATATTATCAATAAATTACAAATAATAAGTTGATATATTAGGAATATATTTACAAACTTATACAATCCAATTTTAAGTCTATGCAATTATATTTTTATGGATGTATACTTAATAAATATATAATATTGTATTGTGTCTATATACATACATATACATATACATCTATTCAAGCTAGCCTAGTATTCGAGCCTCATATTCGTGAACTTGTTCACAAGCACTTGAATATGTTTGAGTTTAACTTGTTTACTAAATAATAAAAAAAAAAATATAAACAAAACAAATTTTTAAAGTTAAGTCTAAATTATTTATGTATAGTTTGGTTCATTTACAATCTTCCACATTAAAAAGATACATACACCAACAAATGAGCTTTCTCACTCATCTAATGATTAGAATCATACAATTGACATGTTGGTATACTATAAAAAGGTTGTACCAAATACATAAAACTCTCAATTTTTGTAAGGTTTAGAAGATGTTATAGTAAGCAACCTTACCCTCAATTTGCTTTGAAAACAAAGGCTAGTTCTCAAACTCAAATTGGAAACCTACTGCTTTTGGTGGATCACATTTGCTATCATATCAATACTCGACCTTTACGTTGGCATAACATAGCACGTATAAAAAAATTTCCATTTCTTCAATTTGAACGAAATCTGTTCACACTATAATCCGTGGGAGTTTGGGAAACAAAAATATATTTAGGATAGGGAAACATAAGAATATGCATGAAGGTGTCCCCTTAAAAGGAATGGTGGGTTTGTCACTCTGTTGGTTGAGTAATCCTATCCTACATAATTAGTCGTAAGTGGTAAGTAAGGTTACCAGTTGATGAAGAGTCTCTTAGCTTCCACATAAAAATGCTAATCTACATTTAACATTTAGATCTTAATTATTAAGGTATTGAATAGATGAAGCCATGAAGAGGTTCACAGTCACTGGTCACAGCTCCTGCGGGTTTTTTTTTGGGGGGGGGGGTTATAGATCTTTTAACTAAGGTATTATCCGCAAATTTGTCTTGTTTCAAGTTTTTAATAGTTGAAGAGTCTCTTACCTTCCACATAAAAAATAATGCTAAGATACATTTAGATGGTTAATCGGAACGTTGCTTTGATCTTAGAAAGATCTGAAATTTGTTAGAATCCACAAAAAAACTGATGGAATCAGGCACATTAAAGTATCTAATTCGATGTTGTCAATTTGAGGAAGAAAGTGAAACTGAAAAATGTCGCAAACATTTTAAGCAATCTGTTTTTACATTCTTTAGAACTTTCAAAACAAACCAAAGCGTTTACATACTCCCCGGGGCCCGGACAGGTAGTCGGGGACACATCATGACAATTATCAAACAAACTTAAAACTAAAGAAGAACTATGCCTATTTATTTTCTGCGATTAAAAGTTTTATTTTTTGAGATCTTCTGCAATCACAGAATCAGGCATATGCTTATTTAATTACTATGGCAATAGAGGGACCAAAATCACAATTTAGCCAGAAATCTCAATCGATTTGACATCAGGCGTCTTCACCTCCCCCTTAGGGACCGTCACAGTGAGAACACCATTCTCCATGGAAGCCTTAATCTCATCCATCTTTGCATTCTCAGGAAGCCTAAACCTCCTCAAGAACTTACCGCTGCTACGCTCCACTCGATGCCACGTGTCTTTCTTCTCTTCCTTTTCCACCTTCCTCTCTCCGCTTATTTGGAGCACTCTGTCTTCTTCAACTTCAACCTTCACTTCCTCTTTGTTGAGCCCAGGAAGATCAGCTTTGAACACATGGGCTTCTGGGGTCTCCTTCCAATCCACGCGAGTGTTAACCAAAGCAGAAGTTTCTTTTGCAAACTGAGGTTCAGATGAGAACGGAAAATCCTTAAATGGGTCCCAAATCTCGAGCGAGAATGGATCGAAGATATTGCTTCGGCGGCTACCAAAGAAGCTTGGAATCAGCGACATCTTAGTTAATAACTACTGTAAAGAGAAAACCTTAGAAGTTGTTTTTGTTCGTTGGGAAAGCTTACAATGATACTTGCGACTTCGGATTGGTTTGGAAAGAAAGAATGATTTGCATATTTATAGGTTCTTGTAGGATTCTTCAAGTGTTTTCTCGCGAACTCTAGTAGTTGTTTGTCTCCTCGATCTGGTCTCGTTAACGAACTTTCTTGTTTTTCAATGTTCTTTCCAGTTTCTCTAGCATCTTTGAGAACCTTCTGTTGGACCTAGCGTTCTAGCCCAGTTATTACTAGGCTGTGCCAAAATGCCCACAAATACCCGTATTGGGCCTAATCCATTAGTCATCCAAAGTTTTGTGAATGCCTTAGTTTTTTATTTTTTTTAATAGAAAAAACTCAGCCGAAAAAAAAAAAAAATTAAAACTTATCATACACTCTTGGTTCACAACGACTCGGTATTTCCACCGCTCATATAAATAATAAATCCAACCAGAAGTTTAACTAATATAATCTTCTATAACGTGAGATGAAGGAGATTCACATCGATTTAGTCATTGAGCACTAAATAATTACGTAAAAAAACATATATTTTCTCTTCTCAATAGTTTGTATTTAATAAAATTTGAGTGCACGTGCATGAATATGTAACTCAATACGAAGTCATATTAATTATTATAAATTGTTAAATATTGAAGTATTGAGTGTAGACAAGTAATAGAATGCAAGGCTAGCACATACCATCAACTAGAGCTCTGTTGATGTGCTTGCCAAGACAAGTTGTATCAGGTAGAAGTTTTGTAATCCATTACACACCTCTGATGTATTTTCTACTCGTTTAATTTGTGATTTAAGTACATATTGGTTAACGTCCTCTCTTTTTTTTTTTCCAAAAATCCACGAAAAAAGATAGCCCAATTATTTTAGGGCCCATTATTCTTTTATTTTATTTTATTTGCCCCAAACTTCTGTAACTTTACTGGGAAATTTTGAAGGAGTGTAGTATTGATTGGGATTTGGGTCCCGTGCAATATCCAATTACCCTACTTCTTCTCACATAAAGTTTTACTATCTTAATTTTTAACTTTAATTTTTTAACTATTATTCAAAATTTAGTATTTAATGGTTAAGATTGAAAATTATTTTTTTCAATTTTCAATCTCAAATAATTTTCAATCTCAACTATTAATTGCTATTGCATCAAGTACAATACTCTATCGTATTGATTGAGATCAAAAGGAGAATCTATTTAAGCTTACCTATGGGACTAGGATGCTGATTTTGAATAGGGGCTTGGACCTGGAGCAGTTGCAAACTCCATGAACCTATGAGTAGTAGACCCACATGCAAGCTACAAGCCTAGAAAACAACGCCCAAATAATTAATTTGATTTTTGTCTCCTAAGTTTAGGTAAACCATGAAATTCATCTTAACTCATTTAATGCTAACTAACAAGATCCCTTAGATTTCATTTATGCTCTGTTTGGATGTTTAAAAAATGAGGGGGAGTAGAGTAGAGGGAGGGAGAGTAATTCAATTACCTTGTTTGGAAGTTTTTTAAGGAAGGAGGGGAAGGGGTTTGGAAGGATTTCAACTTCCTCTAATCCCTCTTTTTTAATTCCTCCAAATTGGAGAGATTTGGAGAGTAGAGTTGATAAATTATTGACTAAATGAATTCTCCAATTTCCCCTTTCTAAATTAACAAAATTACAAACCGATTATATAAAATAAATTCATTTTTTTTTTCAAGAAAATAGTGTTTGAAAAAAATTTTCTCGACCCGCACTTTCTGGAAAACCAAACGAGCGGCAAACATTCACAGTCCTTGTTGGAATTGCTAGTTCTCACCGATGACATTCCTCGATCAGCTTGCGGACGAGGCTTTCTCTCCACGGTGGACTCATCGTAAACAAAAAGCCGCGACTTCTTCTTCATGCGGCCGGTGAAGATCGCGACGAACTAGGATGGAGAAGACGAACTCGTAGAAGCAACAGTAGTCACAGTACTAGTAGCAACCGAGGGCTCGCGAGTCAAAACCCTAGGATTTGATTCCAATTTCTCGGATCTAGACCTGAACAGATTCGAAAGCAACGAGAACCTACCGTTCTTCTTCCAATACAACCCACTATAGTATTTTGTTGATTTTTTCAGTAAACAAACAAACCAAACAATTTTTTTCTTATTTTAATTATTATCAATTAAGGATGGTTTTTTTTAGTATAATAAAAAAGCAGAAAAAATATTTAATCATAAGCCAATGTTGATTATTTAATTCACATCAGATAAAAAAAAAAAAATATATTGCATGCTATAGTCATAATTTTTTAATCTAACAAATTAATCATAAACCAATGTTGCAAGTCCATTTTCAAATAGAGGTAAATTTTTCTATTTAAATCATTTCCTCTCATTTTTATCCTAATTTTTAAAACATCCAAACAAAAGGAAGGGCTAATTACTCTCTTTCCCCTTACTAATTTTTAAAACATCCAAACAAGATGGAGGATAACTATTCCCCTCTACTCTCCTCCCCACTACTCTCCCCCCCTCTACTCCCCTCTACTCTCCTCCCTCTCTAAATTTCCAAACAGGCCATTAGTAAGTTCTTAGGAAAAAATTATTGAATATTACGAGAGTACCATAAATATGCACTCTTCTCTCTCACAAGAATTGTGAATTCTATTATAAATTTAATTAATAGGACTCATACTTATGTGAGAGGAGGGAGTACGCATTTGTGGTACTCCAAGAGTACCCAATAATTACCCGTTCTTAAGGGATCGTTTCTTCTAGTAAAGCATAATTTGGCAGAAAAACTCTCAAAATTAATTTTTGGACCAGACAGCATTAGATATGGAGGAAAATTAGGATCTATCATTTTCTGAATTCCAAACCTCAACTTTCTTATTTAGAAAAAAGAAAAAAAAAATCCAACTTTCTCTTTGGTCATTTCCCTCATATTTGCTTGACAAGAATGTGAATCTTGACCATGATATTCAACTATCCTTTTTATCTAGAAGCCTAGCTAAGAATTGCAAAAAAATACAGAAACCATTTATTCTTTTAATAAATAAATATTACTTTATGGCCCTTCAATTAAATTTTAATTGACCTTATGATTTATAAGAGTCGCATCTTTTTTTATAACATATTAATGATGCCCAACCATACTTTTGTTCTAGAAGGTCCAGGTCCACAAGGAATGAGATTTTAACTTGCTCAATAAATAATTTAGGCTTTACAAAAATATTGGGTCTTACAGTGTTTTACAATTGTAGCCCAATTTTGTAATGGAAAGAAGAATGGTTGTGAGCTAGCATAGTAATAGTCAAAAATATTTAGGTATGCCCAATAATTCATTTGTGATGTTTGAAAAATAAATAGGTGTTATTTAAATAATATTAGGTGTAAAAAAAAATGTACCCTAACAACAGCAAAGCAAATATTTGTGGTTGACACTAAAGCAAGCAGCAACAAAGAAGAAGACTTCAAAAGTAGCAAAGAAGAAGATTGAATACTTTAGAGGCCAAAAATGCAGAAACAACATCGGCAAAAGTGAAAAATGCAGAGAGAGTAAGAGAGCAAATGAGACAAAGAATAAGAACAGAAAGATGGCGGTGTAATCTCATTTGATAGCATCTCATGTGGTTGAAGCTTTAGCCTTCAACAATGGTTATAAACCTGTAAGTATCCAAAAAAAAACGTCTAATTTTGACCTGTGAAAACCTACGGTTTTCAAACCCGAAAGGTTCAACCATGGTTGGAACGGTTCACTGACTTTCTCACATAAGCCGGTTCTAGAGGTTTAAAGAATCGTATTGATGAACGGTTTCCGGTTAACCCGGTCGGACCGTATGGTCCAATCTGGGTTTCTAAACCATGGTCTAGGAGACTAATGGTCCATTTGGATGGAGGGGAGAAGAAGAAGTAATGGAGGGAAGTAAAATAGATTTAAGAGGATATTTTTTATTTTTTTATTATTTTATTTACATTGCTTTTGCAAATTATGAGCAATGATCAACCCCATATATCACACATCTTTCACATGACTGTACTACTCTTCTGTGTCAAGCTATAGGAGAAATATATTTAAGTTTCTTCCTAATTGCTCTATTTCCTTTTCCCAAAATAATTTAATATCTTTTTTCCCCAAAAATTTTAATATCTTTAGGAAATACCGAAATAGAGCAATTAGGAAGCTAAGTTCAAATTGTTCATAAAGAGCAATTAGGAAGAAACTTAAATATATAAATAGTTGAGTTCAAATTGTTCATAAAGAGAACAAAGAAGTTGATTTATAGCTATAACAAATGAAACTTTTCACCCGTCATATGATTATATATTCATACATTTGATATGTTAGCATACATAAAATTTTCATTTGAGCACTTTAAACAAAATTTGTTCCCTCTAGTTAACGCCTGTGAATATCTTAGAAAACTATAAGTCTACAAGTAAGGGTATAGAAACCTAAGATGATGTGGAGATACTACTTCTCCCAAATCCTGCAGTCCTGATCAGATAAACATTTTTATTAAGTTATTATCCACATAATTTTTCTTGTTTAATAGATGAAGAGTCTCTTAAACCTTGCTCATAAAATGCTAAGCTACATTATGATTGCAAATCAAAACATTAATGCCCTTTGCACTTAGAAAGATCTGGTTGGCCGTTGGCAATTTGAGGAAGAAATGGGAAACTAATTTAAATTGGTAAGAGTAAGCAATGATTTTAACTTTTAAGCACAATGTTTTTGCATTTCTTGGTACTTTCAAAACATTACAAAGCTTTTACATATTCCCCGTATAGCATATACCAGAGGACATATCACGAAAATGATCAAACAATTAAACGAACATATTTCTAAAATTTATTTTATACAATTAGAATTTGAGGCCTATGTTTATATTATTTACTATGCTATATAGGTACCAGGATCACAATTTAGCCAGAAATCTCAATGGACTTGACATTAGGCTTCTTCACCTCCACCTTAGGAATCGTCAGAAACGCCTTTCTCCATTGCAGCCTAAATTTGAACCATCTTAGCATTTTCAGGAAGCCTAAACTTCCTCAAGAACTTGCCACTGCTACGCTCCACTCTATGCCACGTCTCTTTCTTCTCTTCCTTCTCCACTCTCCTCTCTCCGCTTATCTAGAGCACTCTGTCATCTTCAACTTCGACCTTTACTTCCTCTTTCTTAAGCCCAAGAAGATTAGCTTTGAACACATGGGCTTCTGGGGTCTGGGTCTCCTTCCAATCCACGCGGGTATTAACCAAATCAGAAGTTTCTCCTGAAGACTGAGATTTAGATGAGAATGGGAAGTCCTTAAAAGGGTCCCAAATCTCAAGCGAGAATGGGTTCAAGATGTTGGTTCGGCAGCTACCAAAGAAGCTTGGAATCAGTGACATCTTAATAAAGAGCTAGAGTAGAGAGAACCTTTGAAGAAGTAGTTGTTTGTTGGGAATGCTTACAATGACACTTGCAAATTCTGATTGGTTTGAGAGAGAACAACGTGGTAGTGAATTTATAGGTTTATGGGGATTCTTTGAATATTTTCTTGGGAGTTCTGGTTGTTGTTAGTCTTCTCTATCTATCTTGATGAACTTTCAGGCCTGTTCTAATTTTTTAGATGAACATTCTAGTATCTTTGCGGACCTTTTGTGGATCTGACCTACTTGGGTATTTCCTTGTGTTACTAATTCATGTAATTTTAATAGAAGACTGATTTTTTTTTTTTGGGGTAAATAAGATTGATTCGTGTATTGGGGCTCTCTACAATAGTAGAATGCGCTTAAACGAATTTGGCACATATTTAAACCCAACCAAGATTATAAAATATGTGTATATATATGTGTGTGTATATATATATATATATTTTTTTGGGAGGGGTGGTATTAACATTGGCCTAAACGAAATGTTTGTCGATATCTAAATATGCAATTTAATTCTTGTAAATTTTAAAGGCACTAAAATTTTAATCAGCATAAAATATACGAATCATTTTGAAAACAATGTAATTTGTCGTAAAAGTGGTATTTATTAAAACAATAATTTATGAATACAAAAGTTATCACTTTTTTTGCATCTACTATTACAACTTGTTGTGATTATTACATAATAAAATTTGTTTCAGTGTTGGGCCCATATAAAATGATGTTGCTTCAATAAAATGTTATTTTTTTAGACATGTTCCAATTGAAACTTAACACCTTAATATTTATATAAATATATATATATATATATATATATATAATATATATATAAATATATAATTAATTCCATAATTTTTTTTAAGGACTCTAGATTCATAATGAATAAAAGAAAGGAGAAGTAACAGAAGTAAACTAAGGTATATTTGAGTAATTTACTAATGAAGTTGTATATTTGAGGGGGCGTAAATGAGTTGAATTGAGTATTAAAAGTTTAGGAATGATTTATATAATTTTCTTTAGAACATGAGCTGGTTTGAGAACACCATCAAGCTAAAATACATATTCCAGTTTAATTCATTTTCTTGTCAAAGAAGTTTGAGTTTACTCATGAACTATTGGATTAACTTATTCTTTTTCCATATAGTAAACACCTGAACTAAAATTTTGTACCGCCTTCACAATTCTGTAATAATAACTAATAATAATCACCATTGGCGTGTGTGGTGCATTGATAGGAAGCACTCGAAAAGACCCATCACTTCAAACCAAGCTTGACCTATACTTCCTAATATGAAAAAAATCATGGTAATGTGGTTGACTAGTAGCACACTTTGCTTTGCATTGGTGGTAACTATGAGCTTACCCAAAAGCCTAAGTGGTAATATATCGTGGGGCATGGGGCAATCTATTACGGACCTACACTTGGGCTGGGGGTGGGGGGTTGGGGGAGGCATGGCCCCCCTCAAATTTTGAAAAATTAACTAGTTGTATGTATAGGCTATACAAAAATTCTAACTTTTGACCCTAAATTGTATATACTTGCCCCCCTTCCCAAATATTTTTACAAATTGACCCATGAAATTTCCCAAATTGTTTTAATCAAACCATCCCTTTGCTGCATTGCCCCAAAAATATCAAGAAAATCCATTAGACAAACCAACAAAACAATTCATACACCTGTATAATTAGAAAAACCTTTAAACAATCACAAATCCAGTATAGAAAAAAAATACCAACAAGATAAGTACAAATGACAAATCCTTAGCAAAACAATCCTTTAGTGCTACACCACCACCATCTTTTTCTCAAACCATCTTTTTTTTTATTTCTAACTTCACAACCTTCGGACTTCAATGCATGCCTTCTCTCTATTTTGCAAAATGATGATTGACAAAGGCACTTAGAGATTGTGGCAAAGATGGCTACAACTCATTGTGGTTCTTGTGGCCAACATAAAGCCACGTGCACTTAATTTTTTTTTTTTTTTTTTTGGGTTCGCTCATATAGTATAACCTTATATTCATAAAGTTATCTTAAAATGAATGTAGTAGTATACTAAGTTATATCTATTAATTTTGTTGTAACTTTATTGTGTTAATAAATTACTGATAATAATATTGTTGTGGCTTGTGGTTGTTTTTTTTTTTTTTTTTTTTTAATTTAAAATTTTAAACTAAAGAAATAAATATCATAAAGAAAAAAAAATGTATTAATTTTTATATAGGTTAAAGATTCTTGACTTTGCAAGTCAAGAAATAATTTGAATCGTTACAAAGGATAAATTCCTAAAAATTAATATTATAATACATCCACAAATATGATATTATGATGTGTATGCATTTTTTGGTCGACTAAAATCAACACTTGCAAAACTTTTTTTGGGTTATGCTTGCCCCTCCCAAGTTCAAATCTTGGTTCTGTCCCTGGGGCAATGATTACACATGCGAGCCCTTTTTTTTTGTTTTAAAAAAAATCATAAATAATATATTATATTATATCATAATAAAGTCAAAGCACAATCAGTACTCAAATTTGTTTTTAATTGTTGTTTAATTTTGCTTTATATGTCCAATTTAATTTTTTTTATTTGGATGCCAAGTGAGTCATTCATAATACTAAACACGAAAGCAAAGATGACCACTTCACTCACGTAGGTAAGACTACTTTATCATTGCTTCAATTAAGTGTTTGTGTAAGCATAGGTTACAACCTAGTTAAAGTTAAAATTACATTATTTGAGTTCATGAGATAGACTAATTTTTGTTTGTAAACTTATAATTTAGATTTACCTAGTACATAAAAAATTATATATAAATTATTTACTACAAAATAAAATGGTTTATATTATCTATAAATTACAAATAATAAGTTAACATATTATGAATATATATATATATATATATATTCAAAAATTTATACAATCCAATTTTAAGTCTATGTAATTGTGCTTAAGGACCAAGTTGGTTAGTTTTAAAGAGTCTTGAACCTTCTTGACATTAGCCCAAATCTCAGGATTAGTTTATGTATTTTACCCATAATTATATTTTTATACATGTAGACACAGTTGTGTATAATATTTTGTATTCAAGTTGAATGTCATAATCATGAGCACATTATTTTATTTGAATTATTTTTCTTAATATACTTATGGATATTCATTTTTTTTTATAGAAGTATTTTGCACTTTTTGTTTCCCTTGTGTTATTTCTTTGAACATTTTTTTTATAATAATTCAAAGCCCACAATTTTTTTCTAACACTTAACTTTTAGCCAGTAAAATATTAAGGTGACTTGGTTCTATTGCGATTCAACCAAATAGTAAAAGAAATCCACATATTTCCTTCATTGTGTCTATAATTTTATTTACATTGGATTTGCAAGTTGTGAGCAATGACCAACCCCTTATGTATGTCACATATCTTTCACATGACTAAACTACTCTTCTATATCAAGCTATAGGAGACATATATTTAAGTTTCTTCCTAAATTTGTGGTAAATAAATGAATATAAACAGCTGAGCTAAAATTGTTCATAAGGAGGACAAAGAAGTTGATTTACAACTATAGATATTAGAGATATACATACACCAACAAATTAAACTTTTCACCCGTCGTATGATACTTTATTCAAAGATTTGCATGTTAGCATACATAAAATTTCCATTTCATCGCTTTGAACAAAATTTCAAAATTTGTTCCCTCTAGTTAATGCCTGTGAAGATCTAAGGAAACTAATTAAGATGATGTGTGGGAGATACTACTTCTCCCAGATCCTGTAGTCTTGATCAGATAAGACCTTTTTATTGAGGTAATATCCACATAATTTTTCTTGTTTAATAGATGAAGAGTCTTTTATACCTTGTGTATAAAATGCTAAGCTACATTATGCATGATTGCTGATCAAAACGTTGACGCCCTTTGCACTTAGAAAGATCTAGTTGACCATTGGCAACTTGAGGAAGAAAGGAAATCTAATTAAAACTATTAAGAGTAAGCACCAATTTTAAGCACGATATTTTTGCATTCCTTAGTACTTTCAAAACATTACAAAGTTTTTACATATTCCCTGTATAGCATTTACTTGGGAGAAAAGTCATGAAAATTATCAAACAATGAAACAAACATTGAACTAAAATTTATTTTATGCAATTAGAATTTAAGGCCTATGTTTATATTAACTATGCTATATAGGGACCTGTGGGGTCATGGGCGCAAAATCATACAATGGGGCGTGAGGCTTTGGCCGAGAGTGCGGTAGTCCAAGTCCGAGGAGGAATATATCCTCGGACCAACTAAAGCATGGTCAGATATAAGTCCTAAATAGTCAAAGTGACCTTCTAGGAAGTTCTAAAGGATAGGAACTTAGGAATATTTAAGGGAAAGTTGCTAACACCGCATTTATATGGACAAGACCCTTGAACAGTGCTATCTAGGTTACCGCAACTCACAGAACGCCAGAGAGGGTGTCTGATGAGACAGGCACTCAAGTATAGGCTTGGATGATCAACAAGTGGAAGGCCAAGATCGTTCAAAGGAGACTATATAATAGGAGAGACTCACCATGGAGAAGGGGCTGGGGGATTAAGAGAGAAAGCACTGTAGCAATCTCAAGAACTCCTGTAACCATTATCATCCAATATATACTAGAACAGAGCTCCTCGGATTGTGCCGAGGACAAACTTTCTTGTACAAACTTGGTTCGTTTCCGTTTGATTGCCTTGGAGACTCATTATAACTGCTATCCCATTCACTAAACCCTAGTTCTTCTACCCACTCTTTACAAATTTATTGTACTAGATTCACTGGTCTAGTATCCCATACATTTTGGGCCTGGGCTGAGAATCGTGTCCTTACAATTGGCGCCGTCTGTGGGGAGAGCTTGTGTGATAGTGAGTGCAACGGTCAACTATGGTGGGTTCGGGTCCTCACCAGGAGTCCATAGTGTCCTAATGCGAAAATCCTTTTGCCAGCCTTGAGTGTAGGAGGAATCGGGAGGGCAGCGTGCATACTACGCATACAAGCAAAAGCCACTCTCGAGTTGGAAGTCACATCTCTCAGGAGCGACGTAGAGTCTGGGATCCATGGCGGTGAGATGGTTCGACGGCCTAAGAGCAAATTCCATAGACTCCTTCAAGGGGCTCCCCTCGGGGCTGAACCTTATAAGGCACCCGGGAAAAGTGGTTAAACAAAACCTTAGTCATGCCTGTAGTCCTCGGACCAGATGCTAAGGGGAAATTAACGCATAATGACATCTTTGCACTCGGGGCTGAGCCTTATAAGGCACCCGGGGAAAAGTGGTTAAACAGAACCTTAGTCATGCCTGTAGTCCTCGGACCAGATGCTAAGGGGAAATTAACGCACAGTGACATCTTTGCACTCGGGGTTGAGCCTTATAAGGCACCCGGGGAAAAAAGGTTAAACAGAACCTTAGTCATGGCTATAGTCCTCGGACCAAATGCTAAGGGAAAATTAACGCACAATGACATCTTTGCACTCGGGGCTGAGCCTTATAAGGCACCCGGGGAAAAGTGGTTAAACAGAACCTTAGTCATGGCTGTAGTCCTCGGACCAGATGCTAAGGGGAAATTAACACACAGTGACATCTTTGCACTCGGGGTTGAGCCTTATAAGGCACCCGGGGAAAGTGGTTAAATAGAACCTTAGTCATGCCTGTAGTCCTCGGACCAGATGCTAAGGGGAAATTAACATACAGTGACATCTTTGCACTCGGGGCTGAGCCTTATAAGACACCCGGGAAAAGTGGTTAAACAGAACCTTAGTCATGCCTGTAGTCCTCGGACCAGATGTTAAGGAGAAATTAACACACAGTGATATCTTTGCACTCGGGGCTGAGCCTTATAAGGCAACCGGGGAAAGTGGTTAAGCAAAACCTTAGTCATGCCTGTAGTCCTCGGACCATATGCTAAGGGGTTATAAGGCACCCGGAAAAAGTGGTTAAACAGAACCTTAGTCATGCCTGTAGTCCTCGGACCAGATGCTAAGGGGAAATTAACACGCACTGACATCTTTAGAAGCAGTTAAACAAAGCCTTAGCTATGTCGCGTCCCTCAAACCTCCTGCTAAGAAGAACCTTAGTTAGGTCGGATCCCCTCGGATCTCCTGCTAAGCGTTATACAGAGCCTTAGCTATGTCGGGTCCCTCAGACCTCCTGCTAAGAAAAGCCTTAGCTATGTCGGGTCTCTCAGACCTCCTGCTAAGAAGAACCTTGGGTATGTTGGGTCTATCAGACCTTCTGCTAAGTGTTAAGCAGAACCTTAGCCATGCATAAGTCCTCGGACCAGATGATGCGGGAAGGTTAACACTCCGTGACAACTCTACAAGTGTTTAAACTGAGCCTCAATCATGCTTCGGTCCTCGGACCAGATGATGCGGGAAGGTTAACACTCCATGACAACTCTACAAGTGTTTAAACTGAACTCAAATCATGCCTCGGTCCTCAGACCAGATGATGTGGGAAGGTTAACACTCCATGACAACTCTACAAGTGTTTAAACTGAACTCAAATCATGCCTCGGTCCTCAGACCAGATGATGTGGGAAGGTTAACATTCCATGACGACTTGTCAAGTGTTTAAACAGAACTTTAGCCATGCCTGACTCCTCGGACCACATACTTTGGGGAAAGTAACGTTCCATGATATCTGTTTATTTCTCACTAAATATCAAGACAAACCCAAGATTATAACCGACTCCTCAGACTGGTAGCTCTGAAATGTGCAATTTACAGTACAAATATAGGGCGCGTGAAACGGCACTCCCACAGGTGTAAATTAAAGGATCAAGTAGAGTTAACTCTTAAAAAATTCAAAACCCCACTTTTCTCCTCGGGTAAGAGGAAAAAATCGGAGTTTTGAGGGGCTATTGTGGGGTCATGGGCCCAAAATCATACAATGGGGCGTGAGGCTTTGGCCGAGAGCGCGGTAGTCCAAGTCCGAGGAGGAACATATCCTCGGACCAGCTAAAGCACAGTCAAATATAAGTCCTAAATAGTCAGAGTGACCTTCTAGGAAGTTCTAAAGGATAGGAACTCAGGAATATTTAAGGGAAAGTTGCTAACACCGTATTTATGTGGACAAGACCCTTGAACAGTGCTATCTCGGTTACCGCAACTCACAGAACACCAAAGAGGGTGTCTGATGAGACAGGCACTCAAGTATAGGCTTGGATGATCAACAAGTGGAAGGCCAAGATCGTTCAAAGGAGACTATATAATAGGAGAGACTCACCATGGAGAAGGGGCTGGGGGATTAAGAGAGAAAGCACTGTAGCAATCTCAAGAACTCCTGTAACCATTATCATCCAATATATACTAAAACAGAGCTCCTCGGATTGTGCCGAGGACAAACTTTCTTGTACAAACTTGGTTCGTTTCCGTTTGATTGCCTTGGAGACTCATTATAACTGCTATCTCATTCACTAAAGCCTAGTTCTTCTACCCACTCTTTACAAATTTATTGTACTAGGTTCACTAGGCTAGTATCCCATACATTTTAGGCCTGGGCTGAAAATCGTGTCCTTACAGGACCAAATCACAATTTAGCCAGAAATCTCAATGGATTTGACATCAGGCTTCTTCACCTCCACCTTAGGAACAGTCACAGTGAGAACACCATACTCCATGGAAGCCTTAATTTGATCCATCTTTGCATTCTCAAGAAGCCTAAACCTCCTCAAGAACTTGCCGCTATTGCGCTCCACTCTATGCCATATGTCTTTCTTCTCTTCCTTCTCCATTTTCCTCTCTCCGGTTATTTGGAGCACTCTATCATCTTCAACTTCAACCTTCACTTCTTCTTTGTTGAGCCCAGGAAGATCAACTTTGAACACATGGGATTCTCGGGTCTCCTTCCAATCCACATGGGTGTTAACCAAAGTAGAATTTTCTTTTGCAAATTGAGATTCCAATGAGAATGGAAAATCCTTAAAAGGGTCCCAAATCTCGAGTGAGAATGGGTCTAAGATGTTGCTTCGACAGCTACCAAAGAAGCTTGGAATTAGCGACATCTTAATTAGGAACTATAGTATAGAGAAAACCTTTGAAGTTTGAAGTAGTTGTTTGTTGGGATGCTTACAATGACACATGATTTCTGATTGGTTTGATAGATTAGAGAGTGGTAGCGAAATTTATAGGTTCGTGGAGGATTCCTCTGTTATTTTCTTAGGAGTTCTGGCTATTAGTCTTCTCTGTTTTCTTGACAAACTTTCAGGTTGATTCTAATTTTCCAAATGAAAGTTCTAGTATGATCTTTGCAGACCTTCTATGGATTTGGCCTACTTGGGTATTTCCTTGCGTTACTGATTCGTGTATTAGGCCTCTGTACAATTGCACTTACACGGATTTGGCAACATATTTAAACCCAACCAAGATTATAAAAAATGTGTATATATATATATATATATATTTGGGACGGGGTGGTATTAACTGATTAACATTGTCAAAAAAAAAAGAAAAAAAAGAAATGTGTGTCAATATCTATATATGCAACATTAATTCTTGTAACTTTTAATAAAAACACTAAAATTTTAATCAGTGTAAAATAATGGATCATTTAGAAAACAATGTAATTCATCATAAAAGTGGTATTTATTAAAACAATAATTTAAGGACAAAAATGTTCTCACTCTTTTGAATCTACTATTATTACAACTTGTTGTGATTGTTACTTACACAATAAAATTTGTATTAGTAGTTGGCCCATGTAAAATGATGTTGCTTCAATCGAAACTTTTTTATTTTAGAACTGCTCCAATTAAAACTTAACACCTTAATAAGTTGTGACAAAATTTGTGTATCTAACATTGTTCTTATTAAAAGTTGCAGCAAATCAAGGAAGAAGGAAAAATCATAATTGGCAAGGAAATGTATACACCCACACACACACACAGAGACAATCAGTTCCATAATTTTTTTTAAGGACTCTGGATTAGTAATGAACAGAAGTAGGGAGAAGTAACAAAAGTAGACTAAGATATGTTTGAGTAATTTACTAATGAAGTTGTATATTTGTGGGGTTGTAAATGAGTTGAGTTTACACGTGAACTCTTTGATTAACTTATTATTTTTCTATACAGTAAACACCTTAACTAAAATTTTGTACCGCCTTCACAATTCTTTAATAATAATTAATAATAATCACCCTCGGCGAGTTTTATGTAGGGACAGGAAGCACTTGAAGAGACCCATAACTTTAAACCAAGTGCCAAAAGATTGTAGATTCGAGTAATAGCAGACTTTACTTTGCAATGGTGGTAACCATAGGCTTATCCAAAAGTCTAAGTGGCAATGAATCATGAGGTGTGGGGGCAATGATTACACATGTGAGCCCTCTTATTTTGGTTCAAAAAAAATCATATATAATATAATATATTATATTATATTGAAGTCGAAGAAAAATCTTTATTTAAATTTGTTTTTAATTGTTGTTTAATTTTGCTTTACATGTCCAATTTAATTTTTTTATTTAGATGCCAAATAAGTCATTCATAATACTAAATGTAAAAGTAGAAATGACCACTTTACTCACCTAGGTAAGACTATGTTATTGTTGCTTCAATTAAATGTTTTTGTAAGCATTGGTTACAACCTAGTTAAAGTTAAAATAACATTATTTGAGTTCATGAGATAGACTAATTTTCATTTGTTAACTTATAAAAATTATATTTACCTAATACTATAAAAAATTATATATAATTATTTACTACAAAATAAAATGTTTTATATTATCAATAAATTACAAATAATAACATATTTTAAATAAATAAATAGATATGTAAATATATATGTAATTATATTTTTATGCATGGTAATGTGGTTGACTAGTAGCACACTTTGCTTTGCACTGGTGGTAACTATGAGCTTACCCAAAAGCCTAAGTGGTAATATATCGTGGGGCATGGGGCAATGATTACACATGTGAGCCCCTTTTTTTATTTTAAAAAAAAATCATAAATAATATATTATATTATATCATATTAAAGTCAAAGCACAATCAGTACTCAAATTTGTTTTTAATTGTTGTTTAATTTTGCTTTATATGTCCAATTTAATTTTTTTTATTTGGATGCCAAGTGAGTCATTCATAATACTAAACGTGAAAGCAAAGATTTACCCTTCACTCACCTAGGTAAGACTACTTTATCATTGCTTCAATTAAGTGTTTGTGTAAGCATAGGTTGCAACCTAGTTAAAGTTAAAATTACATTATTTGAGTTCATGAGATAGACTAATTTTTTTTTTGTAAACTTCTATAATTTAGATTTACCTAGTATATAAAAAATTATATATAATTATTTACTACAAAATAAAATGTTTTATATTATCTATAAATTACAAACAATAAGTTAACATATTATGAATATATATATTTAGAAATTTATACAATCCAATTTTAAGTCTATGTAATTGTGCTTAAGGACCAAGTTGGTTAGTTATAAAAAGTCTTGAACCTTCTTGACATTAGCCCAAATCTTAGGATTAGTTTATGTATTTTACCCATAATTATATTTTCATACATGTAGACACAGTTGTATATAATATTTTGTATTCAAGTTGAATGTCATAATCATGAGCACATTATTTGTTTGAATTATTTTTCTTAATATACTTATGGATGTTCATTTTGTTTTTTTTTTTTTTTTTTTTTTTATAGAAGAATTTTGAACTTTTTGTTTCCCTTGAGTTATTTCTTTGAACATTTTTTTTTTTATAATAATTCAAAGCCCACAATTTTATTCTAACACTTAACTTTTAGCCAGTAAAATATTAAGGTGACTTGGTTCTATTGCGATTCAACCAAATAGTAAAAGAAATCCACATATTTCCTTCATTGTGTCTATAATTTTATTTACATTGGATTTGCAAGTTGTGAGCAATGACCAACTCCTTATGTATATTACATATCTTTCACACGACTATACTACTCTTCTATATCAAGCTATAGGAGAAATATATTTAAGTTTCTTCCTAAATTTGTGGTAAATAAATGAATATAAACAGCTGAGTTCAAATTGTTCATAAGGAGGACAAAGAAGTTGATTTACAACTATAGATATTAGAGATATACATACACCAACAAATTTAACTTTTCACCCGTCGTATGATACTTTATTCATAGATTTGCATGTTAGCATACATAAAATTTCCATTTCAACACTTTGAACAAAATTTGTTCCCTCTAGTTAATGCCTATGAAGATCTAAGGAAACTAATTAAGATGATGTGTGGGAGATACTACTTCTCCCAGATCCTCTAGTCCTGATCAAATAAGACCTTTTTACTAAGGTAACATCCACATAATTTTTCTTGTTTAATAGATGAAGAGTCTTTTATACCTCGCGCATAAAATGCTAAGCTACATTATGCATGATTGCTGATCAAAACTTTGATGCCCTTTGCACTTAGAAAGATCTAGTTGACCGTTGGCAACTTCAGGAAGAAAGGAAATCTAATTAAAACTGTTAAGAGTAAGAACCAATTTTAAGCACAATATTTTTGCATTCCTTAGTACTTTCAAAACATTACAAAGTTTTTACATATTCTCTGTACAACATTTACTTGGGGGGACAAGTCATGAAAATTATCAAACAATGAAACAAACATTGAACTAAAATTTATTTTATGCACTTAGAATTTAAGGCCTATGTTTATATTAACTATGCTATATAGGGACCAAATCACAATTTAGCCAAAAATCTCAATGGATTTGACATCAGGGTTCTTCACCTCCACCTTAGGAACAATCACAGTGAGAACACCATTCTCCATGGAAGCCTTAATCTGATCCATTTTTGCATTTTCAGGAAGCCTAAACCTCCTCAAGAACTTGCCGCTGCTGCGCTCCACTCTATGCCACGTGTCTTTCTTCTCTTCCTTCTCCATTTTCCTCTCTTCACTTATTTGGAGCACTCTGTCATCTTCAACTTCAACCTTCACTTCCTCTTTGTTGAGCCTAGGAAGATCAGCTTTGAACACATGGGATTCTCGAGTCTCCTTCCAATCCACACGGTTGTTAACCAAAGTAGAATTTTCTTTTGCAAACTGAGATTTTGATGAGAATGGAAAATCCTTAAAAGGGTCCCAAATCTCGAGTGAGAATTGGTTTGAGATGTTGCTTCGGCGGCTACCAAAGAAGGTTGGAATTAGCGACATCTTAATTAGGAACTATAGTACACAGAAAACCTTTGAAGTTTGAAGTAGTTGTTTGTTGGGATGCTTACAATGACACACGATTTTTGACTAGTTTGTTAGATTACAGAGTGGTAGCAAAATTTATAGGTCAGTGGAGGATTCTTTCGGTATTTTTTTAGGAGTTCTGGTTATTAGTCTTCTTTGTTTTCTTGACAAACTTTTGGGTCGGTTCTAATTTTCCAAACGAACATTCTAGTATGATCTTTGCAAACCTTCTGTGGATCTGGCTTACTTGGGTATTTCTTTGCGTTACTGATTCATGTATTGGGCTTTTGTACAATTGCACTGACATGGATTTGGCAACATATTTAAACCCAATCAAGATAATAAAAAATGTGTGTGTATATATATATATATATATATATGGGAGGGGGTGGTATTAACTGATTAACATTATAAAAAAAAAAAAAAAAATGAAATGTGTGTCAATATCTGTATATGCAATATTAATTCTTGTAACTTATAATAAAAGCACTAAAATTTTAATTAGTGTAAAATAATGGATTATTTTGAAAACAATGTAATTCATCATAAAAGTGGTATTTATTAAAACAATAATTTAAGGACAAAAATGTTCTCACTTTATTGAATCTACTATTATTACAACTTGTTGTGATTGTTACACAATAAAATTTGTATCAGTAGTTGGCCCATGTAAAATGATGTTGCTTCAATCAAAACTTTTTTATTTTAGAACTGCTCCAATTGAAACTTAACACGTTAATAAGTTGTGACAAAATTTGTGTATCTAACATTGTTCTTATTAAAAGTTGCAGCAAATCAACGAAGAAGGAAAAATCATAATTGGCATGGAATGTATACACACACACACAAACACACAAGCAGTTCCATAATTTTTTTAAGGACTTCGGATTAGTAATGAACAAAAGTAGGGAGAAGTAACAGAAGTAGACTAAGGTATGTTTGAGTAATTTACTAATGAAGTTGTATATTGTGGGGTTGTAAATGAGTTGAGTTGAGTATTTAAAGTTGAGTTGAGTTTACACACGAACTCTTTGATTAACTTATTCTTTTTCTATATAGTAAACACCTTAACTAAAATTTTGTACCACCTTCACAATTCTTTAATAATAATTAATAATAATCACCATCGGCAAGTTTTATGCAAGGATAGGAAGCACTTGAAAAGACCCATAACTTCAAACCAAGTGTCAAAAGATTATAGGTTTGAGTAATAGCAGACTTTACTTTGCAATGGTGGTAACCATAGGCTTACCCAAAAGCCTAAGTGGCAATGTATCATGAGGTGTGGGGCAATGATTACACATGTGAACCCTCTTATTTTGGTTTTAAAAAAAATATAATATAATATAATATATTATATTATATTGAAATCAAAGAAAAATATTTATTTAAATTTGTTTTTAATTGTTATTTAATTTTGCTTTACATGTCCAATTTATTTATTTTTTATTTGGATGCCAAGTAAGTCGTTCATAATACTAAATGCAAAAGTAGAAATGACCACTTCACTCACCTAGGTAAGACTATGTTATTGTTGCTTCAATTAAATGTTTTTGTAAGCATTGGTTACAACCTAGTTAATATTAAAATTACATTATTTGAGTTCATGAGATAGACTAATTTTTGTTTGTTAACTTATAAAAATTAAATTTACCTAATACTATAAAAAATTATATATAATTATTTATGACAATATAAGATGTTTTATATTATCAATAAATTACAAATAATAAGTTAACATATTATAAATAAATAAATAAATAAATATATATATATATATATATATATATATATTCAAATCTAGTATTTGAGCCTCATATTCGTGAACTTGTTCACAAGCACTTGATTATGTTTTAGTTTAACTTTTTTACTAAATAAAAAATATAAATTTTTTTTTAAAGTTGAATCTAAATTATTTATGTATAATTTGGTTCATTTACATCATTCCACATTAGAGAGATACATACACCAACAAATGAGCTTTCTCACTCATCGTAATTTATAATCATACAATTAACATGTTGACATTTTATAAATAAGTCATACCAAGTGCATAAAACTCTCATTTTTTGCAGGGATTGAAAAAGGTCATAGTAAGTAACCTTCCTTCCAATTTGTTTTACAAAGGCCAATTTCCAAACTCAAATAGGAAACCTACTGCTTTGGCTGAATGACATTTGTTATCATATCAAGCTCAACCTCTATGTTGGCATAACATAGCATGTATAAGAAATTTCGATATCTTCAGTTTGAACAAAATTTGTTCACACTAGGTAAACCATGGGAGTTTGGGAAACAAAAATATATTGAGGGTAGAAAAACATAAGAAGATGCGTGAAAGTGTCCCATTAAAAGGGATAAATTCTAAGATCTTCATGGTGGACAAGTGATGTAGTCCACCATTCCAGTAAAAGACTCACTTTTTTAAAATTGTGCAATTTTAAATAAAAACTAAATATTGACTCAGCAATTTTAAATAGGTAGAAGTATTTTATTAAAATGGTGAATAAATGACATGGTCCGCTGTGAGGACTATATAATTTCTCCTTAAAAGAAATAATGTAATTTTTCCTTAAAAGGAATAATGGGTTTGTCAGTTGATTGGGTAATCCTATCCTACATAATTAGTGGTAAGAGGTAAAGTTACCTACCAATAGATGAAGAATCTCTTAGCTTCCACATAAAAATGGTTATCTACATTTAGATCTTAATTTTTTTTTTTTTTTGAAAGAATGATAGAAATTTTATTGAAACCAATTCAGAATAGTACAAGTAAAGCCAAAACTACAAAAGTTTGGCGTGGGGGGATAATGACTACATGACCCCGATGGAAAAGGCACTAATGTACGCCTATATCAACTATCTATTTGTTGTGCTGCCATACAAGTTTTGTATTCTATTAACACGTTATTTGCCCTCTCCATAATGACCCTTGGCTGAAATTGAACATGATCAAAATAGTATTTATATCTGGCATTCCAAATGCTCCAAGCTGTTACTGCCCACCTGTCTAAATCATCTGCTTCCAATGCTGTTTGCATTTTTCTGAATAGCAGGAAGAAATCGTCCACCTCATTGCTGCATTTCTGCACTCGGCCTCTCATCAAAGCCCACACATTCTGTGCAAAAGGGCAAGTCCAGAGCACATGTGATGTTGTTTCCGGTTCCTGCCGACAGATATCGCATGTTGCCTCAATTCGAACTTTCCTTCGCCATAGGTTGTTCCTTGTAGGTAGGCAGTTTCTACATGCTCTCCGTATGAAGTTCCGCACCTTTGGGGGGACATTTAACTTCCAAATTCTTCCCCATGTTACACCATGTTGCCGAGCCGACGAGTGTTCTGCCCAATCTCCATGTTTCAGTTTGAGAGCAATATGGTAAGCAGACTTAACCGAGAATTGTTGTGTCTTGTTCGCTGTCCATATTAGGTTGTCCTGTGAGTCAAGGTGATTAAGTGGGAGTGCTAAAATTTCTGCACATGTGCTTTGGGTGAAGGTAGCCACCAACTTGCCCCTATCCCATTGTCTTGTATCATGGTTGATCAAGTCACTGACCCGCAACTGCTCATCAGGTTCATTGAGGAAAACTGGTTTATTCTGTAGCCATTTGTGTGATTGGACTCCAATGTTTTGGCCATCTCCAACCCTCCATGTGGACCCTTCTCTTATGACATCTCTAGCAGCCAAGAGTGACCTCCAAACAAATGATGGATTTGGTCCCAATTCAACCAACATAAAGCTGCAGTTTGGGAAATACCTTGCCTTGTAGACCCTATAGAAGAGTGAGTGGTTGTTATGAATGAGCCTCCAAGCTTGCTTAGCCAACATTGCCAAATTGAAAGCCGATACATCTCGAAACCCCATTCCTCCCTTCTTTTTATATGTTCACAATTTTTGCCAATTGATCCAATGAATCTTCCTTTCCTCCTTTGTTTGTCCCCACCAATACTTTGACAAAATTGAATTGATGTTGTCACAAATAGATTTGGGGATTTTGAACAACCCCATGGAATAAGTTGGTATGGCTTGTGCCACCGTCTTAATTAGGATCTCACGTCCAGCTTTGGATATAAACTTCTCCTTCCACCCCATCACCCTCTTAGTTATTTTTTCTTATAGCTCTTTAAAGGTATTTACCATAGATTTTCCACTTGCAATCGGTAGACCCAAGTATTTCTCTGTGTTTGACATAATTCTTGCCCTTAACAATTGTTGAATTGCTCTTCTCACCTCCAGCTTGATATTTGTGCTAAAAAACAATGAAGTTTTTTGTCTATTGATGCTTGTCCCGATGCCGCCTCATAAATCTCCAAAAGGTCCAGTAACCGCTAGCATTCCTCCACGGTGACTCGACAAAATAGGAGGCTATCATCTGCAAACAATAGGTGGGAGATGCAAACCCCCTGTCGGCTAGATTTTATGCCTCTTAACTGATGGCTTTCTTCGGCTTTTCTTAGCATAGCTGATAAGCCTTCAGCACAGAACAGGAACAAGTATGGTGAGAGTGGATCTCCTTACTTTATACCTCTTGATGGGGTGATGAAACCTTATGGTTCCCCATTTATTAGAATGGAGTATGAGGTAGTGGTGAGTGTCTCCATGGCCAAGTGCACCCATCTTGGGGCAAAACCCAATTTTAGCATTATTTGTCGCAAGAATCCCCACTCCACCCCATCATAGGCCTTGCTGATGTCCAACTTGACTGCCATTTGTCCCATCCTCCCTCTTCTTCGATTCCGCATCCTGTGTAATAACTCATTGGCTACAGTAGTGTTATCAGTAATAAGGCGATTAGAAACAAACACACTTTGAGCATCAGAGATAACCATAGGGAGTATAAGTTTCAAGCGGTTAGCTAGGACCTTTGAAACAATTCTGGAAATTACATTGCCCAAACTTATTGGCCTATAATCAGATATGTGTTTGAGATCATTATTTTTTGGGATCAATACAATATAGGTATAATTCATCTTTTGCAACATATGACCAGAATTTAAAACTAAAAGGACCACAGTTGTTACATCTTGACCCACAATATGCCAAAACTTCTGAAAAAAAAAAAAAAAAACATACCATCGGTCCAGGTGCTTTTGATGGATGCATTTGAAACAAGGCTTGAATAGATGAAATCATGAAAAGACTCACAATCATTAGTCACAGCTCCTGCGGCGGTTGTTGTTGTTGTTGGTGTTATTTTTTATTTTCATTTTTAATTTTAATTTTGTTTTTGGGGATAGATTTTTTATTAAGGTATTATCCGCAGATTTTTCTTGTTTTAAATTTTTAATAGTTGAAGAGTCTCATACCTTGCACATTTAAAAAAAAAAAAAAAGAAGAAAAAAAAGCTATGATACATTTAGATGGTTAATCGGAACGTTGATGCGCTTTGATCTTAGAAAGATCTGAAATTTGTTAGAATCCACAGAAAACTGATGGAATCATACACATTAAAGTATCTGATTTGATGTTGTAAATTTGAGGAAGAAAGTGAAAACAAACTGAAGAGGGTCGAAAACATTTTAAATAATCTGTTTTTACATTCTTTAGAACTTTCAAAACAAACCAAAGCGTTTATCAAACAAACATAAAACTAAACACCTTCCAAGAGAACTATGACTATTTATTTTCTGCAATCAAAATTTTTATTTTTGAAATCTTCTGCAATCACAGATTAAGGCATATGCTTATATAATAATTACTATGGCAATATAGATACCAAAATCACAATTTAGCCAGTAATCTCAATGGACTTGACATCAGGCTTCTTCACCTCCACCTTAGGAACCGTCACAGTGAGAACACCATTTTCCATTGAAGCCTTAATCTGATCCATCTTTGCATTCTCAGGAAGCCTAAACCTCCTCAAGAATTTGCCGCTGCTACGCTCCACTCTATGCCACGTGTCTTTCTTCTCTTTCTTCTCCGCCTTCCTCTCTCCGCTTATTTGCAGCACTGTGTCATCTTCAACTTCAACCTTCACCTCCTCTTTGTTGAGCCCAGGAAGATCAGCTTTGAACACATGGGCTTCTGGGGTCTCCTTCCAATCCACACGAGTGTCAACCGAGGCAGAAGTTTCTTTTGCAAACTGAGATTCAGATGAGAACGGGAAATCCTTAAATGGGTCCCAAATCTCGAGCGAAAATGGATCCAAGATGTTGCTTCGGCGGCTACCAAAGAAGCTTGGAATCAGCGACATCTTAGTTACTAAATACTGTAAAGAGAAAACCTTAGCGGTTGTTGTTTGTTGGGAAAGCTTACAGTGATACTTGCGACTTCAGATTGGTTTGGAAAGAAAGAATGTTTTGTGTATTTATAGGTTCTTGGGAGCTGGGAGGATTCTTCAAGTGTTTTCTCGCGAATTCTAGAAGTTGTTTGTCTCCTCGATCTGGTCTCGTTAACGAACTTTCTTGCTTTTTCAATGAACTTTCCAGTTTCTCTAGCATCTTTGAGAACTTTCTGTTGGACCTAGCGATTCTAGCCCAGTGAGTACTGGGCTGTGCCACAATGCCCACAAATACCCGTATTGGGCCTAATCCATTAGTCATCCAAAGTTTTGTGAACGCGGAATTTTTTTTTTTTTTTAAATTTATTTATAGCAAAAAGTCAAAAAAGTCAACCCAAAAAAAACATGGAAACTTACAAGATACTCTTGGCTCGGTATTTTCGCTGCACATTTATATAATAATAATAATAATAATAATAATAATAAGCGAAATTGAGAGAAACTTAAAATAATAAATGAAATTGAGAGAAACTCAAATTAAAATTTCAAATTAGAAATCTAATTTTACATCATGTGTCATAAATTATTTGAGAGATGTTACGTCTACAACATTTTTACAATAAATCACAGGTGGTTAGTTGTTATTGGTTCAAATTTCAAATTAACGCTAAAATTACTTTTTTATCCCAATAATAACAACTAGTAACAACTTGCCACTTAGAATTTGTTGTAAAAATGTTGTAAACATATCATTTCTCAAATTATTTATTCTTAAAGAGTTGTATTTCTTAATTTTAGAATTAAATGTTGGACCATATCATAAATATTCATCCAAGTGAGTTATTAAGTACAAAAACCAAAGAGTTTAAAATAAATGAATTGTAAAAAAAAAAAAAAAGTACTTCACAATAATTTAAAAAAAAAAAAGAACAATTTATATTTTATACCTAATAATATCCTTACAAAATTTTTTAAATAGTTAACAAAATATAAAATGACTATCAATAGTATTTAAATTATATATATATATATATATATAATTATATTATACATTTTATTATATATCTTTAAGTATACTCATGCATATGCATGGGGTTACAAGTTAGTATAAATAATAAATCTAACCATAAGTTTAATTAATATAATCTCCTATAACGTGAGATGAAGGAGATCCACGTCGATTTAGTTCTTGAGCACTAAATAATTACTTTTAAAATTATATATTTTCTCTTCTCAATAGTTTGTATTTAATATAATTTGAGTGCACATGCATGAATATGTAACTCAATACAAAGTCATATTAATTCTTATAAATTGTTAAATATTGAAGTATTGAATTTAGACAAAGTAATAGAATGCAAAGCTAGCACATACCATCAACTAAAGCTCTGTTGATGTGCTTGCCAAGACGAGTTGTATCAGGTAGAATTTTTGTAATCCATTACACACCTCTAATGTATTTTCTACTCGTTTAATTTGTGATAAGTACATATTGGCTAATGTCCATTTTTAATTAATAATAATCACCATTGGCTAATGTGGTGCAGCGATAGGAAGCACTCAAAAAGACCCATCACTTCAAACCAAGTGCCAAGAGATTGTGGGTTCAAGTCCTAATATTGACCCATACTTCCTAATATGAAGAAATCATGGCAATGAGGTTGAATAGTAGGCTAGCAGCACACCTTTCTTTGCACTAGTGGTAACCATGGGCTTACCCAAAAATCTAAGTGGCAATGTATTGTGGGGCGTGGGGTAATGATTACACACATGAGCCCTTTTTTTCTTTTTCTTTTTGTTCTAAAAAAAATCATATATAATATAACATCTTATATTATATTAAAGTCGAAGCACAATCATTATTTAAATTTGCTTTTAATTGTTGTCTAATTTTGCCTTACATGTCCAATTTAATTTTCTTTATTTGAATTCCAAGTGAGTCATTCATAATACCAAACACGAATGTTGAGATGACCACTTTACTCATCTAGGTAAGACTACTTTATCGTTGCTTCAATAAAATGTTTGTGTAATTAAGCATAGGTTACAACCTAGTTAAAGTTAAAATTAAATTATTTGAGTTCATGAGATAGACTAATTTGTAAAATTATAAAAATTAGATTTACCTAGTACAATAAAATTATATATATATATATATAAAATTATTTACTACAAAATAAACAATTTATATTATCAATAAATTACAAATAATAAGTTAACATATTAGGATTATATTTACAAACTTATACAGTCTAATTTTAAGTCTATGTAATTATATTTTTATGCATGTATACTTAATAAATATATAGTATTACATTGTGTCTATATGCATATATATATATATATATATATATATATATTTATATATATTCAAGCTAACCTAGTATTCAAGCCTCATATTCGTGAGCTTGTCCACAAGCACTTGAATATGTTTAACTTGATTACTAAATAAAAAAAATATAAACAAAAAAAAATTTTAAAATTGAGTCTAAATTATTAATGTATAGTTTGGTTCATTTACAATCTTCCACATTAAAAAGATACATACAGCAATAAATGAGCTTTCTCACTCATCGTATGATTATAATCATGCAATTAACATGTTGACATACTATAAAAAGGTTATACCAAATACATAAAACTCTCAACTTTTGTAGGGTTTGGAAGATGTTATAGTAAGCAACTTTACCCTCAATTTGCTTTGCAAACAAAGGCTAATTCTCAAACTAGAATTGAAAACCTACTGCTTTTGGTGGATGACATTTGCTATCATACCAAGGCTCAACCTCTACGTTGGCATAACATAGCATGTATAAAGAATTTCCATTTCTTCAGTTTGAACAAAATCTGTTCACACTATAATCCGTGGGAGTTTGGGAAACAAAAATATATTTAGGATGGAGAAACATAAGAACATGCGTGGAGGTGTCCCCTTAAAAGGAATAGTGGATTTGTCACTTTGTTGGTTGGGTAATCGATAATTAGTCGTAAGTGGTAAGTAAGGTTACCAGTTGATGAAAAGTCTCTTAGCTTCCACATAAAAATGCTAATCTACATTTAACATTTAGATCTTAATTATTTAGGTATTGAATAGATGAAGTCATGAAGAGGTTCACAGTCACTAGTCACAGCTCCTGCAGTTTTTTTTTTTTTGGATAGATCTTTTGACTAAGGTATTATCCGCAGATTTGTCTTCTTTCAAGTTTTTAATAGTTGAAGAGCCTCTTACCTTCTACGTAAAAAATAATGCTAAGATACATTTAGATGGTTAATCGGAACGTTACTTTGATCTTAGAAAGATCTGAAATTTGTTAGAATCCACAAAAAAACTGATGGAATCATACACATTAAAGTATATAATTCGATGTTGTCAATTTGAGGAAGAAAGTGAAACTGAAAAATGTCGCAAACATTTTAAGC
The DNA here is from genome assembly GCF_001633185.2 of Quercus lobata. Taxonomy (NCBI): domain Eukaryota; kingdom Viridiplantae; phylum Streptophyta; class Magnoliopsida; order Fagales; family Fagaceae; genus Quercus; species Quercus lobata. The sequence continues at coordinate 28,554,925 of NC_044904.1, read as the reverse complement.
AATCTGTTTTTACATTCTTTAGAACTTTCAAAACAAACCAAAGCGTTTACATACTCCCCGGGGCCCGGACAGGTAGTCGGGGACACATCATGACAATTATCAAACAAACTTAAAACTAAAGAAGAACTATGCCTATTTATTTTCTGCGATTACAATTTTTATTTTTTGAGATCTTCTGCAATCACAGAATCAGGCATATGCCTATTTAATTACTATGGCAATATAGGGACCACAATCACAATTTAGCTAGAAATCTCAATGGATTTGACATCAGGCTTCTTCACCTCCACCTTAGGGACCGTCACAGTGAGAACACCATTCTCCATGGAAGCCTTAATCTCATCCATCTTTGCATTCTCAGGAAGCCTAAACCTCCTCAAGAACTTACCGCTGCTACGCTCCACTCTATGCCACGTGTCTTTCTTCTCTTCCTTTTCCACCTTCCTCTCTCCGCTTATTTGGAGCACTCTGTCTTCTTCAACTTCAACCTTCACTTCCTCTTTGTTGAGCCCAGGAAGATCAGCTTTGAACACATGGGCTTCTGGGGTCTCCTTCCAATCCACGCGAGTGTTAACCAAAGCAGAAGTTTCTTTTGCAAACTGAGGTTCAGATGAGAACGGAAAATCCTTAAATGGGTCCCAAATCTCGAGCGAGAATGGATCGAAGATATTGCTTCGGCGGCTACCAAAGAAGCTTGGAATCAGCGACATCTTAGTTAATAACTACTGTAAAGAGAAAACCTTAGAAGTTGTTTTTGTTCGTTGGGAAAGCTTACAATGATACTTGCGACTTCGGATTGGTTTGGAAAGAAAGAATGATTTGCATATTTATAGGTTCTTGTAGGATTCTTCAAGTGTTTTCTCGCGAACTCTAGTAGTTGTTTGTCTCCTCGATCTGGTCTCGTTAACGAACTTTCTTGTTTTTCAATGTTCTTTCCAGTTTCTCTAGCATCTTTGAGAACCTTCTGTTGGACCTAGCGTTCTAGCCCAGTTATTACTAGGCTGTGCCAAAATGCCCACAAATACCCGTATTGGGCCTAATCCATTAGTCATCCAAAGTTTTGTGAATGCCTTAGTTTTTTATTTTTTTTAATAGAAAAAACTCAGCCGAAAAAAAAAAAAAATTAAAACTTATCATACACTCTTGGTTCACAACGACTCGGTATTTCCACCGCTCATATAAATAATAAATCCAACCAGAAGTTTAACTAATATAATCTTCTATAACGTGAGATGAAGGAGATTCACATCGATTTAGTCATTGAGCACTAAATAATTACGTAAAAAAACATATATTTTCTCTTCTCAATAGTTTGTATTTAATAAAATTTGAGTGCACGTGCATGAATATGTAACTCAATACGAAGTCATATTAATTATTATAAATTGTTAAATATTGAAGTATTGAGTGTAGACAAGTAATAGAATGCAAGGCTAGCACATACCATCAACTAGAGCTCTGTTGATGTGCTTGCCAAGACAAGTTGTATCAGGTAGAAGTTTTGTAATCCATTACACACCTCTGATGTATTTTCTACTCGTTTAATTTGTGATTTAAGTACATATTGGTTAACGTCCTCTCTTTTTTTTTTTCCAAAAATCCACGAAAAAAGATAGCCCAATTATTTTAGGGCCCATTATTCTTTTATTTTATTTTATTTGCCCCAAACTTCTGTAACTTTACTGGGAAATTTTGAAGGAGTGTAGTATTGATTGGGATTTGGGTCCCGTGCAATATCCAATTACCCTACTTCTTCTCACATAAAGTTTTACTATCTTAATTTTTAACTTTAATTTTTTAACTATTATTCAAAATTTAGTATTTAATGGTTAAGATTGAAAATTATTTTTTTCAATTTTCAATCTCAAATAATTTTCAATCTCAACTATTAATTGCTATTGCATCAAGTACAATACTCTATCGTATTGATTGAGATCAAAAGGAGAATCTATTTAAGCTTACCTATGGGACTAGGATGCTGATTTTGAATAGGGGCTTGGACCTGGAGCAGTTGCAAACTCCATGAACCTATGAGTAGTAGACCCACATGCAAGCTACAAGCCTAGAAAACAACGCCCAAATAATTAATTTGATTTTTGTCTCCTAAGTTTAGGTAAACCATGAAATTCATCTTAACTCATTTAATGCTAACTAACAAGATCCCTTAGATTTCATTTATGCTCTGTTTGGATGTTTAAAAAATGAGGGGGAGTAGAGTAGAGGGAGGGAGAGTAATTCAATTACCTTGTTTGGAAGTTTTTTAAGGAAGGAGGGGAAGGGGTTTGGAAGGATTTCAACTTCCTCTAATCCCTCTTTTTTAATTCCTCCAAATTGGAGAGATTTGGAGAGTAGAGTTGATAAATTATTGACTAAATGAATTCTCCAATTTCCCCTTTCTAAATTAACAAAATTACAAACCGATTATATAAAATAAATTCTTTTTTTTTTTTCAAGAAAATAGTGTTTGAAAAAAATTTTCTCGACCCGCACTTTCTGGAAAACCAAACGAGCGGCAAACATTCACAGTCCTTGTTGGAATTGCTAGTTCTCACCGATGACATTCCTCGATCAGCTTGCGGACGAGGCTTTCTCTCCACGGTGGACTCATCGTAAACAAAAAGCCGCGACTTCTTCTTCATGCGGCCGGTGAAGATCGCGACGAACTAGGATGGAGAAGACGAACTCGTAGAAGCAACAGTAGTCACAATACTAGTAGCAACCGAGGGCTCGCGAGTCAAAACCCTAGGATTTGATTCCAATTTCTCGGATCTAGACCTGAACAGATTCGAAAGCAACGAGAACCTACCGTTCTTCTTCCAATACAACCCACTATAGTATTTTGTTGATTTTTTCAGTAAACAAACAAACCAAACAATTTTTTTCTTATTTTAATTATTATCAATTAAGGATGGTTTTTTTTAGTATAATAAAAAAGCAGAAAAAATATTTAATCATAAGCCAATGTTGATTATTTAATTCACATCAGATAAAAAAAAAAAAATATATTGCATGCTATAGTCATAATTTTTTAATCTAACAAATTAATCATAAACCAATGTTGCAAGTCCATTTTCAAATAGAGGTAAATTTTTCTATTTAAATCATTTCCTCTCATTTTTATCCTAATTTTTAAAACATCCAAACAAAAGGAAGGGCTAATTACTCTCTTTCCCCTTACTAATTTTTAAAACATCCAAACAAGATGGAGGATAACTATTCCCCTCTACTCTCCTCCCCACTACTCTCCCCCCCTCTACTCCCCTCTACTCTCCTCCCTCTCTAAATTTCCAAACAGGCCATTAGTAAGTTCTTAGGAAAAAATTATTGAATATTACGAGAGTACCATAAATATGCACTCTTCTCTCTCACAAGAATTGTGAATTCTATTATAAATTTAATTAATAGGACTCATACTTATGTGAGAGGAGGGAGTACGCATTTGTGGTACTCCAAGAGTACCCAATAATTACCCGTTCTTAAGGGATCGTTTCTTCTAGTAAAGCATAATTTGGCAGAAAAACTCTCAAAATTAATTTTTGGACCAGACAGCATTAGATATGGAGGAAAATTAGGATCTATCATTTTCTGAATTCCAAACCTCAACTTTCTTATTTAGAAAAAAGAAAAAAAAAATCCAACTTTCTCTTTGGTCATTTCCCTCATATTTGCTTGACAAGAATGTGAATCTTGACCATGATATTCAACTATCCTTTTTATCTAGAAGCCTAGCTAAGAATTGCAAAAAAATACAGAAACCATTTATTCTTTTAATAAATAAATATTACTTTATGGCCCTTCAATTAAATTTTAATTGACCTTATGATTTATAAGAGTCGCATCTTTTTTTATAACATATTAATGATGCCCAACCATACTTTTGTTCTAGAAGGTCCAGGTCCACAAGGAATGAGATTTTAACTTGATCAATAAATAATTTAGGCTTTACAAAAATATTGGGTCTTACAGTGTTTTACAATTGTAGCCCAATTTTGTAATGGAAAGAAGAATGGTTGTGAGCTAGCATAGTAATAGTCAAAAATATTTAGGTATGCCCAATAATTCATTTGTGATGTTTGAAAAATATATAGGTGTTATTTAAATAATATTAGGTGTAAAAAAAAATGTACCCTAACAACAGCAAAGCAAATATTTGTGGTTGACACTAAAGCAAGCAGCAACAAAGAAGAAGACTTCAAAAGTAGCAAAGAAGAAGATTGAATACTTTAGAGGCCAAAAATGCAGAAACAACATCGGCAAAAGTGAAAAATGCAGAGAGAGTAAGAGAGCAAATGAGACAAAGAATAAGAACAGAAAGATGGCGGTGTAATCTCATTTGATAGCATCTCATGTGGTTGAAGCTTTAGCCTTCAACAATGGTTATAAACCTGTAAGTATCCAAAAAAAAACGTCTAATTTTGACCTGTGAAAACCTACGGTTTTCAAACCCGAAAGGTTCAACCATGGTTGGAACGGTTCACTGACTTTCTCACATAAGCCGGTTCTAGAGGTTTAAAGAATCGTATTGATGAACGGTTTCCGGTTAACCCGGTCGGACCGTATGGTCCAATCTGGGTTTCTAAACCATGGTCTAGGAGACTAATGGTCCATTTGGATGGAGGGGAGAAGAAGAAGTAATGGAGGGAAGTAAAATAGATTTAAGAGGATATTTTTTATTTTTTTATTATTTTATTTACATTGCTTTTGCAAATTATGAGCAATGATCAACCCCATATATCACACATCTTTCACATGACTGTACTACTCTTCTGTGTCAAGCTATAGGAGAAATATATTTAAGTTTCTTCCTAATTGCTCTATTTCCTTTTCCCAAAATAATTTAATATCTTTTTTCCCCAAAAATTTTAATATCTTTAGGAAATACCGAAATAGAGCAATTAGGAAGCTAAGTTCAAACTGTTCATAAAGAGCAATTAGGAAGAAACTTAAATATATAAATAGCTGAGTTCAAATTGTTCATAAAGAGAACAAAGAAGTTGATTTATAGCTATAACAAATGAAAATTTTCACCTGTCATATGATTATATATTCATACATTTGACATGTTAGCATACATAAAATTTTCATTTGAGCACTTTGAACAAAATTTGTTCCCTCTAGTTAACGACTGCGAAGATCTTAGAAAACTATAAGTCTAGAAGTAAGGGTATAGAAACCTAAGATGATGTGGAGAAACTACTTCTCCCAAATCCTGCGGTCCTAATCAGATAAACCTTTTTATTAAGTTATTATCCACATAATTTTTCTTGTTTAATAGATGAAGAGTCTCTTAAACCTTGCACATAAAATGCTAAGCTACATTATGATTGCAGATCAAAACGTTAATGCCCTTTGCACTTAGAAAGATCTGGTTGGCCGTTGGCAATTTGAGGAAGAAATGGGAAACTAATTTAAATTGGTAAGAGTAAGCAATGATTTTAACTTTTAAGCACAATATTTTTGCATTTCTTGGTACTTTCAAAACATTACAAAGCTTTTACATATTCCCCGTATAGCATATACCGGAGGACATCATGAAAATGATCAAACAATTAAACGAACATAGTACTAAAATTTATTTTATACAATTAGAATTTGAGGCCTATGTTTATATTAATTACTATGCTATATAGGGACCAGATCACAATTTAGCTAGAAATCTCAATGGACTTGACATCAGGCTTCTTCACCTCCACCTTAGGAATCTTCATAGTGAGAACGCAATTCTCCATTGCAGCCTTAATTTGAACCATCTTAGCATTTTCAGGAAGCCTAAACTTCCTCAAGAACTTGTCGCTGCTACGCTCCACTCTATGCCACGTCTCTTTCTTCTCTTCCTACTCCACTTTCCTCTCTCCGCTTATCTAGAGCACTCTGTCATCTTCAACTTCGACCTTTACTTCCTCTTTGTTAAGCCCAAGAAGATAAGCTTTGAACACATGGGCTTCTGGGGTCTCCTTCCAATCCACGCGGGTATTAACCAAATCAGAAGTTTCTCCTGAAGACTGAGATTCAGATGAGAATGGGAATTCCTTAAAAGGGTCCCAAATCTCAAGCGAGAATGGATTCAAGATGTTGGTTCGGTAGCTACCAAAGAAACTTGGAATCAATGACATCTTAATAAAGAGCTAGAGTAGAGAGAACCTTTGAAGAAGTGGTTGTTTGTTGGGAATGCTTAAAATGACACTTGCAAATTCTGACTGGTTTGAGAGAGAACAATCTGGTAGTGAATTTATAGGTTTATGGGGATTCTTCGAATATTTTCTTGGGAGTTCTGGTTGTTGTTAGTCTTCTCTATCTATCTTGACGAACTTTCGGGCTTGTTCTAATTTTTTAGATGAACATTCTAGTATCTTGTCGATATCTAAATATGCAATTTAATTCTTGTAAATTTTAAAGGCACTAAAATTTTAATCAGCATAAAATATACGAATCATTTTGAAAACAATGTAATTTGTCGTAAAAGTGGTATTTATTAAAACAATAATTTATGAATACAAAAATTATCACTTTTTTTGCATTTGCTATTACAACTTCTTGTGATTATTACATAATAAAATTTGTTTCAGTGTTGGGCCCATATAAAATGATGTTGCTTCAATAAACTGTTATTTTTTTAGACATGTTCCAATTGAAACTTAACACCTTAATATTTATATAAATATATATATATATATATATATAATTAATTCCATAATTTTTTTTAAGGACTCTAGATTCATAATGAATAAAAGTAAGGAGAAGTAACAGAAGTAAACTAAGGTATATTTGAGTAATTTACTAATGAAGTTGTATATTTGAGGGGGCGTAAATGAGTTGAGTTGAGTATTAAAAGTTTAGGAGTGATTTATATAATTTTCTTTAGAACATGAGCAGATTTGAGAACACCATCAAGCTAAAATACATATTCCAGTTTAATTCATTTTCTTGTCAAAGAAGTTTGAGTTTACTCATGAACTATTGGATTAACTTATTCTTTTTCCATATAGTAAACATCTGAACTAAAATTTTGTACCGCCTTCACAATTCTGTAATAATAACTAATAATAATCACCATTGGCGTGTGTGGTGCATTGATAGGAAGCACTCGAAAAGACCCATCACTTCAAACCAAGCTTGGCCTATACTTCCTAATATGAAAAAAATCATGGTAATGTGGTTGACTAGTAGCACACTTTGCTTTGCACTGGTGGTAACTATGAGCTTACCCAAAAGCCTAAGTGGTAATATATCGTGGGGCATGGGGCAATCTATGATGAAACTACACTTGGGTTGGGGGGGGGGGGGGGGGAGGCATGGCCCCCCTCAAATTTTGAAAAATTAACTAGTAGTATGTATAGGCTATACAAAAATTCTAACTTTTGACCCTAAATTGTATATTCTTGCCCCCCTACCCAAATATTTTTACAAATTGACCCATGAAATTTCCCAAATTGTTTTAATCAAACCATCCCTTTACTGCATTGCCCCAATATATCAAGAAAATCCATTAGACAAACCAACAAAACAATTCATACACCTGGATAATCAGAAAAACCTTTAAACAATCACAAATCCAGTATAGAAAAAAAATACCAACAAGATAAGTACAAATGACAAATCCTTAGCAAAACAATCCTTTAGTGCTACACCACCACCATCTTTTTCTCAAACCATCTTTTTTTTTTTTTTTTTTTCTTACTTCACAACCTTCGGACTTCAATGCATGCCTTCTCTCTATTTTGCAAAATGATGATTGACAAAGGCACCTTAGAGATTGTGGCAAAGATGGCTACAACTCATTGTGGTTCTTGTGGCCAACATAAAGCCACGTGCACTTAATTTTTTTTTTTTTTTTTTTGGTTGCTCATATAGTATAACCTTATATTCATAAAGCTATCTTAAAATGATTGTAGTAGTATACTAACTTATATCTATTAATTTTGTTGTAACTTTATTGTGTTAATAAATTACTGATAATAATATTGTTGTGGCTTGCGGGTTTTTTTTTTTTTTTTTTTTTTTAATTTAAAATTTTAAACTAAAGAAATAAATATCAGAAAGAAAAAAAAATGTATTAATTTTTATATAGGTTAAAGATTCTTGACTTTGCAAGTCAAGAAATAATTTGAATCGTTACAAAGGATAAATTCCTAAAAATTAATATTATAATACATCCACAAATATGATATTATGATGTGTATGCATTTTTTGGTCGACTAAAATGAACACTTGCAAAACTTTTTTTGGGTTATGCTTGCCCCTCCCAAGTTCAAATCCTGGTTTTGTCCCTGGGGCAATGATTACACATGCGAGCCCTTTTTTTTGTTTTAAAAAAATCATAAATAATATATTATATTATATCATATTAAAGTCAAAGCACAATCAGTACTCAAATTTGTTTTTAATTGTTTTTTAATTTTGCTTTATATGTCCAATTTAAATTTTTTATTTGGATGCCAAGTGAGTCATTCATAATACTAAACACGAAAGCAAAGATGACCACTTCACTCACCTAGGTAAGACTACTTTATCATTGCTTCAATTAAGTGTTTGTGTAAGCATAGGTTACAACCTAGTTAAAGTTAAAATTACATTATTTGAGTTCTTGAGATAGACTAATTTTTGTTTGTAAACTTATATAATTTAGATTTACCTAGTACATAAAAAATTATATATAAATTATTTACTACAAAATAAAATGGTTTATATTATCTATAAATTACAAATAATAAGTTAACATATTATGAATATATATATATATATATATTTAAAAATTTATACAATCCAATTTTAAGTCTATGTAATTGTGCTTAAGGACCAAGTTGGTTAGTTTTAAAGAGTCTTGAACCTTCTTGACATTAGCCCAAATCTTAGGATTAGTTTATGTATTTTACCCATAATTATATTTTTATACATGTAGACACAGTTGTATATAATATTTTGTATTCAAGTTGAATGTCATAATCATGAGCACATTATTTTGTTTGAATTATTTTTCTTAATATACTTATGGATGTTCATTTTTTTTTTTTTTTTTATAGAAGTATTTTGAACTTTTTGTTTCCCTTGTGTTATTTCCTTGAACATTTTTTTTATAATAATTCAAAGCCCACAATTTTATTCTAACACTTAACTTTTAGCCAGTAAAATATTAAGGTGACTTGGTTCTATTGCGATTCAACCAAATAGTAAAAGAAATCCACATATGTCCTTCATTGTGTCTATAATTTTATTTACATTGGATTTGCAAGTTGTGAACAATGACCAACCCCTTATGTACGTCACATATCTTTCACATGACTAAACTACTCTTCTATATCAAGCTATAGGAGAAATATATTTAAGTTTCTTCCTAAATTTGTGGTAAATAAATGAATATAAACAGCTGAGCTAAAATTGTTCATAAGGAGGACAAAGAAGTTGGTTTACAACTATAGATATTAGAGATATACATACACCAACAAATTAAACTTTTCACCTGTCGTATGATACTTTATTCATAGATTTGCATGTTAGCATACATAAAATTTCCATTTCAGCGCTTTGAACAAAATTTGTTCCCTCTAGTTAATGCATGTGAAGATCTAAGGAAACTAATTAAGATGATGTGTGGGAGATACTACTTCTCCCAGATCTTGTAGTCCTGATCAGATAAGACCTTTTTATTGAGGTAATATCCACATAATTTTTCTTGTTTAATAGATGAAGGGTCTTTTATACCTTGCGTATAAAATGCTAAGCTACATTATGCATGATTGCTGATCAAAATGTTGACGCCCTTTGCACTTAGAAAGATCTGGTCGACCGTTGGCAACTTGAGGAAGAAAGGAAATCTAATTAAAACTATTAAGAGTAAGCACCAATTTTAAGCACAATATTTTTGCATTCCTTAGTACTTTCAAAACATTACAAAGTTTTTACATATTCCCCGTATAGCATTTATTTGGGGGGGCAAGTCATGAAAATTATCAAACAATGAAACAAACATTGAACTAAAATTTATTTTATGCAATTAGAATTTAAGGCCTATGTTTATATTAACTATGCTATATAGGGACCAAATCACAATTTAGCCAGAAATCTCAATGGATTTGACATCAGGCTTCTTCACCTCCACCTTAGGAACAATCACAGTGAGAACACCATTCTCCATGGAAGCCTTAATTTGATCCATCTTTGCATTCTAAAGAAGCCTAAACCTCCTCAAGAACTTGCCGCTACTGCGCTCCACTCTATGCCATATGTCTTTCTTCTCTTCCTTCTCCATTTTCCTCTCTCCGCTTATTTGGAGCACTCTGTCATCTTCAACTTCAACCTTCACTTCTTCTTTGTTGAGCCCAGGAAGATCAACTTTGAACACATGGGATTCTTGGGTCTCCTTCCAATCCACACGAGTGTTAACCAAAGTAGAATTTTCTTTTGCAAATTGAGATTCCAATGAGAATGGAAAATCCTTAAAAGGGTCCCAAATCTTGAGTGAGAATGGGTCTGAGATGTTGCTTCGATGGCTACCAAAGAAGCTTGGAATTAGCGACATCTTAATTAGGAACTATAGTACAGAGAAAACTTTTGAAGTTTGAAGTAGTTGTTTGTTGGGATGCTTACAATGACACACGATTTCTGACTGGTTTGATAGATTATAGAGTGGTAGCGAAATTTATAGGTTCGTGGAGGATTCCTCTGATATTTTCTCAGGAGTTCTGGCTATTAGTCTTCTCTGTTTTCTTGACAAACTTTCGGGTCGATTCTAATTTTCCAAATGAAAGTTCTAGTATGATCTTTGCAAACCTTCTATGGATTTGGCCTACTTGGGTATTTCCTTGCGTTACTGATTCATGTATTGGGCCTCTGTACAATTGCACTTACACGGATTTGGCAACATATTTAAACCCAATAAAGATTATAAAAAATGTGTGTGTATATATATATTGTAAGGACACGATTTTGTAACGAACCGTAACAGTGTTGGGTTCGCACGTAAAAGGCCCAAACAATATCATTTGTAGAGCATGGGTTTGAAAGGCTAGGCCTTGGTCACCAGGCGGTGGGTTTTTCGTGATGTTCATGCATGGTTAAGTTGTCTTCGCCCCTGAAGTCTTTCTCCTGGAGGCGGGCTGAGAGGTTCTGGTTTTTGGCCATTTTTCCCAGCCCCTTTTTGGCGCACTAACTTTTACATTATATAGTCCTTCTTGGTTGATCCTATCCCTCCACTTGTTGGTCAGGCAGGTGCTTACTTCTGTACCTGTCCCATCAGCTGTCCTCTCTTACTTTTCTGTTTAGTCGCAAGGATCGAAGTTACACCGTCCAAGCGTCTTTTCTCATTAACATGATCAGGACGTTGGCCGGTGCATTTAATGCGGGGAGGGGGGGGGGAAACGTATTTTCCTTGAACCTATTTCACACCGTACCTCCATGTGGGCCCTATCCCACTCACATCCCCTTCAGGGGACTATTTGGGGATAGCCTCCACTAAGACGTTGCTCCTCTCATCAAAACCTTGGAGTGCCGAGAACAGGGTCGTCCTCAGCTGTTCCCCTTAACCCCTCGGCCTTTGATCACTCGTCCTCGGCACGCTACCTCCTCGGCACAGGCCCTGAGCCCGGATAGAGCGTGGGCCGGATCATAAGCTTCCCGGCCCTACAATAGCCCCTCAAAATCCTGCTATCCGACACCTCGGACGGATAGGAGGGTTTTGATGACATCACACATCTGCCAATGCCTATCCATCCATATCACTTATCGGTTCCCGAGATTTTTATCTACCCTAGATACGTTCCTAGAGCCCCTGGGAAGGCGAAACGTGGCCTCATTAAATACGGGCGGCTTTGTGTTTCCCACGTTCTACGGTATGATGAAGATCGAACGGTCGTGATCCCTTGGTCTTTATGGGCGGGAAAATTTGTGCAGTTTACCCTAGAAAGTATAAGAGATTTTTTGGAACGGATCCGTCCCTTCAGTTTTGCACTTAAGAATTCTAGCGCGTGTATTCTGGGTTCATCTGAATTTTCATCCAAATTCAAGTCTATCTTCAGCACAAAAAGCCTATCCAAAGCGCCTTTCCTCTTTTATGTAAGTTCCCTGCCTCCATTAACTCGTACTTTTTCTTTTCTGGGTTGTTTTTCGTTGATTCCTTGTCCTCTCCCCTCACGGGTTGGTTTTGTTTAGTAAATCATAAAGATGGCTAAATTGAGACTGAGGAAATTAGTAGATACTGAAGAGGCGATGAATAAGTTCATCGTCGATTATAGGATTCCTCCTAACGTAAGTCTGAGGCAATGTAAGATGGGGGAGTGGCATTATAAGAGGGAAACGGGTGCGGTAGTAATTCCCGTCCTCGCCTTTGTAGAGGGGGGCATGAGAATCCCTATGGGGCCGGTAATGAGGGGTTACCTCAGGCATTTCCGATTAGCCCCCACTCAGTGCGCCGGCAACGTTTTTAGGATTCTAGGTTGCGTGGACGCTTTAAACGAGAAGATGGGGTTAAGACTGACCCACCATGATGTAAACTGGTGCTATAATCTCCAAAAGTTGAAGGGGAAAACCTTTTACATGAAGTCAAGGGACGAAAGGGTTCAATTAATCCAATGCCTCCCTGACTCCAACAAGGGTTTAAACAAGGATTTTCTTATCGTCTCTAGTGAATGGCACGATGGCAATCCGTGCCCCATAGCAGAAGGAGAACTAGGTGGGGTAGTGGGAATGGAAGGGCTATGAGCCTTAACGCCACTCTAATCTGATGTTGTTTGGTAACTAACCATGCATGCGGGTTTTTCTTTTTGTAGATCCAAACGTCTACCAACGGCATTTTCACTTAGTCAACCGGGCGGACTTGGAGACCGTCTTACAAGCGGCAGTTTTTGTAAATGACGGGGATGGTCAAGTCTGAGCAGCTCACAAAATACTAGGGTATCCTCCTGTTCAGAAGTCATTTGCGGACGCAAGGCACGTGATCAGCGCCAGTCGTCCTTGGCTTCTAAAAATTACCGTGGTTGAGACAGGATTTTTGATCTCCTAGGAACCAGCTATCCCCGAGAACATCCCACAGGTGGGCCCCTCCTCATCTTATCAAGTAGCAGAGGACGAAGGTGAGCTAGATCTGCCCAAGGAAGGTTTTGGGGTATTTGACCTAGCCCTCCAATCCGAGGATCCTTCTAGTGACATAGGTGACCCAACCTTGTCCGAGGCGAAATTGTCGTCAGTAGGGACCTCTTCTCAAGCCGAAATGGGACTCAAGAGAAAGCCCCTGACCCCTCTTCTCCAACTCCTCGAGGGTCAACCTGGGAAGGATACATAGGGAACGCCACACCCCGATGCTCCTTCCCGACCACCTCGGCCTCAGATTATCCAGACCAGGTTATCCTCCACCAAGTCACAGCCACAATCCCCCCACCCCGAACTTCCTGCTTCCTCCCAACTAGCTCGACCTCCTTGACCTGAAGGCACTGATCTAAAGAGAAAGAGGAGCCCCAAGGGCAAGGAAGTCACGGACGGGGGAAAATCCCAACCTTCTAAGGAGAAGGATGAGGCTCCGCGCCCTAAACAACTAAAGATTGGACACCAGAGCAAGGGCAAAGAAACTGAAGTCCAATCCTCTCAAGGCAAGGGAAAGGGGATTGAGGCCCAAACCTTACCGAGTGCGTGGCTTCTTGCCCCAATGCTTCACGGGGGTCCGCTATTGGAAACTGCATCCATGAGGGACCTTGGAGATGGCGAGGGTGGCTACGTGGCAGATGCACTAGGGAGAACCATGCTACTCCCTACTAACATGGATGGTCTGAGAAAAATGAGGATGCAGGAGGTCTTCCTCAGTACTAAGAGGTACTTGGGCATGGTAAGGTTTCTTGAAACCTAAAACTTTATTAATTCTAGCCCCTGGTCTGTTATTAACTATGCGTTTATTTCCCTTACCAGGCTCTCCAGGCCACCTATAGGATGGAGGAAGAGGTGAACAATAAGAGTAAGGTGTCCAAGAATGAACGCACCAAGCGCATAACGACCTTAAAGACTCTCCAAGCCTCTGAGGATGAACTCACCAAGGTCAAGGCTGACCTAACAGCTGCTATTCGCGCAAGGGATAGCGCCTCGTCGGGCCTATCTAGCACTCAAAAACAGGCCGAGGACCAAACAAAGCATCTACTTGAAGCCGAGGATCAATTGCGAATAGCCAAAGATCTGATCGAGGGTTTAAATAAGAAGCTGGCCGCGGCCAAGCATGACAAAGGGGTGGTAGAATATGCCCATGATGAAGCCCTAAGGGACAAGCAGGAGGCCGAGTTTGCCAGAAATGATGCAGAGGCTGCCAAGGAAACGGCCGAGGATGATGGTTATAATGCGGGGGTGGCTAAAACCCAAGCCACCCTTAAAGCCCAGATTCCTGGAGTATGCAGGTTTTATTGCTCCCAGGTCTGGGAAGAGGCATTGAAGCGAGCTAGGGTGGATGCTTCATCTAATCTATGGAAGGCGGAGAACATATTCTACCCTACAGCCATCCGCGACCCCACTTCCTCCAGCTCCGTGGCTACGGGGGACCAACCCGAGGAAGGGGTCACTCAGTCGGAGGACTTACAGGTCAGCGGCTCTCCTGGCAAGATGCTCAAAGAGGGAGAATTTCAGGATGTGATAGAAACATCTCAGCATACGGATCCTGAGGCACCTAAAGAAGTTGCTGAGCCCGTGGTTGGCTCTCAGATGTCTAGTGTTGAGGAGCCAGCCACACTTGCCCAGCCCCCACAGGTAATTCCCACTGCTGTGGTCCCCTAGAGCACCGATACTGACCCTGTTTAGCCTTCCCCAGAAGGGGCTATCCTCCAGGGTGCCAAAGCTGATTCCGCTTCGCCTTCCCAGGACGTGGCCGACGCAAAACTAAAGAAATAGAACCCCTGGCTAGGCTCCGTACTTGTTTTCAGTTTAACAATTAACCTGTCTCTTTTTAATTTTGAAAACTTTGTAATCTATTGGTAGTTTGAACCTGTTGAATATATATATGTGAAATCTTTTTCTTCCTTTTCCCTTCTAGTTACTTGTCAGTTGCCCTTGTCGATACTTACTATTGTTTATGAATTCTGAACTAATTTATCTTAATATGTTTGAATATTTGCGCATGCGATACATTTTAACATCATGCTTCAAAACCCTAGCTTACCTGCACCCGCAGAGCCTCGGATTCATTTCTAACCCTTATTCCACGAAGACATAGGCACCATTTTAGATGTCATGCGTAGTAGCTAAGTCCTGCTTAGAGCCCAGGTTCCTTTAAAGTAATTGGGTTCCTCATAGGTTTGAGTCCGAGGACCATACAATACCTTGGTTCTGTCCAAAACTCAGTTTTCTTGTCTAAGTAGTTGGTTTCCCCATAGGTTTGAGTCCGAGGACCATACAATACCTTGGTTTTGTCCAAAACTCAGTTTTCTCATCCAAGTAGTTGGCTTCCCCATAGGTTTGAGTCCGAGGACCATACAATACCTTGATTCTGTCCAAAACTCAGTTTTCTCGTCCAAGTAGTTGGTTTCTCCATAGGTTTGAGTCCGAGGACCATACAATACCTTGGTTCTGTCCAAAACTCAGTTTTCTCCTCCAAGTAGTTGGTTTCCCCATAGGTTTGAGTCCGAGGACCATACAATACCTTGGTTCTGTCCAAAACTCAGTTTTCTCCTCCAAGTAGTTGGTTTCCCTATAGGTTTGAGTCCGAGGACCATACAATACCTTGGTTCTGTCCAAAACTCAGTTTTCTCATCCAAGTAGTTGGTTTCCCCATAGGTTTGAGTCCGAGGACCATACAATACCTTGGTTCTGTCCAAAACTCAGTTTTCTCCTCCAAGTAGTTGGTTTCCCTATAGGTTTGAGTCCGAGGACCATACAATACCTTGGTTCTGTCCAAAACTCAGTTTTCTCATCCAAGTAGTTGGTTTCCCCATAGGTTTGAGTCCGAGGACCATACAATACCTTGGTTCTGTCCAAAACTCAGTTTTCTCATCGAAGTAGTTGGTTTCCCCATAGGTTTGAGTCCGAGGACCATACAATACCTTGGTTCTGTCCAAAACTCAGTTTTCTCGTCCAAGTAGTTGGTTTCCCCATAGGTTTGAGTCCGAGGACCATACAATACCTTGGTTCTGTCCAAAACTCAGTTTTCTCATCCAAATAGTTTGGTTTCCCCATAGGTTTGAGTCCGAGGACCATACAATACCTTGGTTCTGTCCAAAACTCAGTTTTCTCATCCAAGGAGTTGGTTCCCCATAGGTTGAGTCCCATACAATACCTTGGTTCTGTTCAAAACTCAGTTTTCTCGTCCAAGTAGTTGGTTTCCCCATAGGTTTGAGTCCGAGAATCATATAATACCTTGGTTCTGTCCAAAACTCAGTTTTCTCGTCCAAGTAGTTGGTTTCCCCATAGGTTTGAGTCCGAGGACCATACAATACCTTGGTTCTGTCCAAAACTCAGTTTTCTCGTCCAAGTAGTTGGTTTCCCCATAGGTTTGAGTCCGAGGACCATACAATACCTTGGTTCTGTCCAAAACTCAGTTTTCTCATCCAAGTAGTTGGTTTCCCCATAGGTTTGAGTGCGAGGACCATACAATACCTTGGTTCTGTCCAAAACTCAGTTTTCTCGTCCAAGTAGTTGGTTTCCCCATAGGTTTGAGTCTGAGGACCATACAATACCTTGATTCTGTCCAAAACTCAGTTTGGCGTGGGACCCTGGCTTTAGAGGAATTAGCTCCTCAGCCAAGCCCCTAGAACCATCCATGCGATTGACGTTACCATGCGTAGCCCCTAGTTAAGAATCCTAGCCCCTAGCGGAACTTTACACTAGAACTCTATAACCAGCTGTTAGAAATGACAAAGGAACTCTCACGACCTACCGCCTATGCCAACACACAAGCCTTTCCCACAGACAGCGCCAATTGTAAGGACACGATTTTGTAACGAACCGTAACAGTGTTGGGTTCGCACGTAAAAGGCCCAAACAATATCATTTGTAGAGCATGGGTTTGAAAGGTAAGGCTTTGGTCACCAGGCGGTGGGTTTTTTGTGATGTTCATGCATGGTTAAGTTGTCTTCGCCCCTAGAGTCTTTCTCCTGGAGGCGGGCTGGGAGGTTCTGGTTTTTGACCATTTTTCCCAGTCCTTTTTTGGCGCACTAACTTTTACATTATATAGTCCTTCTTGGTTGATCCTATCCCTCCACTTGTTGGTCAGGCAGGTGCTTACTTCTGTACCTGTCCCATCAGCTGTCCTCTCTTACTTTTCTGTTTAGTCGCGAGGATCGAAATTACACCGTCTAAGCGTCTTTTCTCATTAACATGATCAGGACGTTGGCCGGTGCATTTAATGCGGGGCAGGGGGGGAAACGTATTTTCCTTGAACCTATTTCGCACCGTACCTCCATGTGGGCCCTATCCCACTCACATCCCCTTCAGGGGACTATTTGGGGATAGCCTCCACTAAGACGTTGCTCCTCTCATCAAAACCTTAGAGTGCCAAGAACAGGGTCGTCCTCAGCTGTTCCCCTTAACCCCTCGGCTTTTGATCACTCGTCCTCGGCACACTACCTCCTTGGCACGGGCCCTAAGCCCGGATAGAGCGTGGGCCGGATCATAAGCTTCCCGGCCCTACATATATATATATATATATATATATATATATATTTGGGAGGGGGTGGTATTAGTAATTTAATAATATTAATTGAAATGTGTGTCAATATCTATATATGCAATATTAATTCTTGTAACTTTTAATAAAAGCACTAAAATTTTAATCAGTGTAAAATAATGGATCATTTAGAAAACAATGTAATTCATCATAAAAGTGGTATTTATTAAAACAATAATTTAAGGACAAAAATGTTCTCACTCTTTTGAATCTACTATTATTACAACTTGTTGTGATTGTTACACAATAAAATTTGTATTAGTAGTTGGCCCATGTAAAATGATGTTGCTTCAATTGAAACTTTTTTATTTTAGAACTGCTCCAATTGAAACTTAACACCTTAATAAGTTGTGACAAAATTTGTGTATCTAACATTGTTCTTATTAAAAGTTACAGCAAATCAAGGAAGAAGGAAAAATCATAATTGGCAAGGAAATGTATACACCCACACAAACACACACAAACACACAATCAGTTCCATAATTTTTTTTAAGGACTCTGGATTAGTAATGAACAAAAGTAGGGAGACGTAACAAAAGTAGACTAAGGTATGTTTGAGTAATTTACTAATGAAGTTGTATATTTGTAGGGTTGTAAATGAGTTGAGTTGAGTATTTAAAGTTGAGTTGAGTTTACGCGTGAACTCTTTGATTAACTTATTATTTTTCTATACAGTAAACACCTTAACTAAAATTTTGTACCGCCTTCACAATTCTTTAATAATAATTAATAATAATCACCATCGGCAAGTTTTATGCAGGGCTAGGAAGCACTTGAAAAGACCCATAACTTTAAACCAAGTGCCAAAAGATTGTAGGTTCGAGTAATAACAGACTTTACTTTGCAATGGTGGTAACCATAGGCTTACCCAAAAGCCTAAGTGGCAATGTATCATGAGGTGTGGGGGCAATGATTACACATGTGAGCCCTCTTATTTTGGTTCAAAAAAAATCATATATAATATAATATATTATATTATATTGAAATCGAAGCAAAATATTTATTTAAATTTGTTTTTAATTGTTAATTTTGCTTTACATGTCCAATTTATTTTTTTTTTTATTTGGATGCCAAGTAAGTCATTCATAATACTAAATGCAAAAGTAGAAATGACCACTTCACTCACCTAGGTAAGACTATGTTATTGTTGCTTCAATTAAATGTTTTTGTAAGCATTGGTTACAACCTAGTTAAAGTTAAAATTAAATTATTTGAGTTCATGAGATAGATTAATTTTCGTTTGTTAACTTATAAAAATTATATTTACCTAATACTATAAAAAATTATATATAATTATTTACTACAAAATAAAATGTTTTATATTATCAATAAATAACAAATAATAAGTTTACATATTATAAATAAATAAATAGATATATATATATATATTTATATATTCAAATCTAGTACTTGATTATGTTTTAGTTTAACTTTTTTACTAAATAAAAAATATAAATTTTTTTTAAAGTTGAATCTAAATTATTTATGTATAGTTTGGTTCATTTACATCATTCCACATTAGAGAGATACATACACTAACAAACAGGGACGAACCCAGGATTTCAAGCTGGGGGGGGGGGGGTCGGAGATAAGCAAAAAAAAATAATTTCAAATACGCATCCATATAGTATTAATAAACTATCAACCAAGACAAATATTAAGATACAATCATCTACCAACAAAAACAAAACACACGAAACACTATTAAGATACAATCATCTGGAATTGGAGAATGAATATTTTTTGGGATTGGAACATCGACATTTTTCAGAATTGGGGAATGAATATTTTCTAGAATTGGAACATCCACATTTTCTGGAATTGGAATAGCAAGATTAGTTGTTGGCAATCCTACGTTGACTTCTGAAAAATTTGAATATTTTATTTTGACAAAATCAAACATTGTAGTTGGTTTTTTCATGATCTACAAATAAAATAAGAATCATATATATTATCTCACAAACGGTAATATGCATGATGCATTTAATTATAAATTTACTGCCAGAAGACCTTATTTGATTGGTCTAGGTGTTGGGGCTTTTCGGATTGCTCCACTACATTCGAGTTTATTTCTTCTCTTAGTATTGCTCTTTAAGGTTTTTCTTGTTCTTTGTTGTTGTTTGTGTGTTTGTTGTTTTTCCTTGTGTTCACAATCATGAACACCTTGTATTGGCTTGCTTTTGTTTGCAGTTTGTTTTAATAATATTCTTATTACCTATCAAAAAAAAAAAATTATAAATTTAGTATTTCTCACTTATTTTCAATTTATCTAATTTAGCATTATGAGTTAACAATAGGCGCAAGTGAATCACTGTTATTTTCTTAAATTTGTGTGATAAATTTCTATATTATATGATTTGTTTTTATCTTTTGTCTTTTGTCTTTGGTCTTTGCCTTTATTTATCTCTTTGTCTTTGTCTTGTCTCCATATTTCTACAGTAGCAACAAAGACTTTTCCCTACCCAATCCCACTACCGACACTGTGTAAACTTTTCATAACTTTACCATTTTTTTTGTCTGGTTAATGTGTGTCCTTAACAAATCTATTTTTGAAAAAGTTTTATTGGGTCAATTTTCAATAAACTTTTTCTAAAATTGGTTTTACTATTGTGTACCCCACACATTAGTAGAATCATTTTTTTTTTTTTTTTTTCAGTTGTCCCTATTATTGCCCAACAACCAGTCAACAAATAGTCAAACACTACACTAATATATTCTCTAATCTCTACAGAGTCATAAACACAAAGTCACAAAGCCAAAAAGCCAAAAAAAGAAGAAGAAAAAAAAAAGCACAGATTCAATTCACAATTAACAACTCAGTTCATCACTCATCAATAAACTCCACAAGCACAGATTGTTAGATTCTGAGATTCACAAATATTATATTAGGTTTTGAAAGAAACTAGGAAAGGATAGATTAAATACTTGTGAGTTGAGCTAGAACAATGAAGCTGGGTTGGGCAGATCGAGCAACCGGCAACAAGAATCAAGATGGGTCTCGCATGGGCATGGGGACGGTGGTGGCGTTGGTGTGGCCATTTCTCGTTTGGATATGCGATGGGAACCGGTGGCAGCGTGAGGTGTGAGGCGTGAGCGACGAAGTGAACCAGTGAACGGCGGCATGAGCTTTTTTTTCACTGTGTCTGTTTCGCCTCTCAATCTCGCCTCTCTTTTCTTTTCTTTTTTTTTTTTCCTTCGTTTTCGGTTTTCGCTTGTTCCATTTGTTCCTTTTGCTAGGTTTTCAATTTTTCTTTTTTACATTTTTTTTTCTTTTAAACTTACATGGGCTGATGGGCTCTTGACTGGGCCGGCCGGCTAGGATAGGGGGCCAAGTCCTTTTTTTTTTCTTTTTGAAAAACTTTACCTACTAAATTTTTTTTTTTTTTGGACCCAGGGGGGCCTGGCCCCTTAGGCCCCTTCTTAGGTCCGTCCCCGCCAACAAATGAGCTTTCTCACTCATCGTAATTTATAATCATACAATTAACATGTTGGCATTTCATAAATAAGTCATATCAATAGCATAAAACTCTCATTTTTTACAAGGTTTGGAAAAGGTCATAACCTTCCTTCCATTTTGTTTTACAAAGACCAATTCCCAAACTCAAATAGGAAACCTACTGCTTTTGCTGGATGACATTTGTTATCATATCAAGCTCGACCTCTATGTTGGCATAACATAGCATGTATAAGAAATTTCCATATCTTCAGTTTGAACAAAATTTGTTCACACTAGGTAAACCATGGGAGTTTGGGAAACAAAAATATATTGAGGGTAGAGAAACATAAGAAGATGCATGGAGGTGTCCCCTTAAAAGAAATAGTGGATTTGTCACTCTGTTGGTTGGGTAATCCTATCCTACATAGTTAGTGGTAAGAGGTAAGGTTACCTATCAATAGACGAAGAGTCTCTTAGCTTCCACATAAAAATGCTTATCTACATTTAG
This sequence comes from Quercus lobata, assembly GCF_001633185.2. NCBI lineage: Eukaryota > Viridiplantae > Streptophyta > Magnoliopsida > Fagales > Fagaceae > Quercus > Quercus lobata. The sequence continues at coordinate 28,533,358 of NC_044904.1, read as the reverse complement.
ATCTTAATTATTAAGGTATTGAATAGATGAAATCATGAAGAGACTCACAGTCACTAGTCACAGATCCTGCGGCGGTTGTTGTTGGTGGTGTTATTTTTAATTTTTAATTTTTATTTTGGGGATAGATTTTTTATTAAGGTATTACCTGCGGATTTTTCTTGTTTTAAATTTTTAATAGTTGAAGAGTCTCATACCTTCCACATAAAAAAATAAATAAATAAATAAATGCTAAGATACATTTAGATGGTGAATCGGAACGTTGATGCGCTTTGATCTTAGAAAGATCTGAAATTTGTTACTCCACAGAAAACTGATGGAATCATACACATTCTGATTCGATGTTGTCAGTTCGAGGAAGAAAGTGAAAACAAACTGAAGAGGGTCGAAAACATTTTAAGTAATCTGTTTTTACATTCTTTTAGAACTTTCAAAACAAACCAAAGCGTTTACATACTCCCCGGACAGGTAGTCGTGGACACATCATGACAATTATCAAACAAACATAAAACTAAACACCTTCCCAGAACTGTGACTATTTATTTTCTGCAATCAAAATTTTTCTTTTTGAAATCTTCTGCAATCACAGATTAAGGCATATGCTTATATATTAATTACTCTGGCAATATAGTTACCAAAATCACAATTTAGCCAGAAATTTCAATGGACTTGACATCAGGCTTCTTCTCCTCCACCTTAGGAACCGTCACAGTGAGAACCCCATTTTCCATTGAAGCCTTAATCTGATCCATCTTTGCGTTCTCAGGAAGCCTAAACCTCCTCAAGAATTTGCCGCTACTACGCTCCACTCTATGCCACGTGTCTTTCTTCTCTTCCTTCTCCACCTTCCTCTCTCCGCTTATTTGCAGCACTCTGTCATCTTCAACTTCAACCTTCACCTCCTCTTTGTTGAGCCCAGGAAGATCAGCTTTGAACACATGGGCTTCTGGGGTCTCCTTCCAATCCACACGAGTGTCAACCAAGGCAGAAGTTTCTTTTGCAAACTGAGATTCAGATGAGAACGGCAAATCCTTAAATGGGTCCCAAATCTCGAGCGAAAATGGATCCAAGATGTTGCTTTGGCGGCTACCAAAGAAGCTTGGAATCAGAGACATTTTAGTTACTAACTATTGTTAAGAGAAAACCTTTGAAGTTGTTGTTTGATGGGAAAGCTTACAATGACACTTGGGACTTCAGATTGGTTTGGAAAGAAAGAATGTTTTGTGTATTTATAGGTTCTTGGGAGCTGGGAGGATTCTTCAAGTGTTTTCTCGCGAATTCTATTAGTTGTTTGTCTCCTCGATCTGGTCTCGTTCCCGAACTTTCTTGTTTTCCAGTGAACTTTCCAGTTTCTCTAGCATCTTTGCGAACCTTCTGTTGGACCTAGCAAATCTAGCCCAGTGTGTACTTAGCTGTGCCACACAATGCCCACAAATACCCGTACGTATTGGGCCTAATCCATTAGTCATCCAAAGTTTTGTGAATGCATTATTATTATTATTATTATTTTTTGAGAAAAAACCTGACCGACAAAAAAAATAAAACTTGTTCAACACTCTTCGTGCACAACGACTCGATATTTCCACCATTCATATAAATAATAAATCCAACCACAAATTTAACTAATATATATATATATATATATATTTTACAAGATAATAATTTTACTCTAATTTAATTAAAGTGTATATATATGTGAAACTCTCTTTTAGAAACTTGTTTCCGGCCTTTGCCCTGTATATCTCACAAACACTTATACTTGTAGAGTGACCATCATACCAAAAGTGTGTGGTGGTATAAGTTTAACTAATATAATCTCCTATAACGGGAAATACAAATAATCTTTACCACTTTTTGTGTTCCACTTTATGTTCCACTAATTACAAATTTGTCGTGTGTTTATTTTATTTTTTTCATTTTAAACTTTAATTTTTTTTATAAGAAAAGTTAAACAAATATATGACAAGTTGTAATTGATGAAACATAAAGTAGAACACAAAAAATAGTATTGAGGATTTATATTCTATAACATGAGATGAAGGAGATCGACGTGGATTTAATCCTTGAGCACTAAATAATTACTTTAAAAAACATATATTTTCTCTTCTCAATAGTTTGTATTTAACAAAAATTGAGTGTACGTGCATGAATATGTAACTCTATACAAAGTCATATTAATTCTTATAAATTGTTAAATATTGAAGTATTGAACGGAGACAAGTAACAGAATGCAATGCTAGCTAGCACATAGCATCAACTAGAGCTTTGTTGATGTGCTTGCCAAGACGAATTGTATCAGGTAGAAGTTTTGTAATCCATTACACACCTCTGAATAACTCTGATGTATTTTCTACTCGTTTAATTTGTACGATTAAGTACATATTGGTTAATATCCTTTTTTTTTCTTTTTTTTTTAATACCAAAAACCCACGAAAAAGATAGCCCAATTATTTTAGAACAAAGTTTCTCTCCAAACTAGTTTGGAGAAAAATCCTACAAACTCCTTATATATCTTTATATTGAATGTGAACTTTAAAAATCTAACCGTTATATTACATATTCTTATTATATCCTTTATGTTTGCAAAATTTCAAGAAGATCAAAGATCAATTACTATGTGATCAAACAAATGTTAAAATTTCAAGTTTTTGTTATTTAAAATTGTGTATAAAAAATAAGTTTATTGATCGAATAGTAAATAACATCTGATTTGAATGAAATTTGATGTGCATGTTAATAACATAAAGAACATGAAATTTTACGGTTAAATTTTCAAAATTCACATCCAAAAAAGAGATATATAAAAAGTTTGAAGAGTTTTCTCCAAATTAATTTAGAGAGAAATTTTGTTCATTATTTTAGGGCCCATTATTCGTTTCTTTTATTTTATTTGCCCCAAACCTGTGTAACTTTAATGGTAAATTTTGAAGGAGTGTACTGTGGTATTGAGATTTGAGATCAAAAGGAGAATCTATTTAAGCTTACCCATGGGACTAGGGTGCTGATTTTGAATAGGGGCTTGGACTTGGAGCACTTGCAAATTCCATGAAGCTATAAGTAGTAGACCCACGTGCAAGCTACAAGCCCCGAAAATAACGCCCTAATAATTTGTTGTTTGTCTCCTAAGTTTAGGTAAACAAGTTTATTAAAAAAAAAAAAAAAAAGAAGTTTAGGTAAACCATGAAATCCATCTTAACTCATTTAATGCTAACTGACAAGATCCCTTCAGATTTATTAAGTTTTGAAGGGATCATTTCTTCTAGTAAAGCATAGTGAAGCATGTTTAGCTAATTAGAGGTAGTTTGTTATCATTGTTTAAATAACAGTTTTTAGCGTTTAAACAATATTACACATATTTTTATATACTTTTTCATCAACATTTATTTCTAAAAAATATAAATAATATTAGTAGAACAATATTACCAAATAGACCCTAAATTTTCTTACTTTGGAGTTAAACCAGATTGTTGCAGTGTCCAAAGAAACCAACTACACAGGGTGGTTATTCCTTCTAATATAACAACTATAGGCCTTATTCACTGCTTAAAGTTGGATCATAGATGTTCCTTTGTTCTTCTCTAGAGTCTTGACCAAATTAAAGCATTAAACAACAACCCATCTACCCCTACCAACCACATTTACCTTGCTAAGTTCCTTACTATTTAAAATATCAGATTACATAACATAAAGTAAAAAGATTTAAAAGGGTGTGTATGTGTGTCTGACAGCACAAGTAGGGTTCTCTTTCTCTCCCTCACCATCTCATTCCTTTTATCCCAACCTTTTATATTGTAATTGTGATTTGTTATATTAGAATGAAAGCATTGTTTTAAATTAGTGCGATTTTCTATGAATGGTAGTGTTTAAGTGAGCCTTCATAGCATACCACTAGCCTTCATTACTATGGCATTGAATTGAGTAGCGAATTTGACTTGGTCCTTTAACTTGGGTGGTTAGGCACAAAACATGTGGCAAAGGAACCAAATCAACCCTAACATATGGTTTATAGTTTCTTTTCCACCTTTTGAGATTATGAAATAAAGTGTTGTATACATTATTGGCCTCTCAAAATTAGCATCAATTCTTCATAATAGAATACCATAGAGAAAGTATTTGAAACATAATACCATAGATTGACTCTCTTTAATTTAGCCTTGATTGTTCATGAATGTATATATATTTATATATATATATATATATACACACACATATATATATATATATCTATGTGTGTGTAATAGAATTTAAGCTTATGACATCCGTTCTAAGATATCAATTAATTTTTGGTATATATGGGAATTTAAACACGAGATCTCTTATTTGACGATAAGTCATTTTACCAAGTGAGTTAATTGAAAACCCCACATAGAGGTTAATATTTCAAGAATTAAAAATTGAAGATATTTCTTGAATTAACTGTCTTTTAGAGGGTTGAACACTTTCATCAAACATTTATAAAATAACTTTTTCTTTTATTTTCAATTTTCTATAGTGGATTAACAAATGGCAAGTTCTAAATAGGAGGTAAGAGCATTTGATCCCATGTGTTGACTTAGGCAGTTGGAAATCTACTGTTATTTTGTAAAAATAATATATGGCCAGTTGGGCTTGTAATGTATGATATTTATGCCCTGTTGGGCTTGTTATGTGTTGACTTAGGCAGTCTACTATGATTTTTTCCATCAGTCACGTATACATATACATTTTCACACACATTGCATGCACTCACATTGCATCCACTCCAAAGTTAATATAGAGGGAAAAAAGTCTTTTAAGTTTGAGATGAGTTTTTATTTTATTTTATTTTTTTTATCAACTTAGAGTAAAAAAAGCCCATGGATACAACACATTTTACCATCCTTTTACAAAATATTTGTTATAAGTTGTAGCGGGTCTAGGTTTAATTTTTTCTTCTTCTTATTTTGTTTTATTTGAGTTATAGTTTATTGACAATTCGATATCTCAACTTATTATGAAATTGTTGTAGGATTTATTGTATCTGTAGAAGAACTCCTTTATAATTAATTGTAGGGTCACAATTTTTGGAGCCCAAACCCCAATTGTGTGAAGTCTTGATCCAAAAAGCCCAACACAATGAATTTTGTAGAGTATAAGTTTAAGAACTAAGTTTAGATAAGTTAGACAGAGGCTTGCATGGGATAAAGGTACACATGGACAAGAACAAAAGCCATTACGTTGAAAAATCTCACAGTTCGAGGAGATTTAAAGTTTAATTTATGTATACATACCAATACATTAGGGTTTCTTTACATGCCACGGTATTCTAACCTCTTTTTCTGCCTCCCCTCCTTATGGGGATTTCTATACATTATATAGGCCCTTCCTTACCATCTGGGCTTTACACTTGTTGATCATCCAAGCCTCCACTTGAACACCCATCCCATCAGACACCTCTTTCAGTCCTTTGTGAGTTGCAGTAGCCAAGGCAACACTGTTCAGGGGTCTTCTCTACATTAATGCGGCTAGGAAAGTAGTTGTAGTGCATTCAATGTGGTGGTGGCAGCTTTTGCTGAGATATTTTGTGTTTCCTTCCTTTTCACGTATTTAGGGGATGGGCTTTAGTGGCTTGGACGTACCTCTGCTCCGAATTTTCAGTGTCCGAGGAGGAATTTCTCCTCGGACCTTTTTTCTTTGTCTCTCGTGATAAGGCTTAAAACGTGGATCACAGAGCCACGTTGCCTCCTCGGACGGGCCCAAGGCCTAACTCATTATTTTGGGTCATAGCCCCCACAATAGCCCCTCAAAACTCCGGTTTTTATATCCATCCGAGGAGAAAAGTAAGGTTTTGACTTTTTAAGGGACATAACCAATTAATTTCCGGTTCGCGCGTGTAGGGACAGTTGATTTTGACACGTTGTAAGTTACGAGGCGTTACTTATTAATCTAGGTGGCTTTGTGTCTCCCATATCCAACGACGAAGCGCAGATCCAACGGTTGACATTTCTCCTAGATCTTGGAGCGGGAGTGACCTTCTCTTTTCCCCCTTGCTATATAAAACCCTAAGGAGACTCTTTTTTACTTTTCTCTTTTACTAACATATAAGAAGTCCAGAGAACTCCAGTGCCCAGATACTCACGAACATTCCAGACCTTTGAATTTCCGTAGTTATTTCCATGAGACGTCTTTCCCTGAAGAGATTTCTAAGTGCTTCAAAGATTGTTGTAAGGACACCCGTAAGTTCTCCTTCCTCTTCGTAATCTCGATTTTCATCTCGGCCCTCCTTCTCGGCCTATCAAATTGTCTAGATGGGTAAATTCAAGTGTCTAGTAGATACTCCGGCCGCCATGGAGGCCTTTAGAGCTAGGTACCGCGTCCCGCAGGGGGTGGTTTTGGAGTATTTTCCTCCGGAACGAGTGCTGACCGATAGGGAAGTGGGTTAGGTTGTCATTCCCATGATCGCTTTTATAGAGAGAGGAATGACACTTCCCATGCGTAGGATTACTCAGGATTACCTACTTAACCATAGGTTGACACCACATTAATGCGCTCCCAACCTATTTAGGGTTTTAGGTAGCATAGACATTTTGAACGAGTAGATGGTCTTAGGCCTTACATAACACGACGTAGTCCACATGTACGAGTGCCACCATCTTGACAAAGCGGGGTACTACCTTAAATCTCGGTTTGAGGTCATTAGGCTAATTTCATGTCTTCCTAAGTCCAATAAGAGTATGAAGAATGATTTCCTAATTGTCTCGGGGGAGTGGAGCAACGGTCTTCATTGTCCAACTCGGGCAGGAGAACCAGATGCGGTACCTTTAGGATCAATCCCTTGGGAAGGGAGTTTAGCCCTTTAGTCTTACTTCATTTGAAGATTCAAACACCCCATTTTTTTTTTAACTACAAATTTCCTTCTCGGCTGTTTTACAGATAGGCGCCACATCGCTCCTCGGCTGAGTCTTACGAACATTCAAGCCTTGAACTACCTCCTAAGGTCATAGATTTTTGTTCATGCGGATGGGCAACTGCGTGCTGCTCATTTGATCCTAGGTTACGAACATTTATCCCGCGCTTTCACGGACGTCAATCATTCTATAAGAGCTGGTAGTCCAAGGTTAGCCAGGATTGACGTGTCGAAGCCAGGATTTTTGGCTCGAAGGGACCTCCCACCCGTTGTTTTGCCCGTCCTTTAGAACCTTCAACCAGCCGCACTACCTCCTCCACAAGAAAATCTTGAAGCCACAGGGTTTGTTAAGGAGGAGACTGAGTCCTCTCGTCTCTCTTTAGAAGAAGAGATAGACGAATTTTACTTTGAGGAAGATATTCCAAAGGCTTCTTTAATTGAACTCTTAAACGTTGAGGGTGAGCCAGATAGAAATTCCATAATCGGAGCTCCTCCTATTGTGATTGCCTGTTTGGACGGTTCTTTCGACGAGGAAGTTGACAACATGGGTTCCAAAGGAAAGAGTTTGTGCAAGCTGATGGCTGCTCGAGGTAAAGGGCAAACCTCGAAGGCACCCACTAAGAGCCAGACCCACTTTGACCTTCCTCCAGCCCCTCTACAGATTCCAACCGATCTTGGCTTGAAGGCTAATCTTGACCTGAAGAAGAAGAGGCCGGTTGAGTCCCTCGAGGAAGGTAAGGTGGGTCCTCGCCAGGGCGGTAAACAGCAAAAAATGACCTAGGAGCAACGGGACAAAATGGCTCCATCCATGGAAAGCCGAGAAGAGATGGAGCGGGTTGAAGTGCGTATGCCTCCGCACACCTAGAGCCCTCAGCTTGAAGTGGACGGAGCAGCAATTCCATATAACGCTTCGGTCTGAGAGTACAACAGGGACCGAGCGGGGTATATTGCTAAAGCCCTGGAGCAGCCCGTGCTCCTTCCTAGGGACATGGAGGCTTACAAGTGATTTTCACAGCCTGAACTCTTCCTATCCCTGAAGAGGGATCTTGCGATGGTAAGGAAATTTATCTTCTCCTTTGTAAGATCATTGGATCATATCATGTTTTAATCTGTCATCTTGTTATCTTTTCATTTTTTGGGCAGATCACTCAGCAAGTATTTGTGGCCGAGGAGTGGTGCCACGACAATCGTAAGTTAACTGATGACGAAGCCCTCTCTCGTGCCGAGGTAGAGAAGGCTTTGGGAGCCCTCAAGTAGGAGCATTATGAGCTATTTGAGAAGCTCAAGGTCGCTGAGTCAGGATGTAAAAGTGCTGAGGCTGGCTTAAAGACTGCTGAAAAAAAAGCCGAAGATCAACGTTAAAAACTGTACGTGACTGAGACCAACCTTGCTACTGAAAAGCAAGTCGTATTGGATCTCAAGGCCGCATTGCAGAAAGCCCAAGAAGAGGCCCAGCTTGCAAATGAAGTAGCTCAGATAGCCAAGGAAGCATCTGAGGCCAAAAAAAGGGCTGCCTACCAGCTTGGGGCGGAGGAGACTGAGGCAAGACTCTCGGAGGAGCTGCCAGAGGTATGCAGGGATTACTGCAGTATTTCATGGGCCAGGCCCTTAATACAGCAGGGATCCCTACAGACTCTGACTTAAGATTGCCTGAGAGTATCTTCTTCCCCCTAGAGATCCGGGAGATCCCTGTCGATACCACTGAAGCTTCCGAGCAGCCTACGGTTGTTCTTGATGCTATCCCTTTGGCTGAAATTGCCGGGGGCTCTGGCCAGGTCGCCGTCCAGGTCGAGGATATGGAGGAAGAGAAGGGTAAAGGCAAGGGTAAGGGAAAGAAACCCTCCTCCAAGGCCAAGGATCTCGGTAAGGAGACAATCATTGAGGCTAAGGACCATGGGGCGGATCCAAAAGCCAAAGATGTTCCTCCTCCTCAGCCAAAGCAAAAAGAAGATCCTCCTGCTGAGGCTTAGCTCCTAGGGTTCTTATCATTGCTATTATCTTTTTCATTTCGGACAGAAGTTGTGTTGTCCTTTTTTTTTTTTTTTTTTTTTTTTTTTTTTTTTTTTTTTTTTTTTGTAAAAACCGCTCATTGTATTATCTTTGGTTATCAATACAAGTGCTCTTTTTCTATGTTCCTTGATGTTGATGGAATTTTATTATATTGTTCCAAGTTAATGTTATTGTTTCTTTAGTTGATATTAGCAACAACCCTACCAATATAAACAAATGAGAGGAAGCAAAATCGTGCAATGTACTTAAAACAATAAAAGCTATCACGTAAAACTGTGAACATACCTTAGAATTGGATAGAAGTCCTCAGTTGTTAATTTCCCCCAAGCCTGTGGTCTGAGGAGCCATGCAGGACTTAGGTTCTGTTTAAAACTTGGATAGATGCCATAAGTTGTTAATTCCCCCCAAGCTTATGGTCCGAGGAGCCATACAGGACTTAGGTTCTATTTAAAACTTGGATAGATACCATAAGTTGTTAATTTCCCCCAAGCCTGTGGTTCGAGGAGCCATGTAGGACTTAAGTTCTATTTAAAACTTGGATAGATGCCATAAATTGTTAATTTCCCCCAAGCCTGGGGTCCGAGGAGCCATGCAGGACTTGGGTTCTGTTTAAAACTTAGATAAATGCCATAAGTTGTTAATTTTCGCTAAGCCTATGGTCCGAGGAGCCATGCAGAACTTGGGTTCTGTTTAAAATTTGGATAGATGCCATAAGTTGTTAATTTCCCCTAAGCCTATGGTTCGAGAAGCCATGCAGGTCCTGGATTCTGTTTAAAACTTAGATAGATGCCATAAGTGTTAATTTCTCCCAAGCCTGTGGTCCGAGGAGCCATGCAGGACTTGGATTCTGTTTAAAATTTGGATAGATGCCATAAGTTATTAATTTCCCCCAAGCCTGTGGTCCGAGGAGTCATGTAGGACCTAGATTCTGTTTAAAACTTGGATAGATGCCATAAGTTGTTAATTTCTCCCAAGCCTGTGGTCCGATGAGCCATGTAGGACTTAGGTTCTGTTTAAAACTTGGATAGATGCCATAAGTTGTTAATTTCTTCCAAGCCTGTGGTCCGAGGAGCCATGCAGGACCTGGGTTCTGTTTAAAACTTGGATAGATGTCATAAGTTGTTAATTTCCTCCAAGCCTATGGTCCGAGGAGCCATGCAGGACCTGAGTTCTGTTTAAAACTTGGATAGATGCCATAAGTTGTTAATTTCTACCAAGCCTGTGGTCTGAGGAGCCATGCAGGACCTGGGTTCTGTTTAAAACTTGGATAGATGCCATAAGTTGTTAATTTCTCCCAAGTCTATGGTCCGAGGAGCCATGCAGGACCTGGGTTTTGTTTAAAACTTGGATAGATGCCATAAGTTGTTAATTTCTCCCAAGCCTGTGGTCCGAGGAGCCATGCAGGACTTGGGTTCTGTTTAAAACTTGGATAGATGCCATAAGTTGTTAATTTCCCCCAAGCCTGTGATCCGAGAAGCCATGCAAGACTTGGGTTCTGTTTAAAACTTGGATAGATGTCATAAATTGTTAATTTCCCCCAAGCCTGTGGTCTGAGGAGTCATGCAGAACTTGGGTTCTGTTTAAAACTTGGATAGATAAAAGTGAGCCAACAAATACGCGATGATCACGGGACACAACACAGGCATAGCTGTTCTCATTAATAATAATATCTTCTTAAATTAATTACATTCCATAGGCGAGGTACAGTTTTCTCGTCTAGGTCTTCTAGATAATAAGCACATATTCCTGCCATTGAGGTGATGCGATATGGTCCTTCCTAGTTGAGTCCCAGCTTGCCCCAAGAAGGGTTCTTGGCGCTGCTAAAAATTTTTCTCATCACAAGGTTGTCTAGCTCTAGGGTTCGTAGTTTTACATTAATATCGTACCCCTGCTTTAACTTTTGATGGTAATAGGCCAATTGGATCATTGCTTTTTCACTTTTCTCCTCGGCTAAGTCTAGACTTCTCCCTAATAACTCGTCATTACTTCTTGGGGTAAAAGTGCTGGATTTCAATGTTGGGAAGCTAGCTTTCAGGGGGAGCACAGCTTCGGCCCCATAAGTCATTGAAAAAGGAGTTTCTCCCGTTGACCGTCGTGGCATGGTTCGGTAGGTCCATAAGTCGTGTGGTAGCTCTTCCACCCATCTTCCCTTTGCATCATCTAGCCTCTTTTTTAGCCCGCTCACTATGACCTTATTCACAGTTTCGGCTTTCCCATTTCTTTGGGGATAGGCTAGAGTGGAATATCGGTTTGTGATCCTAAAGTTGCAGCAGTATTTCCTGAAGGTTTTACTATCAAATTGAAGGTCGTTGTCCGAGATGAGGGTGCGAGGAAATCCGAAGCACGTAATGATGTTTTTCCAAATGAACTTCTTTGCATCCACATCCCTAATGTTGGCTAAAGGCTCGGCCTCTACCCATTTGGTGAAATAATCAATGCCGACTATTAAATATCGCTTGTTCCCTACTACTTTCGGGAAAGGGCCGACAATATCAAGACCCCACTAAGGGAACGGCCAAGGATTGGAAAGGGGGTTAAGGACTCCCCCCGACTGGTGGATATTTGGGGCAAATCTCTGGCATTGATCACACTTCTTTGCATATTCTTGGGCCTCTCTCTGCATGTTCGGCCACCAGTACCCCTGGGTGAGTGCTCTGTGCGCTAGCGATCTTCCTCCCATATGACTCCCACAAATTCCCTCATGCAGTTCTTTAAGCAGTGACTCTGATGCCTCTGGGTGTATTCACAGTAAGTATGGCCCAGAATAGGAGCACTTGTATAGCTTATAGTCCTCTAACAACCAAAACCGAGAAGCATTCCTCCGTATCTTCTCGACCTCCAATTTCCCTTTGGGTAATACATCATCTTTGAGGAAGTTCACTATGGGATCCATCTAGCTCGGATTCCTTCTGATTTGATGGATCCGAACTGTATCCCTTTCGATTGTACATGTCTTGTATAAATCCTCAACAAAGATCATTCGTGGTAGATCCTACGCAGAAGACGTGGCAAGAGTGGCCAGTGAATCCGCATGTGTGTTCTCGCTTCTAGAGACATATGTCAAATTAAAAAATTCAAAGTTTGATTGCAAGCGTTTGACTTGACCGAGGTATTCCTGCATTCTCGCATCTCTAGCCTCCAACTCGCCTCTTACCTGGCCAACAACCAGTCTGGAGTCCGAGAACGCTTCCATTGCTTTTCCGCCCATTTTTTGCACCATAATCATTCCTTGCAGCAAAGCCTCATACTCGGCTTCATTGTTTGTAGCCGAGAACCCAAGTCTTAATGACTTTTCAATGGTAATCCTCTCGGGCGATATTAGAACTAGCCCTACACCAGATCCTTTTTGATTTGCCGCGCCATCCACATAGACTCTCCATCGCGAGGCTCCTTGTGTAGAGATTGTGCCAACCGATTTTCCATCCATGTTTTCCTCTTCGGCTATTGCTTCTACAGAGGTTCAGCAAATTCAGCGACTAGATCCGCGAGGACTTGGCCCTTGACAGAGGTCCTAGGCATGTATTTAATATCGAAAGCCCCTAGAAGCGTACTCCACATGGCGATTCTTCCTGTGTAATCGGCGCTTCGGAGCACTGATCAGAGGGGGAGTTGAGTCAGGACAATGACCGTGTGTGCTTGAAAGTAGTGGGGAAGTTTTCGTGTGGCATGCACTACTGTAAGAATTGCATTTTCCAGTGGTAAGTAGCGCACTTCAGCTTCATGTAACGATTTACTTACATAATATACCGGTTGCTGTATCCCATTATCAACCCGTATTAATACCAAGCTTACAGCGAGAGAGGCCACTGCTATGTATGCGAACAAAACCTCGTCGGCCTCAAGGCTGGACATGATGGGTGGCCGTGACAGGTATTCTTTAAGTTGCTGGAAGGCTACGACACAATCCTCATACCATTCAAACCCTTTCCACTTATTCATCAAGAGGTAGAAAGGTCAACATCGGTCTGTAGATCAGGAGATGAACCGATTCAACGCTGCAATCATATCAGTGAGTTTCTATACTTCTTTTGGGTTCCGAGGAGCTTGTAGGCTATTAATTGCTTTGATTTGGTCCGAGCTTACCTCTATTCCTCTGTGAGTTACCATATAACCCAGAAATTTCCCAGACCCGACCCTAAATGAACACCTAGAAGCATTGAGGCGTAGCTTATACTCCCTTAAGATGCTAAAAATGACTTCAAGGTCTTTCACGTGCTCGGACACCACTTTTCTTTTTACTACCATATCGTCTATGTAGACTTCAATAGCCTTGCCTAGCTGTGGTTCGAACATTTTGGTCATCATCCTTTGGTAGGTTGACTCTGCCTTCTTTAAACCGAAAGGCATCACCTTATAGTGGTAGTTTCCGACGGGTGTCATGAATACTGTTTTCTCCTGATCTTCTAGAGCCAGTGGTATCTGATGATAACCTTGGAAGGCATCCAGGAAGCTCATTCGGGGGTGGCCTACAGTCGTATCTACCAATCGGTCTATCCGGGGCAACGAGAACGGGTCCTTCGGGCACGCCTTGTTTAAGTCTGTGAAGTCTACGCAGACTTGCTACTTCCCCGTCTTCTTTCTTACCATCACAGTATTTGCCAGCCATTCGGGGTAAAATACTTCTTTGATAGCCCCTGTCTTTTTTAGCTTCATCACTTCATCCCTAATAGCGTCAGCATGCTCTTTTGACGGGTGCCGGGGCGGCTGCTTCTTTGGAATAGAAGATTGGTTAACGTTTAGGTAGTGACAAATGAGACTAGGGTCAACCCCTGGGGCATCGTAGGCATCCCATGCAAATACATCAACGTTCTTCCTCAGAAACCCGACTAGTTCCTTTTTTTCTTGAAGAGGTAATTCTGAGTCGACTTGAAAAAATATTTCTGGATTTTTGTCAACGGCAACCCTTTCTAAACTTTCACATTTTATCTCCTCGACTAGTTTGCTGACTTGTGCTGCCGAGGTGGTTGATTGCTATAAGTTCTTCACAGAAGCCAAGGACTCGGCATTGGACCGGCGTGAGATGGCGGCCACCATGCATTGCCTAGCCATGGCTTGATCTCCACCAATCTCTTCCATTTGGCCCCCCGATGGGTATTTTACCTTTTGGTGAAGTGTAGAAGACACAACTCCCAAGGCGTGGAGCCAAGGTCTGGCTACTATGGCCATATAGGGTGAATAGGCGTCGACCACGATAAAATCCACCTCCACTACCTCTGATCCGGTCTGTATAGGTAATTTGATCTGCCCTTTTGGTATGACAGTCTTCCCTTCGAAACTTATAAGAGGAGAGTCATAAGCCGTTAAGTCCTCAAGCCTTAGATTCAGCCTCCTGTACAGATCAGGGTACATTACTTCCACTGCACTGCCTGGATCTACTAGTACCCTCTTCACGTCGAACCCTCCAATCCTCAACGTAACCACCAAAGCATTGTCGTGAAGTTGGATAGTTCCCCCCTTATCCTCGTCCGAGAACCCCAACATTAGTGAGTTTCCCTTTTTAGATCTTTTGGACTCTCTCTCACCATCCTCAGCAGGGGGCCGAGCCACAGACAGTACCCCAGAGGGAAAAGAGCCGGTTCTCCCTGGGGTGGTGAGGATGACGTGTATCGTCCCCATGGGAGGTCTCAAAGATACATCTTTCCGAGGCTCTTGAACTGCTTAGCCTAGATGACCGCTGGAAGGGTGTAAAAGGTGGCGTAACTTTCCTTCTCGGACCAACTGATCCAGGTGATTCCATAGATTCCTACAATTCTCGGTGGTATGCCCGTGGTCTTGATAATAATGACAATACAGGTTCTGGTTGCGCTTTGAGGGTCTCTGGCCATTTTACTCAACCATTTGAAAAAAGGCTCATTTTTTACTTTCTCCAGAACTTGTTGCACCGGCTCTTTGAATATGGCATTAACCGTTTGCATGTTGGTTTGTCCAACCTATCTCAAAAAAGCCCTTCTCGGCTGGTTACTATTATATCGTTCCGACCTGTAATCATTCCCTTTAGGGGGGATGATCTTCTCCTTTCCTTTTCCTTGTAACTGGTCTTCTTCCACCCTTTTGTATTTGTCAATTCTATCCATTAGTTGGCGAACGCTGGTGACAGGTTTACCAGTTAGAGATTTCCTTAAGCCGTGCTCGGTGGGGAGACCACTTTTGAACGTGCTGATGGTGATGTCATCGTGGTTTTCATCCATCTCGTTATACATCTCCCAATACCTATCCGAATACGCCTTAAAGGTTTCCCCCTCGTGCATAGACAAGGATAATAACGAACTTAGGGGTCGAGGGACTCTACTGTTTGTAATAAAGCGAGAGCAAAAAGCCTGAGTGAGCTGCTTATAGGAATCTATGGAGTTCATCTTCAAGCTGTTAAACCATTTCATCGCCACTGGTCCCAAGCTGGACGGAAAAACTTTGCACATCAGAGCGTCATTCTGGGAATGGATAGCCATTCTCTGGTTAAACTGGCTCATGGGCTCCACGGGGTCTGTTCGGCCGTTGTAGATGGCAAACGTAGGTTGATTGAAGCGTCGAGGTAATTTAGCCCCTCTATCCTGTGCGCGAAGGGTGATTTGGAGATCTGATCCAGTGCCTTGTTCATGGCATCATTACCCAAACCCTTGCTAGATGGGCTCTTATATCTTCGTTCAAGGCGCGACTCCTTTTCGTAAGAAAAGGTTTCACTTGGGGGAGTTCTTGACCTCCGCTTGTAACTGACATCCTCCTCCTCGTTAGAGGATGTATCTGAGCTGGAAAGGGACTGCCTTCGCTGTGCACGGCGCAACTTTTTTTTTCAGGTCGTCTATCTCTCGCTGCATGACCTGATAGTTGTTTCACCTTTGGGATATGCAACTACCTACTTGGGAGTGCCTTTGGCTCGTCTGAGTAGTATGTACGCTTCCCTCTCGGTTTCTTCCATTACTTGGATTTGGCCTAGGGTCAGGAGGATTATTTTGCCGTTGGGGCCCAATAGGTTCTGTCTGCTAAGGGTCAGCTTGGTGTGGATTTTTTTGGTGTGGACCTGATCCTGCCATGCTTAACCGTCGTACTTACTAACACTCAAGTTCTTTCCCACAGACGGTGCCAATTGTAGGGTCACAATTTTTGGAGCCCAAACCCCAATCGTGTGAAGTTTTGATTCAAAAAGCCCAACACAATGAATTTTGTAGAGTATGAGTTTAAGAACTAAGTTTAGATAAGTTAGACAGAGACTTGCATGGGATAAAGGTACACATGGACAAGAACAAAAGCCATTACGTTGAAAAATCTCACAGTCCGAGGAGATTCAAAGTTTAATTTATGTATACAGACCAATACATTAGGGTTTCTTTGCATGTCACAGTATTCTGACCTCTTTTTCTGCCTCCCTTCCTTATGGGGGTTTCTATACATTATATAGGCCATTCCTTACCATCTGGGTTTTACACTTGTTGATCATCCAAACCTCCACTTAAGCACTCATCCCATTAGACACCTCTTTCAGTCCTTTGTGAGTTGTGGTAGCCAAAACAACACTGTTTAGGGGTTTTCTCTACATTAATGCGGCCAGGAAGGTAGTTGTAGTGCATTCAATGTGGTGGTGGCAGTTTTTGCTGAGATATTTTGTGTTTCCTTCCTTTTCACGTATTTAGGGGATGGGCTTTAGTGACTTAGACATACCTCTGTTCCGAATTTTCAGTGTCTGAGGAGGAATTCCTCCTCAGACCTTTTTTCTTTGTCTCTCGTGATAAGGCTTAAAACGTGGATCATTGAGCCACATTGCCTCCTCGGACGGGCCCAAGGCCCAACTCATTATTTTGGGTCGTAGCCCCCACATTAATCTTTAGACACTTTTTTTTTTTTTTTTGAGAAAGAATCTTTAGACACTTGACAATGGTTTTCTTGCATTTTTTATTTATTTATTTTTATATAATTGTTTGACATATGAGTGCATACAATATGTGTGAATATATTAATGGGTTATGTTAATGAATGCCCTTAGGGTACTAGTTAAAAATCCATTTTAGAAAAGTTTTGACATCACTTTTATGGGAAATGAAAAAAATTGTTAAAACATTAAGGGTATGTTTGGTAACTTTTTTTCCCCTTATTTTCTGTTTTCAAAAACAATTTTCTATTTTTGAGACTGAAAAACTTGTTTGGCAACTCAAAATGGGCAGAAAACAAAAATTGTTTTCAAAACTCAATTTGTGAAGAAAATTGAATGCAAAAGGCTATTTTCAATTTCTAATTTTCAAAAGTCAATGAAAACATACATTTAATTTAATGAATTTGTCTTATTTAATGAGTTAACATTAAATTTCAAATCCTAATTACAACATATTTTAGTATTTTCTATTTTTTTTTTAATAAAAAAACTATCTTTTAATTTCAACTAACCAAACATGTTTTTGATTTCAAAAATACAAGAAAAATTATTTTTTCTTTATATTCCCAAAAACAAGTTTTTGAAAATAGAAAACAAAAACTGTGACCAAACATAACCTAATTGTTTTTTTTTTTTCTTCTTTTTCAATAAAAACTTTTTTTAATTAGATTCTTAACTAGTATTCTAAGGACACTTGTTAGCATTTCCCCATATTAATCATAGTAAATTTTTAGAACTAAAATTTAAAGCATTTTGAAAACAAATGCAATTCCTCATCATATAGTGGTATCCGATTTTGAGGCAGGACATTTAAAGCCCATTGGATGACCCATTAATAACCCGTGGGCTTATCATTAAAGTTTAAATGGCAATATTGACTTTTGAGAGAATCCCATTAGGCTCTAGCCTAGAACGTTCGTCATCAATCAAAGTGCGATAGTGCAATCATGCTGGCCATTTGGGACTCCATGATAATTTATAAAACCTCACCTCGCAAGTACTAGAATGCTCCTCTAAGAATTATAAATAACCCAAACCATTCTGATCCAAATGTAGCGTGAAGTAACACAAAGCATCTTCTCGGTTTAATTCCTCAGCAACCAACCACTCTCAGTTCCTAACCTTCTAGTATTTTATAGCCCTCTCTTTACCTCGTTTCAAAGCAACGAAGTAAGTAACCAAGCAAAGAAAAACATCAAACATGTCGCTGATCCCACCCTTCTTTGGTAACCGACGAAGCAACAACGTTGATCCCTTTGCTCTTGATGTTTGGGACCCATTCAAGGACTTTCCTTTCCCTTCTTCACTTTCAACTTATTTCCCTGAGTTTTCTCGGGAAACCTCAGCTTTTGTGAACACCAGGATCGACTGGAAGGAGACCCCAGAAGCTCATGTGTTCAAGGCTGATCTTCCTGGGTTCAACAAAGAGGAAGTGAAGGTTGAAGTTGAAGAAGACAGAGTGCTCCAGATAAGTGGAGAGAGGGGCGTTGAGAAGGAAGACAAGAATGATGCTTGGCATAGAGTGGAGCGTAGCAGTGGCAAGTTCTTGAGGAGGTTTAGGCTTCCTGAGAATGCTAAGATGGATCAGATTAAGGCTGCAATGGAGAATGGGGTTCTCACTGTGACTGTTCCTAAGGTGGAGGAGAAGAAGCCTGATGTCAGGACCATTGAAATTTCAGGTTGAACTCTGTGAAATCATTTTGGGTCATCTCTCACCATGCGACATGAAGAATATATATATAGTTGCAGTGTAATCTAGCTAATAAGGGTCTGATTTTGTATCCTTGTTAATTCTGTATTTTGGGTTTGTGGTTTAGTTAGACGTACTGGGTCAATGGGTCATTATATGTGGATGTTGATGATTTGAGTGTTTGATGCAATCTACATAGTGTGGAAGCACTAATGAAAGTGAATGTAATTAACGTTGTTATAATAAAAATATTAATTTCGCATTAAGAAAATCATTGTCTTTTGGCAATATATTTTTCTTTTTACTACGTCTTGGTGATATGTTGTATGTTTTAGAGCATTAGTATCTGGGAATGCAAAATAAATTTATTTTACATTCTCAAACATTAATTTATCTATTTTATTAACCCATCTATTAATACACTCAACATCTCAATTTTTATTTTTACATGTAACTTAATAGAATAATATAAACTATAATACCAAATAAAAAAATACTCTCTCTCTCTTCCATCTTCCCTCTCCATCTCTGTCTCTCTGTCCACAAAAACCAAAAACACCATCAAACCACCCACCCCCTTCATTGAAAAACTAGCCACCACTGAACCACCAGCCTCCTCTGAACCACCATCTACCATGTAGATACTGCATTTTATACTCTTTACGACTCGAGTCTTCATTCCATAATAATTTTAGAATTCTAAAGTCCAAGATTGGTTTAGGGCTTGATCAAATGAAATTAACTTGAGGAAAGTATTTATAGAAAATATAACTTAATTTTGGACAAAATAAACTATTTTTGGAAAAAAAAGACCACGAAAACCCTAGGGCATGCGTACATGTATATGCGTATGCGCAAGCATGCATAAGTATGTGTACACATAACGTGCATGCATGCGCATGTTAAGGTTCCAAAAACTATGTAAGACAAGTTTTTTGCATTTACACTAAGTTTGGAATGGATCCCACATTGTTTGGGAGCCGCCTTAAACCCATATTTTTCGACTATATAAAGGCATACATGATACTTTTTTAAGGAGGACGAATTCTGGTGGAAAAACACATAAGATTTACTAGAAAATAGTGAATAAAAGAATAAGCTTTTCACAAAATATTCTCAAGTCAAATTTTGTTTTGATTGGGACATTTTTTTGTCTTGATCTTTGAGTTCTAAGTTTACTAACTCATCTTTGATTTGGTTGTGAATAAATTGATTGAGGAGAATGGTCAGAACCAAACTCTAAAGAGTTTTAGTGTTGAGGTAAAGTTTCTAACTTTGGCTCTTCACTTTTCTTTGCTTTTCTTTTTGATCTTGTGTTTATATATGTGTTTATGCGTTTGTAACATGTTTGTTTAGCCTAGATTTACTTTGTGTTTATATTCTGAGCATGTTAGCTTGTTAGATTCTTTGTTTTTGTGTTTCTGTTTTGTAGTTTCTGGGTTAGAGTTCTTAGGGCATGTGTGCATGCTACTTGCATGCATACGCATACTCGTAGTATACGTACACATACAGATGAGCTGAGTACGCATGCCTTATGTATGCTCACGCATACTCTTGCCCAAATATCCTAATTCACTTATGTTTGTCATTCCTTTATCTTACTTACATGTTTAGCCTTTTTTTTTTTAAACCTAGTTTACGTGCCTTTAAGTCTCCGTCTCTCTGTTTTGTTTTGTTGTCGTTTTATATCTTTGATGATAATTAGGGTTTTAGATTGCTTGAATATCATGAACATGCATTATAATATGATCATGCATTGATGCATAGGTGCTATGATGTAGTAAGGTAAGTCATGCATAATACTATGAACATGCATTTGATTTGGTTAATGTGATATGGTTGATATGCTTGGTTGAACCCCATGTTTTTTATGTCTAGATGCCATAGTATGTTTATCTTGATCTGTTTATGATGTTTCTGCCCTTGGATGTGCCTTTTTTTTTTTTTTAAATGCCATGATAGATGAATGATTAGGTTTGGGATAATTATGCCATGTTGATTGCTTTAGATGCATGCTAGAGTGTATGTGAGTTAGAATAACATGTTAAATATGCCTTTAACAAGATTAAGACTTGGAACAAAATGAGTGGAAGCCAACCCACGAATCGGATAGGATTGGGTGCCTAATACTTTCCCATCCCAATACCTAAACTCTAGACACGTGCTTTGGTAAAGATCAATCCTTCCATGAAGAGCATTATATTTATGATTCCTACACCTAAACTAGGTGACTACTCCATTTACACCCTTCACCATGGTCCACCCTAGGCCAAGGCAAACTTCCCACGAAGGAGGATAACACCATGTCACGGGTGCTTGCGCCCATACACCACAAAACCAACACCCATAACTGAAGCTACATACACCAATGAAGCAAATCTAGATCACAAACCCAGATCATACACCTAAACTCGAACCTAGATCACAAACCCAAACCCCGGCCACCATCTATTTCTCTCTTACACACCGTTATCATAACCACCGCACCATCCTAAAACCCAACAGAAACCCACAAAAAGCAGAAGCCCCAAAACACAATAGAAGCCCCAAAACCCCAGTAGAAGCCCACAACGCCTCCACCACACGTGCCGAGCTGCTGCTGCTGCCACCATATGGCCCACACTTCCACCACGCTAGCATCAGATTATTTGAGAGAGAGAAGTGAAAGGGGCAAATAGAGGGAGTGAGTCACATAGAGGAAGTGAACGAGAGATAAAGAATCAGAAAAATGAAAAAAAAAAAAAGGAAAAAAAAAAAGAAAATAAAAAGAAAAGAAAAAGAAACCCATACCCGGATAGGGATGAGTTTTAGCTTATTGGTTGCTAAAATAGCAACTGAAGGGTTTATACACCTCCAATGCTAGTACTTAGAGCATTAGCATCCAGGGTGGTATAAAAGTTGCTATTTTACAACCTAAAAAACTACTTTATCTAGTATACCATCTCACTTTACAATACACTTTACATCTCAGTTTTTTTTTTTTTTTTTTTTTTACAACACAATAAAATAATATAAATCAACATAATAAAATAATATAACTACAATATAAAATATTATAAATCTCTCTCTCTCTCTCTCTCTCTCACCTCCTCCATCGGTTCAAATGCAAGCCCTAGCCACTAGCCATCAAAACTAAAGCCCAAGCACCGCCAAAACAACCCAACCCAGTTATCGATTCCACAATTTCATCGATTTAACAACCCAGCCACCGATTTATTGATTCCACAACCCACACCGATTCCATTCGGGTTGTATATTTTATAACCCAAGACACCCAAAACCCATTCCATCCGGGTTGTAAAGAAAAAAATAAAATTAATCTTATGGTTGTATGTGAAGAGAAAAAGAGAGTGGGAGGAAAAAGAGAAAGAGAATAGTACTTTTTATTATTTTATTAGGTAGTTTATATTATTTTATTAGATTGTATGTAAAAATAAAAATAGGATGTGGGTGAGTTGTAAAATAGATAAAGTAGTGTTTGATCAAACAAAGTAAGGTTTTTTTATTTTTTTATTTTTTAATCCTGGATGTTAGTGCTCTAAGGTTGTATATATACACAACCTTACTGTTTACAGTTACTAAAATATTTTATATACCGATACCTAGAAGAAGGCCTTTTTTTTGTGTCTTGGTTGTTAAATAGCAACAGAGGGTTTTTACACCCTCAATACAAGTGCTCTTAGTAGAAGTGTTGTGTCAGAAATTGCTTAATGCAATTGAGATCAAGTAGTTATTGTACCATACAATTCCTTTTTAATGGTTATAATTAATAGTTAAGAATGTTACTTTTAATATTAGCCATTGAATCAAAGTGATTTAAAAGTTTTTTTTTTAAAAAAAGTTAAAAGTTAGAAAAAGTAAAAGATGAAAAATGTTGAAATTTTTTGTGAAGAATTTAGGTGGTATTGCACAGATCCACATATGCAATTGTGACTGTTTAACGTCCGTTTGGATATAGCTAAAAATTAAAAACTAAAAAATACTTTAACGAAATAATTTTTAAATATGTGAATAATATCATGGAACTTATTTTTTATAAAAAATTGCTAAAAATTGAGGTTCGTGGATCTGTAACTAAAAAGTTGTTGAAAAAATGAATGTATATATACCGTTTACATCCCAAAATCAACGATCACAACTTAAAAAGAAAACGTAAAACGTGTATGTGGAAAGCGCAAAACACGCTTTCCAAACGCACGCTTATTTTACTTTCTGTCCGCAGAAATTGACGCAACTGTACGTGGATGGTGTGTCACACACATGAATGCACAGTTGAAAGCATGTCAGATTGATAAGCAAAAATGTTTGTGACTATCTTTGTTTGTTTCAATGCATCGTTATCCTTTATGCCGCGAATACCGAAAAAAAATGATATACTTGCTCTTCTTTATTCCACCGAAAGGACAGGACAGCCCTCCAGAAGCTTCGCAGAAAGAGTGGGGAGGTTGTATTTTTTGAAGGGAAAACAAAAAGATAAGGGCGTTGTGGTCCCAAACTGAGTTTTTTTTTTTTTTTTTTTGATAAGATAAACCAGAATATTTTTGCTGTACTCATTGTTGGTTGATTTTGACTACTTTTGTATTGCTAATTTCTTGAAGCTCTTTCATTGTCCCTTTCTTTTTCTTTAGGGAGTGTTTTAGATTTCTAGTTTCCATAATTCATAAATTTGTTTTTATAACTCATAATTCAAAAATGATAGGACCTATGACTCAAAAGTTTGTTTGAATTTTAATAACTTTGTTTCCAGTTTTTGTTTCCATCACTCAATTCTCTGATTTTTGAGTAATGAATTATGGAAACTGAAAATACATTTTAGCTATTTTTAGTTTTCATAACTTTGTTTTCAATAATATTTTTGTAATTAAACACACTTAGAGAGACCCATTGTCAGGGTTAGCCGCAACTTTTGACCATTTTTTTTCTTTCTTTTCCACTTTCTACGTTGGCTGGGTTGTTCCTTCTTCTTTTTTTTTTTTTTTTTTTTTTTTTTTTTTTTCACTAGGTTTGGTGAGTTTGGGTACTGGGAGTTGAAGGAAAAAAAAGAAAGAAAGTAAAAGTTGTACCAAGTTACAGGTATGGGGCCCACAAATAGTTGAAAAATATTGAGTGATGACAAGTGAGTGATGGTACCAAACGGGTGGGGTGTTTTAAGTGATGAGTGACGGAAATTGAGTAAGGAGTGATGAGTGATAAAAAAAAAAAAAAAAAAAAAATTCAAACAAGGCCTTAGTTTCTTTGTACTACTATTGTTTTTTTTTTTAAATTTTTTTTAATTTTGCTAATATATGTTCTAAGAACATGCATTAGTAAATTATTTTATAAATTATTTTTAAGAAAAAATAAAAAACTAATTAACTTATTTAATAGCGTTTTCAATTCCTCATAAAAAATTTCTTAAAATTGATAATTAATATATGTTTTAAAGGCATACATTAACCGGACTTTTTTTTTACATAAACACATAATTTTATTATTTTACTTAATCATTTAAAAAAAAAAAACTCAAACAAATTATCAATTTTATACTACATTTTATTAAAATATTATTTCTTATCAATTTTTTATTACTCTCTCAAATTATCTCTCTTTCTCTCTTTGTATATGAGTAAAAAAAGTATTAAAAAAATAGATTTGCATGTAGCAATAATCAAAATTTACACAAGTTTATATGCTGATATAATTGATTTTTGAAGTTATATGGACAAAATTGAACCCTTATACTATTTTACATTGATTGATGTGAGTGCTTTACATTACTTTAAAATATAAAAATAAATAGGTCCTAACCCTTTTTAGACTCTCATGACTCATAAGATCACGAGAGAATAATATGGTAGTCAATAAGTGAGTTTTTTTTAGACTCACCTTTCTCTAATAAAGGAGAAGTGATATTTTCATAATATTTTTACAAAAAATTATAAGTAATTAGTTGTTATTAATTATAATTTGAATCTACCATTAAAATTACTTTTTTACTTCATTAATAAGAACTCGTAACAACATAATACTTCAAATTTATTATAAAAGTGTTAGAAAAATGCAATGAGAATAGCATTTCTCCAAACAAATGGTCCTAAACCTGTCCAAAGCCCATTTGACCATGTGAAAAGCAAGCGTGGGTGGGCTTTATGAACCATGTCGAAAGCTTATTAGACCGCTGGATGGGGCTTTCTACCACATACTGCTTCAAAAAGCCCATGTACGTACACTTGGCGAAAGCTCTGGAAACTAGAAAGAGAATTTCTTCGCGAAAGTTGCTCCATAATTGAAGCAATCCTTCGCTTCTGCAAAGTTCTACTTCCACTCATATTTGCTTTACCTTCTGCAATTCTCATCTCCATTTTGACCAATTCAGCAAACATGTCGATTGTCCCAGTCAGTGACCAAGAAAGAAGTGTCTCCAATTCCAACGATTCCACCCAAGACCTTTGGGACCCTTTGGCCTTAGACCTCTCGAACTGGGACCCATTCAGCGATTTTCCTTTCCCTTCTCCGTTACACTCACTCTCCACTTTCTTCTCCCCTCACTACTTTCCTTTTGGTGCTTCTGTGAACACCAGGCTCGATTGGAGGGAAACCCCGAGAGCCCACGTGTTGAAGCTTAGTGTTCCGAACGAGGACGTGTTGGTTGAGCTCCAAGATGATCGAGTCCTCCAGGTCAGTGTCGAGAGCGGCAACTTCATGAGCAGGTTCAAGATCCCAGACAATGGCTTCATTGAGCAACTGAAGGCGTCCATGCATAATGGGGTTCTCACTGTCATTGTTCCCAAAGTGGAGGCCAGTACTAGTAGACCCAATATCAGGGTAATCGATATCTCTGGCTAAATTGGAGGGCTTTCTTTTGTCTCTCGTTGTGTGTGTGTGTGATTAGCGGTGGAGTGGTAATGGGTCATCGGGAACTCTTGAGTTATTGTATAGTATGAAGGTGTTTGATATAATGCGTCTAAAGTAATTATGTGTGTGTGTGTGTGTGTGTGTGTGTTTGATAGTTGAGTCGGTTACTGTAATATTAAGGTGAACTTTGTGTATCTTGGAATGGTCGTTGGTGTAAAGGAAATAATTAAATAAATAATGTTCTCAAATATTGTTGCTCTGGGGAGAAAAAAGTAGTTGTAAATTTCCAGCTAACCAAGACTGGTCTTAGTGATAATTTAATACTCGTTTAGAAGAATGGTATTGGAGCATTAGAGGTAATCTTAATTCAGAAGCAACACTATTTAATTTTATTAACAAATTCTAACATCGCCAGCTTAGAGTTTAAAGTATATGAGGTTTTTTTTTTTTTTTTTGGTTGGTAAACTTAAATGTTTATTTAAAAAGGAGAACGAAACAAGCAGTTATCCTCACAAATGGTTTTTAAAACCTCTGGAAGACTGAGATTATTAAAACAGAAAGATTCAGATGTCCTTAGAGAAAGCTTGGCAGCCACATGAACTGAATTGTTGCAATCTCTATTGACCCAACGAAAATTGCAGCTAGAGAAAAAGACTTCGAAATTTAAAATATTACTGATAACATTGGAGATATCCCAATCCAGATCCGATTGAGGTGAGGATATAGCATCGAAGCATGTTTAGCTTTATGACCTTAATAAGTTCATGGATGTGAAAATCTCATAATTGATTCTGACATGAATTTTGTCAGCAGAGAAAGGAACTCTATATAGAGCTGTATTGGTTGTTTGCATTGTCTATCTTGAAAAACCATGGGATTAACCTATACTTCTCATAAACTTGTTTTAGCTTGCTTATGTTAGAGCTGTATTGGTTGTCTACCATGCATATATCAAACTCTTTATATAGTAACACTTTGTCAAATCTATGTATTTTCTTGATAACAAGTATCTCAATTATCATCCAACATCCAATGCTATTACTTCGCTAAGAAACTGGGAAATTAGATACTAATTGGGACATACAGACTAGGAAATTAAAGTGACAGGATATAATCTACCAACTCATTTAAAGAATTGTAAGAAGAACCACCTTCCTTCATAGAATCATCAATCATTTCCTTCAGCTCCATTGCCCGCTGCCTCATCTCCTCTCCTTCTCTATCCAACATAAGCTTTCTTACAGCTCTTTCTATCTCTCCTCTTCCCAAGTTGTTTTCCCATTCCATACCTATTTTCCATACTTGGCTCAAGTACCTTGCATGCACCCTCTGATCCCCAAAAAATGGCTGGCATATCATTGGGACACCTTCACAGATACTTTCGAGGGTTGAATTCCAACCACAATGGCTCCAAAACCCTCCAACGGCACTGTGTGCCAACACTTCCTTTTGAGGTGCCCATTTCACAATGCAACCCCTTCCTCCAATAGCTTCTTTGAAACCATCAGGCAGTGGATCTATCCATTCCAAACCATCAGTTTGGTCTGGTCTAACCACCCACAGGAAAGGTTGCTTGCTGTTGGCTAGACCCCATGCCATTTCTTCTAGCTCTTTCTTCTTCATGGATGCTATACTCCCTAAGCTTACATAGATGACGGAGTTACGCATTTGCTCATCAAGCCATGCAATGCAGCTATTGTCCTCTTCCATTAGGCTGCTGGATGCGGCTGGAGCTATCTTGTGAAAAGGGCCTATCGTGAAGAGTGGAACTTGGCATCGTTGCTGGAGCTGCACCAGTGATGTTTGTTCAAGGCAGTTCATGGTGTTCAAAATGATGGCTGAAGACATTCTTGTCTCGTTTGCTTTAGCTATTAGCTGCAATAAGTCTTCTATGTTGTTGAAATTGGAAATAGGTAGATCCTTGAATCTGAGAGGTTGAAGCTCTGGTACTAGTTCCGGGGACATCGAATCTGCATCTGAAGATTACTC
This sequence comes from Quercus lobata, assembly GCF_001633185.2. NCBI lineage: Eukaryota > Viridiplantae > Streptophyta > Magnoliopsida > Fagales > Fagaceae > Quercus > Quercus lobata. The sequence goes on along the minus strand of NC_044904.1, from coordinate 28,506,112 downwards.
TTAGTTATCTTGGATTATCAATTTATCAATAATCTGATACCTACTTGTTAAAATTCAGATGGATGAAATCATTAGTTGGTACAATTTTGACAACAATGCTTTAGTTGTAAATTTGTTTTGCTGAGTTAACCGTTAAGTACCTTGTGTAGAATTGTGCCTGTCCTTTAGGAGCTGAAGAATTGTGTGGAAACTTATAGCACTGCTTGTGCTCAAGATGATGCTTGGAAGCTTGAGATAGTTTGCAACTGCTTCTGCAAAATACATGTATTCATCATAAATGATGCAGGTAATCTCATCTTGATACTCCTTTGCTTCCATCATCTGAGCCATTAACTCCTGAAGTGGAGCTTTGCAGTTGCTATTGAAACCAGATATGACATCTATAAAATTCACAGAGGAGACATTACAATTGGAGAAGCCATCGACAATGGGTAGGAAATTGAAATTAGGGTGGTTTAATGTGTTGGGAAAGTTGAATTGGGTGTGAGCGATTGTGATGGGGAATCCCTTGGAATGAAGAACTGAGCCCAATTGAAACATCGGATTTATGTGGCCTTGGAAGGGACATGGAACCAGCACTATTCTTTGGTGTCTCTGCCTTTGCTCTTCCATCTCTCTGTGTTTTTCTCTCTGAGGAAGAATTAGATTGCTAGCATTGGGAAATGTTGACTTCAATCTTAGTCCTTTGGGAAATGTTAGTACTTTATATTTTATTGTCAGCTTAAGTCATTTTATATACATATGTAGACTCTTTAATTGGGGTTTTAGTTTCCTTGAGACGCAATAGAAGGCTTGTGTTACAAGGAATTGAAACTGTTGAGGCATTTTTAATTCTCCAAAAACAGCTGATGATAGGCGGCAACTTGAAGCTTATAAATAAGTTTGATTCCTTGTCAAAGGGAAGCTATAGTATTGTCAACAGTTTAATTGGATAGGAACGGGCAGTATAAAATTATGGTATCTTCCATTTTGCTCTGTTTCAGTCAATAATAACACTTTAAAATGTTATCATGTTGACAATTGAATAATATGTGCGTTCGCACCTTCTTCCTTGCTGGGCGTTCAGGAAAAGTGGAAAAAATCAAAGCTAATTCTGATTAATTTAGCTTCAGCTTGAGTGTTGGTAGTATATGTAAGATTCATTAGGCCATTTCTTATTAATTGTTATAATACCCTAATGCCAAGTGTGTTTCATTTGTCTAATTTCAGCGATGTGTTTCATTTGTTTGCTTATATGCATGATTCTAATTATTTATTTATTTATTATTCAATCTTCTTGTTTTTGATAATATAAATATGAATATGCTATAATACAATTCATTCTGAAACTGCTTTTAAAAGTAGTAGTAGTTAGACTCGTTTCTAATTATTGACAACATATCAATTTACAGAAAGTCAAAATATAGGATGATAATTGATTGGAACATAAGGGGTTTTTAATAGGATTAAGGCTTACATTTGAGAAATTTCTTTATCTTAAATGAGCCCCACTAAAATAAGCAGCATGCAGCTGTGAGAACCAATTGTTCTGCAAAAAGTCTGTACTCTATTCGAAATTTAGAAAATCACATTGAAGCCAACATGACTCTGTTTACAAAACCAAATTACAGAAGTTCACAGTTTCATCAATTTTACTTAAAAAAAGAAAAAAAAAAAAGAAAATGCTATTCTTTCTATTATTTATTACAAACAGAGAAGCTTCTTACAATTGACCTTAAACAAATGGACGTACATACTTGTCTGATCTATTTGCACACGGATTAGTAATTTAGCCAGAAATTTCAATAGTTTTGACATCAGGCTTCTTCACCTCCACCTTAGGAACAGTCACAGTGAGAACACCATTCTCCATACAAGCCTTTACCTGATCCATCTTAGCATTCTCAGGCAGCCTGAACTTCCTCAAGAACTTGCCACTACTGCGCTCCACTCTATGCCACTTGTCGTTCTTCTCTTCTTTCTTTACATTCCTCTCTCCGCTTATCTGTAGCACTCTCTCATCTTCAATCTCAACCTTCACTTCTTCCTTCTTAAGCCCCGGAAAATCAGCCTTGAAAACGTGGGCTTCTGGGGTCTCTTTCCAGTCGATTTTGGAGTTGACAATAGCAGAATTTTCCCGATAAAATTCAGGGAAAGAAGCTGAAAGTGAAGAAGCAAATGGAAAACTGCTTCGTTGGCCACCAAAAAAGCTTGGGATGATCGACATTCTCGTTCGAGAGTATTGATGTTACGTAGGTGATTGGGTATCGTATTGTCTAGTTTATGAGAGAGCTGCTTGGAATCGCCGTCGTTTCTCAATGTTTTGAAGGAATTAAGTGGGATAGGTTGGGTATTTAAAAGTAATCTGAGCACCATTCTAGTACTTTCGGGAGAAGAGGTTTCGCAACATTGATTTTACGAACCTCTCCCATATTCGCGAACTACCGTGGATTTTCCCAAAGACTGATGGACGTCTAGATTAGATACGAGTCCACCCAACATTTCATTGCTAGGCTTATAATAAATGAATTAAGGTGTTTATGACAATTTGGATTTAGTTAGAGAAAAAAAAAAAAAAACTTGTTTATTTACTCTCGGTTTGTTTTAGTATTACCCTTTTTTGGATAATAGTTCATTTTTCAAAGAATATTTTTTAGAAAGCTATCTCATTTTTTTATGTTTGGTAACAACCTTAAAGATGAGTTTAATAATGTTTTCTGGTATTTAGTATGCAATTTTTTATTATATATTTCTTGTATAATTTAAAACATGTGTATTATGTAAACAAACTAATATAATTAATATAAATAAAAAAACCAAGAATGAATTTGGTTTTCATACTAAAATTTTGACAATAAATACAATCAAAATTAGTTGTTAAATTCTTCTAAACAATTATCATTCATTATATAACAATATTATTAATTTACCATAAAGATTGTCTCATGTAAAAGCAATTTAGAGCTATATAGGCACTATGTTTAAAATTTTCATCTTTTACTTCATTCAATCTTTCTTCTTCTTCTTCTTCTTTTTTTTTTTTTAATATTTTTTTTTTTTTTTTGCATTTTTATGTGCAAAAAAGAAGTAACTTGTGCCTGGAATCCATCAAACCGAAAATTTCTTAAAGAAAAAAAAATCAAGCTTGAAATTCAAAGCAAAGAATTGAGATTTTGGCAGAGAAGAATGAAATAATTGCCGTTGCAAATCTATTCTTCTTTGCAAGTCGGAGCTATTGATCGATCAGTGAAGGGAAAAAAAATCTAATCAGTGAACTATGTTATAAAGGGGAAAAGAAATATGGAGAGAGAGAGAGAGAGAGAGAGAGAGAGAGAGAGAGAGAGAGAGAGAGAGAGAGGCCAGAGTTAGTGACAATAAGGGTGTGAAGAGTGAAAAAGTAAAGGGAAGAGAGAAAAAGTGAGAGAGTTTATCATGAGAGAGATTGTTTTCCAAATTTTTTTTTTTGGAAAACAACCTATAGAAAATAAGTCTTATTTTTATTAGGGTTTTCTGTTGACTAAAGATAGTTTTCTGTTGACCAATTTTTTTATTATTTTTTTTGTGTGTGTGCTACCAAACATTGGAAAATGTGGAAAACTATTTTTACAGAAGGTTTTTCAACAAAACAAACAGAGCTTAGTAAGGAGTCAAGAAATTCTTCTAAACAATTATCATTTATTATATAACAATATTATTAATTTACCATAAATATTGTCTTATGTAAAAGCAATTTAGAGCCATATAGGCACTATGTTTAAAATTTTTGTCATTTACTTCATTCAATCTTTCTTCTTCTTATTTTTTTTTTTTAATTTTTTTTTGCACTTTTATGTGAAAAAAAGAAGTAACTTCTGCCTGGAATCCATCAAACTAAAAATTTCTTAAAGAAAAAAAGAAAATCAAGCTTGAAATTTAAAGTAAAGAATTGAGATTTTGGCAAAGAAGAATGAAATAATTGCCGCTGCAAATCTGTTCTCCTTTGCAAGTTGAAACTATTGACCGATTAGTTAAGGGAAAAAAAATCTAATCAGGGAACTATGTTATAAAGGGGAAGAGAAATATGGAGAGAGAGAGAGAGAGAGGTCAAAGTTAGTGATAATAAGGGTGTGAGGAGTGAAAAAGTAAAGGGAAGAGAGAAAAAGTGAGAGAGTTTATCATGAGAGAGATTGTTTTCCAATTTTTTTTTTTTTGGAAAACAACCTATAGAAAAAAAAATATTTTTATTAGGATTTTTCGTTGACTAAAGATAGTTTTCTGTTGACCATTTTTTTTTTTGGCTACCAAACATTGTAAAATGTGGAAAACTATTTTTATAAAAGGTCTTTCAACAAAACAAACAAGGCTTAGTAAGGAGTCAAGTTCAAGTCTAAATTTAGGCTCTACAATTAAATGAGTCAAGCTCAAATATAATAACGTGTTACTGAACAAGCTCGCAATTATGATGTTTGATTTATGTATTATGTAGTATTATATATTTATATATATGTATACAAGCATAAAAACATACTTATCTTGGTATTGGATTGTGTATGTTTGTAAAAAAATTCATAATATATCAATTTATTATTTGTAATATATTAGTGGACAATACATTTTGCAATAAAAATTACATATAATTTTTAACACTACAAAGTTGATGAATCTAATAATTTAATGTTCATAAACTAAATATTTATATTTAATTAACTAAAATAATACAATTTTAGCTATAATTTAATTATTACTTATTGGTAGAGATTTGTAAATGGATAAAAAGATTTAGTTGTGATGTTTATTCTGCATGGGAAAAGATTAAGCTAATTAGAAAGCTTGTTAATAAGCTCAAGCTTATTTGATAAGAAATCAAACAAAGTTTGGATATGTAATCAAGTTTGTTAATGGGCTTGAACTTAACTTTTGTTAAAAAAAAGAAAAAGAAATGAACAATCTTGAATTTTTAATACTTAGCCCAACTTGTTTATAGTCCTATACATTTATGTTGTTTGGGTATTAAAAGGAGAAGTACTTTTATCATCACAAACTATTAAATTTTCCAAGTAACTTTATATGCTTGGCCCATTTTTGCTTCATGTTTTCTTATGAAAAGCAATTAAAAGGAGAAAATTTTGTCATCACAATATTGTATAATAAATTATAGATGTGAAACAAAAAAAATAGGGGGTTTTTTTGAGAGAGGAGAAGGGGGGGGGGGGGGTACACTTCAAATGTAGACAAACATAAATAAAATATTGTTTTATTATTATTATTATTATTATTATTTTTTGGGACAACCATACATATGAAGCATGATCCCTCAGAATTTAAAAATAAAAATAAAAATATATAATAAAAAAGCCCCTTATAGATTTGATAAAGGCTTCTATGCCATTAAAATGACATGATAATCTCTATTAGCTCATTCAAGGAATTTTTAGAAGAACCCCCTTCCCCGATACTGAGTTCAACTTTCTCCTTCAAAATCTTGGCCCTTTCACTCATCTCCTTGCCTTCTTTCTCCACCATTAGTCTTCTTATAGCTCTCTCTATCTCCCCTCTCTGCAACTCATTCCCCAATTCCAAGCCTACCGTCCAAACTTGGCTTATATATCTTGCGTTTACCCTCTGATCACTAAAACATGGTCTGCATATCATTGGAATTCCTCCACAAATACTTTCCAATGTAGAGTTCCAACCACAATGGCTAAAAAATCCGCCCACTGCGTCATGTGCCAAAACTTCCTTTTGGGGTGCCCATTTCACAATGTAACCTCTCTCCCCAATCGTTTCTTTAAAACCTTTGGGTAATACCTCAATCAATTCAGAACCACGAATTGAGCCCGGTCGAACCACCCACAAGAAAGGTTGTTGGCTGTTTGCTAGTCCCCAAGCAATCTCAGCTAGCTCTTTCATGTCCATGAATGCTACGCTTCCGAAACTCACATAAATGACTGAGTTGTAACTTTGCTTATCAAGCCATGCCAAGCAACTACTATCCTCCTCCAATAAGCTACTAGAGGAGGCCGAGGCAATCTCGTGCAAAGGGCCTATTGGGAAGATTGGAATTCGACATTGTTGTTGGATTTTTGCTAATGTTGATTTTTCAAGGCTGTCAATCGTATTCCAAATGATGGCCGAAGATGTTCTAATGTTGGTAAATGTACTCAATTGTTGCACAAGGTCCTCTAATGTTATAAAAACGGAGAAGGGTAGATCCTTGAACCTGAGTGGGTAAAGCTCCGGAATTAGATCCTGTGACATTGATTCTGAAATCCATAGATGCAGAGAATTAGAGATTACTTAGATTCAAAATAATAAAAAGATGATGAGTATATATGAAATTAAGTAATACTTCATTAATTATAATTACACGTGGCATTAAGTTGTATTAAAAGTTGTGGCAAATAATGTGGTTCTAAAAGAATTGATTATATTATATCAATCATTTACTATTAGGAAAATAAATGTATGTAACATAAGTAAAAAGTTTTTTCATTTTCCGTGTATATGTTACCTTATTTTCTGTTCGCACTTGTGATAAGAAGATGTTTATTCCTTTCTCAAGATTATGTATGTCCGTAATACATGACACATACTCTAAAATAAGGCTCTTTTTTTTTTTTCCTTTTTTTTTGGCGTGTAACCAAAAGGCTTTTAGTTAAGATACCTAAATAATCTCTCAAATGAGCGTACTATGTAAGAGTTATCATCGATTCTAGCAATAGGCCGGTGATTTGTTTCCGAAGCATTTTGCATATTGCTTTTTAGTTAGTTTGCATGTTGGTAGTTTGTGTTTTTTGCATTTTGTATCGTCAAATGGGTATGTATTTTGCATGTCACTGTTTAGTAACTAAAAGTGAAATAAGAAAGCAAGTGTGATGTGTGTGGTAAAGTGTGTAATAAATATAAATAAAACTCCTCTTTTAGTGAGAACTCTGCTGTGTATTCTATATAAAATGTGATGGCTCTTATTACAGAGTATTTGATAAGATATATTTTTTTTGTGAGTTAAATTTATTATTTGGACAACTTTTGCTATGAGAAATCTCAACATCCTACTGTAATCTCCAATTACTAAGGAATCCCTTGAGAATGACCTCAAAATCTTTCATTAATAACTTGTTTAGCCCCTCAACCACCTCTTCTCTCCTCTCCCCCCCCCCCCCCCCCACAAAAAAAATAAATAAATAAAGGCATGCATTAATTAGTAGTCATTAACAAATTACTATTAATCTATCGGTAGTCATTACTAATTGCAAAGGTCTAATATTTGATTCCCTCATGATTATGTGTATAGAGAAAAATGAATAAAAAGTGTTTGTTCCATTCTTGGTGTTTCCCTCTATACTTCACTAATTGTAGTGAAACATGCGGTTCAATTTTTTTATATTTTATTTTTTTAATTTTGTTTTCATTTTATATTTGGTTACTTTATAAGGAAACATGTAAGAGGATTTGATTGGTGGAATGATTTCTTTTTTCTCTATAAACCATGTATGTTAGTTTCCATATTAAGGGAAAATATCATACATATATAGATACCTGGGAAGGGAATATAGCCTTCTGCCTTGAGTTGGAGAATGCTTGTACGCGCAAGAAAAGTAGCAGCGCTAGCAGTGCGTAAGACAACGCTTGGAAGCTTCAACTCCATAGCCACCGCTTCAGAGAAGCACATGACCTCGTCGTAGATGACGCAGGCAATTCGATCTTCAAGCCCCTGTTGCTCCATCACTTGAGCCAAGCATTCATGGAAACGAGCTTTATAATTCACATTAAGTTCCCAAACAAAAGCTACTAAATCACCAGTTGAGCTGTTGTGGTCAGGTAAGGTATCAGGTAAGGGAAGAAAGCTGAAATCAGGGTGAGCTGAAGGGTTTGGAGAGTTGAATTGGGTGTGAGCGACTGTGATTGAAAAGCCCTTGGAATGGAGGATTGTTCCCAATTGAAGCATTGGGTTTATGTGACCTTGGAATGGACATGGAACTAGCACCAACCGGAGAGGTCTCATTCGTTGCCTTTCCATCTCTCTCTCTCTCTCTCTCACACACACACACACACAAAGGTTGCCGCTTGGTTTGTTTGCTTTCTCTGCCTGCTTCAAATTTAGGTAAAACTATAAACGTGTCAAGTAAGATATTGAATAAGATATTGATACCATGAAGTAAACTATCCGGTCTGATTAAGTCATTCTCTCTATATATATTGTTAAGTCGGTCGCTTGTCTTGGTCAAATTCAAGTGAGAATAGAATTGTGTTGCATTATTATTTGTCTATCTATTTTTTATTTATATATATATATATATATATATATATATAATTCGATATATACTGACATTGGAGAGGGAGAATTTGAATATTAAATTTTTCTGTCGTAAACATAAGGAGATACTAGTAAAGTTATGACTCTTTGCAGAATTATGTTTCTTTACCGACTATATCTTTTTTTTTTGTGGCAAACATGATACCCTACCCAACTATACTAATTATATATAGAGAGATATATAAGTTCTTTCATTTGTGTATTTTGCAGAATAGTAAAATAAAAGAGATTTTTTTTTTTTTCATGTTTTATTCTTGGTGAGAGAGTGAGCTCTTTAAGTTTAGTGTATTTGAGGTTTGGTTTTTGAGAGAATACTTTTGTGACACCTTTGTAACCTTCTTATTTTTTAAGTGAAATTTTCTCCTTGACTTCACTTATGGATATAGGCGAAAAGTCAGACTAGTTAATCTTTATAATTGTTGCAACTGCATAAAATATATCTAGAATTTATACTATTTTTTAATATTAAATTCATGATTCTTAATATTTTAATTAATGTCTAAAAAACCTTATGAAATTGTTTCATTTTAAAACTTCTGTTCGTCTCCTTTAATCATTTGTTATTTTGGATAGCAACAAGGAAGAGAAAAACATGAAATTATTTAAATATTAACTTTACATTTTACTTAAAATTTATTCATATATCAATTTAGTAGTTATATTTTTTTAGTAAATAGTAATACTTATTAGAATAAAAAAAAAAAATAATAGTATTTTAAACCAAGTTTATAATACATTATATAACCAGAATACAACCATAAATGGCCTAACTTTTGTAGTTGTAGCTGTTGAATTGAGGTAGTAGAGGGAAAAAGCTTAGCTTTGTTTATACTTTATAGTAGAGAAATAATTATCAGAAAATTAAAATTGGTTATTTAGGTGAAATAATTTTTTTTTTAAGGATTTCTTTATTTTCTTGTCTTTGTTTTTGTTCAAAATAATAAAAACGAATAACAGAAATGGACAGATAATTCAAATTGAAAATTGTTTCATAATTTAAAATTTTTATTTAACAAATTTAAAACCTAAGACCTAATCTAAAATAAGGTTTAAACTTTGACCATTTTTAATAATTTAACCTATATTATATTTTTGAAAGAGTGATCCAAACTATAGTAGTACTATTCAGTATTCAAAAATGACCTATATTTTGAGATATATTCAACTGCAGTGCGTATGCAATGACGAAGGTTTAACAATGAAACATTTGTAGTGGATTAACGATCACATCGATGGCAAGTAAGCCCAGCATGCTAGCTTTTGACTACAGAAAGCGTATTGAATTAGTCTTTTATTTGATGAATGAATAGCTTATTCGTGTTAATTTATTATTCGTGCTGCCTTCCGATTGTGACTTGTTGGTCGTTAAAAACTCATCTTTTATTTGATACTTTTTTCGTGCTTATTTATTAGTGCTGCATTCTGAATTTCTGATTATGACTTAGTGGTTGAAAAAAATTAGGTCTATAGGATATGGGGTCCGTAATCTTTTCTTGTGGTTTCGGTCTTAAAGTTTATACTTTAAACCACGAAAGGTACAGTTTTTTTTAATAATTATGTTTTTAATGGTGGCAGACTTAAGTCGACTGAATTAGAAAGTTTATAGTCATAAAAAGAAAAAAAGAAAAAAAAAGGGAAATGTTATGTTTATTCAGCTATTTGCATTTGATGCAGGTTATGATTCGACATAATATATAAGTGTTACAGTTTTTAATGAGAGATTTTTTTAAAACTTAGCTCATAGAGGAGGCTTGAGCTAATAGGTCCAAGCCAGAAATTTTTTTGCCTATTGTAAATTTATTGTGTAGAATATAAATGTTGTCGCTTCAGATTAGGATTTAGTATATTGCTTTAAAGAGATAAACTCCACTGTCGTACTTTATATTTTTTTCCTAAAAATAGTGAAACCACTATAGAAAACTTTCTAATTTTACAATCATGAATATTCCTTCATTTATATCGAGTTTAGATATGAACTAATAAAAATTTATTGACCCAACCACTATAAAAAATCTCGAGGTGAATTATGAGGGTGTATGAGTAATTTTCGTTCATTTGTTCCGTGCAGTTCTTTAAATCAAGATTTGGATATGCTTGCCGGCCGTTGAGCAAATCATGATTAGTTGGTTGTGCTTGTGCCTCTTTAAAGTGGGAAGTATGCGTCTCTTTATGACAGGTTCTTCGTATTGCTGTCGCAAACATTCCATGTGGCTTAAGATTGTAAGAATCTTTAGCAACACCACTGGACCGCTTCATAGGTTTTTATTTTTTATTTTTTTATTATTTTTAAGCCCATATATATATATATATATATATATATATTTTGATAAACCAACATTGAAATAATCTATTCTATATATATAATATAAAACCGAAGATGAATGTACTTCATAAGCTTTGCAACCTTCATAATTTTCCACATCATTATTATTTATTATTTTTTGGTAGCCTATTTTGAGCAACTTTTTGAGCATTTCAAATACACTTACACACATTTCCACACATTTTTTCACCCATACGTATATCAAAAATACTCAAACTACTCTACCAAACACCCCCTAAACCTAACACAACCCTATTGTTATCCCTTGCTCATCAGTGTCTCCCTTCATCTCAGTCAAACACTACAAATTCAAACTCCTACAAATTTGATTCTCACTATCAGAGTTTTGAATCGGCATCAATATTGTTTCCATGTTTCCATGAGGCTGCTTTTTTGCTTATACATTCATCTTTTATTTTATCATATTCAAATTTGTAAACACTAAAATTTCTTCTAAACAATAAACACCACTCACAGTTGAGGCAGCAAAATAAATGAGTCTTTGACTCTTTGGCCTATTGTAGGTTTAGGTGAGTCTTTATGGTAAGGGTTTTTTTTTTTTTTTTTTTTTTTTTTTTTTTTTTTTTTTTTGTTTTATTATTATTATTATTATTATTTGTTTATTTAGAGAAGATTTATGGCAAGGTTGACATCGTTTTGGGTGAAAGTTTGCTTGAGTAATTTTGGTGGCTCTATTTCTTTCTCTTTCTCCCTCTAAGTGCACCATGCTACTGCATAATTGTATTGCATCTTTTATAAGAAAAAAAAAAAAACTATATTGCAACTTTTGTTTAGTTTAAATTTCTATCTCTAATTTCATAATTTAGGTTTGTATTTAACTGAAAAATAAATAAATAAAATGTTGAGAATTATAAATAAACAATAGTTGAAATGGTACCCCAAATTCAGGTTAATTAATATAGGTATTGATTTCTTTTGAATTGTGTGTATCTAGTTGATTTTTTGTGATGGATTACACTGAACCAAAACTTTGCCATTGAAAGAATATTTGAAGTTTTATGTGAATCAAATTTGAGAAACTTTTTAGTTGAAATTTTAGACACGATAAGTTTCGAATAGATTGGATTATGCAAATATTGATAAAAATTCCAATTCACAAAACAATACATTCTACATAAGACCAAATATTCCACATATATCAAAAGTTATAATTTGCAATGGGTTAAAAATAAAAAAACGAAAATTTTCATGGGCTTAAAATAGTTCAAATATTCAAATAGATTCATGCTCTTAACAATCTTACATGACTATGGTTACTCTATATCCTCTTAACAAATCATCCTCTCTTTCTTTCTTCGATTTTTTTTTGTCCTTTTTTTTTGTACCTCCTTTTATCAAGTTTAGGATTTAATCCTAATTTTTTATATATATATTTATAATAGAATGGTCTATCAAGTCTAGAATTATTGATTTTCATTCGATTTTATCTAATTTTAGCATTAAGCACTATTTTTTTTGGGAAATATTTAACATTTGCTAATTATCTAGTGCACCACATGGGTTAGCAACTAGTATTAAATATGAATAAGTCTATTACAATAAAGCTTGGCTTTGTCCAAAGTTAGCAAGTCCTCCACTATAGATGGAGGGTTATCATTAGCATAGTCAGAAGGTTGGGTGCTCCAAACTTAACCAATGCATCAACACATTGGTTTACCTCCTGAATATGTGTTGGATAGTTGATCTATGGAATTTCTTCAATAGGGACTTGCAATCATAGGCTCTTGCATAAGATTATTTATCAAGCAATTGGTAAGCAGTAAAACAATAGGCTCAGCATCAAGCTCCACACATATAGAGGAAATCCTAAAGACTCTAAACAAACATTTATATCTAGTAACATATTGATCAAAAACTCGTGCATTTGATCCTTAATTTATTCAATACTCTTTTCATCTCAAATTGTTTGACATCTATTCTATTTTAGAATGCCCCAAAATAATGTCATATTTCTTATTTGAAAAGTCTCAAGATAGATAATTTTTCTAACATACCCTTCACTTTATTTTAAAAAGACTGTATCTCTCATTTACTAAAGTTTAAGTTAAGGAAGGTAGTTTTAGAAATTTGTACATTAAATGACATTCTCTTAAAAAAGTTGGATTTTCTAAAAAAACCAAACAAAATGGGACGATGGGATTTTATAAACCCAATCTTTTATTATATTATATATATTACAATTGTTGAGGTAATAAGGGCCATTTGATAGAGAAGTTTGAGTAACGCTGTTTAAAATGATGTGGATAATGTACTTTAAAAAGTGTTGTGAAAAATACGTATTTATAGTATTCATAAAGAGAAAAATGTGTTTGGTAATGTCTTTCAAATAACATATTTTGGTGTTAGAAATATAAGTTGTGTATTTGGTATGTGCGCGTTTTTTTTTATTATTTTTTTTAAAGCTGACAACGGTATTGTTTTGAATTGATTACACATCAGAGGAGAAGACAAAACACACAACGGCATTGACAACGATACTGCCTCTCACACCACACAACATCCTCCCCAGTTTCTCTCGCCTCTGTTCCAGATCTCTTCCTCACTTTTTGCTTATCTCTTTGCAAATCCAAACCAAATCTTTGATACCCATTTGCAGATTCAACTCTAAGAGTGAATCCAATCTTCTTTTTCCTAAATTCACTAGGAGTTGAGGCACCAACGCAAGCAGCAACATTTTCCATTGCGTACTCTTCCCTTATCTCCATCGACGCAGATGATGATTGAAGCCTGGGCTTCAGTGATCAAAGGTATGGCTGGGCTGTGCGAGTAAATATGGTGGTTGGGGAGGTGATCAGGCCATACGATTTGAGGATAAATTTGGGTGAATTTAAGGCTTCGTATTTGGGGGTTCTACGTGTTTATGAATGAGATCAGATGGCCGTTGGGATGAGTTATAGGGGATTCGGGTGGGTGTGTGAGATTAATGGAGGCTTAATGCTGCAAGCGTATGTGCTAGGTGATGGGACAGCCACTGTGCAAGAGGGAGAAGAGAAGAGCTTCAGGAAGACACTTTGCATAGATGCGTGGGAGAGAAGAGAGTTGAGATGTCTCGTCAGGTGGGCCCAGTGTGTTTCACTCAAACGGTAATATGTCAAACACCATTTGAACAACAATTGAACACCATAAACTCAAACAACAGTTGAACAACATCACTTACCAAACACATAACTTAGCATGGGGCCACTTGTTTGGGTGTTTAAACAACAAACAACGTTGCTGAAACTCGAGTACCAAACGGGGCTTAAGTTGTTAATAAGTGAAGTTTGTGGTGTGAATTTGTGTTAGAACTTCATTCTCTCTTTCCTGTGTGTATGCATGTTTCTCCCAAAAACAAAAGTTGTTAATGACAAATAATAAAAATATATAAATTTTGAACAATCAATAACTTTATCTTTTTTCTTAGAGGCAGTCAATAACTTACCATCTCAATAGATCACACACACACACACAAACACAATTATTACAACAAGTGAGATATGGATTTAAACCATAGTTCTTATAAAATTGAAAAGATACCAAGTATCTTGTATTGAATCATAATTCAAGAAAAACTCAAAATACTACATATATTTCTTTGTGCATTGGTTTAATTGATGAAATTCTTATTAGCAGTTAACCAAACTAAATGACCAATTAAGTATTTTAAGGAAGAGTTTGGACCTCCAAATATAATACAAATACATAAAAGTATTAGCACTTCAATACATTACAAGGTTCTTAACACCTCTTAATGTCTTCAACATCCATGGTTCAAATTCCTTGTTCCTTGAATATCAAATTTAAATTAAAAAAAAAAAAATCAATACGTAAAAAAGAGCTTTTTAATTAAAAAAAAAAAAAAACCCCTTAGAAATGAGTCCTGGTTTGATATTATGACGGAATATATACAATTAAAATGACATGATCATCTCTACCAACTTATTCAAGGAATTGTTGGAAGAACCACCTTCATTAATGCAAAGTTCAACTTTGTCCTTCAAATTCTTGGCTCTTTCCCTCATCGCTTCCCCTTCTTTTCCTGCCATTAGTCTTCTTATTGCTTTCTCAATCTCACCTCTCTCCAACTCATTCTCCAATTCCAGGCCTACCCTCCATACATGGCTCACATACCTTGCATTCACTCTCTGGTCTCCAAAACACGGTTTGCATATCATTGGAATCCCTTCACAAATACTTTCAAGGGTGGAATTCCAACCACAATGGCTCAAAAACCCTCCCACTGCACTATGAGCCAAAACTTCCTTCTGTGGTGCCCAGTTCACAATGCAACCTCTCTCTCCAATAGTTTCTTTGAAAATTTGAGACAATACTTCGTTTTTTGAACCACGAATTGAGTCTGGCCGAAACACCCACAAGAAACGTTGCTGGCTATTGGCTAGTCCCCACGCCATTTCAACTAGCTCTCTTTCATCCATGGCTGCTATGCTTCCCAAGCTTACGTATATAACTGAGTTTTTAGTTTGCTTCTCTAGCCATGCCATGCAGCTAGTGTCTTCTTTCAATAAGCTACTATTGGGAGGGCCTGGACCAAATTTGTGCAGAGGACCAATGGGGAGGTTTGGAACTTGGTATTGTTGTTGGATACGTGCCAATGATGATAGTTCAAGGCAGTCCATGGTATTCCAAATGATTGCTGATGAAGATGTCTTAATTTTGTACATATCAATCACTAGCTGTGAAAAGCTTTCCAATTTTCTACTAATGGGAAAGGGTAGATCCTTAAACCTGAGAGGGTGATGGTTAGGAACTAGGTCCTGTGATACAGAATCTGAAATCCAGATTAGGATTGGTTAGTATTAGTGATTCATGGGCTCTGATTACTTAATGGTAAAAAGATACTAGGGCATTGCCATAGTCATTTCAGATCTATTAGAACCAAATTAGATCTGTTAGGATATAAGTTTGTGAAAGCCCAAGCATCTGCAAACCTATATTTCCACCACAAATAACTTAGTCTGACTAGGATTAAAATAAGATTAGGTTACATTTTTTTATTTTTCTATAAATACTCTCAGATGTACACTTTTTCATGTAACTATAAATAAAGTTTGATTAGTACTAGGGTATTACAAATTTTACTAAATTGAGTTTACAAATTGATATGTCACCAATCACAAATAGGTAATTCAAATACATATTTATGAGATAGTTGAAACTCACCAATCATATTCATTGCCACATGAGTTTTTAAGTTTTATGTAGTAAACCTTGTAATATCTTTAATATTTTTCATAAGGTTTTTCTCTCTTTTGACGGTCATAATTATAATCATTACCATTGTTATCATTATTATGTGCCAAAGTAATTAAGTATGTTTGAAAATTTGTGCCAAAGTAATTGTTGATGGCCATTTCAGAAGCTCAAGTGGAAGGGAGAAGCCTAGTAACACGAACAGAAAGGAGTTGGCAAACGGATAGAAAACTCATTAAGCTCAAGCGGCAAGAATAATGGATCACAGGCCCATGAGATAAAAAAATGGATCTTGAAGAGGTAAATGGCTTAAAGGAGCTCGGAAAGAGAGAAAAAGCAAATCATGGGCAGTATATGATGTGGAAAAGTGAGAATGGGTCGTGGTAGGCCCAAAGTAATGAAAGCAAAGAAAGTAAGGGGTTGATAGCAAGCTCATTAACTCTAAGGATGAGGAATAACGTAATTGGGCTGGGGAAGCCCAAAGAATTCAGTAAAAGCCCATGGTAATGCGAAGTTAGGAAAAGGGCTGAGGAAACCCAAGGAAAGCAAACGGGTCCGGGATGCCCAAGGGAAAAAAAATAGGACACAGGAGCCTGCTAGTAATGTAACACAAGAACCAGTGGTCTTGCTGGGCCATTAGGGAAAGAATAAACGGCAGGCCCAAAGAGGCCCAGCCAGATTGAAAAAAAACAACTTCTCAGCAGGAATGATAGAGTGGTATGGCAGGAGATAGTAGCAGGAAGAAGGGTGGGCTGAAGAAAAAGCAAAGCCCACCATCAAGCAAGGCCCAGCTCCAAATAGGGCAAGCCATAAAGGAAAGGGAAACCAGAAAATGGTCAAGAACGGACGGCAGACTGTGCAGACCAACCATGGTAAACACATGAGCAACAGGCAGATTTTGGACAAACATGGAAGAGAGGCACGCGCAAGGCTCAAACCTCACCAGCCTGTACCCAGCCAATACAGGACACGGTGAGGTCATGGGTCAGAGGTAAAAGGGCATGGTTTGATGGTGGGGAGAGGGGAAAACCTATTTTGAGGTTCCTGCTAGGGCACTTTTGGGGGAAGTGTCCTATTGGGATGACATACCACCCAAATGGGCAAAGCTGAGCTGGAACCACTAGGTGCATGCCATGAGGGATAGGGAGAGAGAAGACACCCACACCGTAGCAGGAAAGGGTGCCACGACAGACAAACAAACAAAATAACTTTCTTTTGTCTGGCAATGGGGAAGACGGACCAGTGGTAGTTGATAAGTATACCCAGACCAGATAAAGGTGGTTAAGAGCTAAAATATTAAAATCCGGTCACGGCAGGCATTATAAAGAGGCCCTTGCCGTGTACAGGAACAACAACAACAATAAGCACCAAGGTACTGAAAACTTGAAAGTCAGGAAATAGAAATAAGGATTAAGAAAGAAAAAAAATAAGAAAAAGGGGAATATTAGAAAAGAAGGAAAGAAAAAAGATAGAGAGTTAGAATGGCAGGCATGACTAATAGTTCTACCTGCCGTAAGCGAGTTCCTGGCAGACAAGGCATAGTTTGTGCACAAGTTGGACCAAGTTGAGGTGTAGTTGGACCGATCTCAACTCCCTTACTCAGAACACTCGGGCCCAATACCGCAGGAGGCAGCTTAGCCCACTTTAACCACAAAAAGGCCCACTACATTAAATTGGCGACTTCACTGGGGAGTTGAGAAGCAAATAGGGACAGAAGCCCTCATAAACAAATGCCTCCAAAGTCCAGAACAACGCGAAATATTAGTGTCGTGCCCTCACAAGCAGAGTCCAGGCCAATGATGCCTCACCAACAGCAGCCTAACCAAGTGGAAGGTGACAACGGAGTGAGGGCTAGACCTCAGCCACAGCCAAGAATCCCTACTGACAATGCCAACATCTTCATTGAGGTTTTGCAGTCCTTACAACACTCACAGCAACAAATGATGGAAGAAATCCATCAGCTGAAAATAGACAAAACAAAGTAAAAAGGAAGTCAGCATGACCCAGAACATACGGCAGACAAAGAAGAGACACCAGCAAGAGGTGTCCCACCGAATGCGGAACAACTTTTCATTACTATGGCTGAAGTAGCGGCTCTCCTGGAACAAGAGAGAGCCAGAGCGCCTAAGGAGAGATTCTACGCATGAAGGCCTCCTTACCCACTAAGGGTACTCAGCAAACCCTACCTCGAGAGGTATGAGCTGAGGGCCTTTGCATAATACGATGGCAGGAAGGGAAGTGCAGTTGAGCACGTAAGCAAATTTATTGATACTCTTGGTCCTTACGCTGTAGACAAAGACTTATGTCTCTGAGAATTTTTGAAGTCGCTATGTGACCGGGCATACACCTGGTACATCGGCCTAAAGCCAGGATTGATTCCAACTTGGGATAACATGCTGGATGTATTTTGCACTAAGTACTTCCATGGAAAAGAAATAGTAACGCTTGCAACCCTGCAAGCAACCAAGCAAAGGAATGGCAAAGATTTGATGGAATACATCAAAAGATTCAGGGATGTAGCACTTGATTGCTATGATCATTGTGAAGAAAGAACATTGGTGGAAATGTGTATGACGAACATGATCAGGGAGTACAGGGCAGTCTTGGAAAACTTAGAAATCTCCCAGTTTACGCAGTTGTTGCAAAAGGCCAAAAAGACTGCCTAGTCTGTAAAACCAATTTCGGACAAAAGAAACACTTCGTAAGCTATGGCAGTATCCACTGGCGAGCGGAGAAGGAAGACTGATGGAAGGGAATATGATACTCCACCACCAATACCATGCACTCAAAAAGAATTAGATGTGCTGCTAGAAAAATGGATAGCAGATGGAATTTTTAAGCCTAATCAAGTTTCTAGAGAACCCACAGAAGAGGAGTGGAGGGACCCCCGCTTCTGCCGCTTGCACAACTACATGCAACATCCTACTGTAGAGTGTTGGGTGCTTCGCAGATTGGTGCACCGCAGAATCAAAGAAGGGACTCTAGAACTATCCCAGCAGGAAGTTCAAAGAAACCCACTCTCAAATCACAAAGGGAAGGGTGTAGCAGCGGTGGTGATTTGCGTAGATCCAAGGGAAGACGAAGAAGAAAATCCAGCCCTGCCTGTCGCAGCAATTGCCACTTTGCAGCGAAATTCCAAATTCAAAAATTTTTTTGACCAGCTGGGGCTCACAGTAAAGGAAAGAAAGATAGCCACGAAGGCTTTAGTGAGCATCGCCTCTGGGGCAGAAGTAGAATGCTTATCAGCGGAAGTCCCAGATGACATAGCCCTCCTACAGGAGTCAACCTAGATCACTTTTAGTAATGAGGATATGGAAGTAGGATACCTAGATCACCGAAGGCCCCTCTACTTGGCAGCATCTATAAATCAAATCCCCATCAAGCGAGTCTTGGTAGATACAGGTGCTTCTGAAATTTCATTCCATTGAACACTTTACAAGCAGCTGGAATTTCGAAAAGAAAGATTCAGGGATGCCCAATGGAAGTTACGGGTTTTGGCGAAAGGGGAGAGTACACCGCAGGCCACATTCAGTTGTGGTTGAAAGTAGGCCCTATAGCTTCTTTAGCATGGTTCCACGTGGTGAAAATAGAGGTCTCCTATCATGTGCTTTTGGGAAGGCCGTGGTTGCACAAACACCGATTGGTCTCCTCCACCTATCACTAGTGTGTAAAAGGAAGGCTGAGCAATAGGATGATATGCATAGCAGCAAACTCCTCGCTGTTTGAATAGGCGGAAGCTCATTTAGTAGAAACTCAGTATCAAAGCCATGGGCTCCGTTTGGGGAAAGCTCAGTATCAAAGCCACGAGGTACCTTCGTGCCTAAGTGGGAAGAGGTTCAAGGTGACCTAGAGCCTGACTTAAGGGAGTTGCTAGCATAAAAGAAGAAAAGAAAAGAAGCACCTACCGTAGAATCAGATGACACACCCTAATGTGTTAGGGTTCGAGGCCCTGATGGCAGGATTGTGTACAAATTATGAAAGCGCGCGAGGCCCACGAGTGAAATACAAGCAAGCCCCACCCAAGAGGGGCAACGCAAGAGTTTGGCGTGTAGCGTGGCACAAGAAAGTTCAGGGGAAGAAAGTAATAAAGAGAAGGATGAAAAAATCGCGGCAGAAAAGGAGGTGCAAGTTATGGCAGAAGAAGAGTTAGAGGAAGTTGACTTGGGGTTTGGTTCACAAGAACCAAGGCCTATATCAATTAGTGCAAGTCTGACAGAAAAGGAAAAATCAGAGTTGATACTGCTGTTAAAAGAATTTAGAGAAGTTTTCGCATGAGATTACAGTGAAATGCCAGGGCTAGACCCTGGGCTAGTAGTGCATACGTTGAATGTGGACCCAGAAGCCAAACCAGTGGCCCAACTTGCTAGAGTATTCCACACTGAAATAGAAGGGAAAATAGTCAAAGAAGTACAAAAATTGCTGGTTGCAGGATTCATCAAGCCTATTCAACACCCGCGTTGGTTATCCAACATAGTACCAGTAAAGAAGAAGAACAGGCAGATAAGATGTTGTGTAGATTTCAGAAATCTCAACAAGGCCTGTCCCAAGGACGAGTTCCCACTACCAAACATGGATTTACTAATAGATTCTACCGCAGGAAGCACCATGTTCTCATTCATGGATGGGTTCAGTTGATACAATCAGATCAGAATGGCACCAAAGGATGCAGAGAAGACTGCTTTCAGAACACCCATGGGCAACTTCTACTATACTGTTATGCCTTTCGGGTTAAAAAATGTAGGCGCAACTTATCAACGAGCAATGACGGCCATATTTCATGACATGATGCATCAGGAACTAGAGGACTACATGGACGACATAGTAGTTAAATCAAGGAGGAGAGAAGAGCACTCCACGCATTGAAAAGGGTATTTGAGAGGTGTAGAGCCTTCAAAGTAAGAATGAACCCTCTCAAGTGCGCATTTGGAATGTCCTCTGGGAAGTTCCTAGGCTTCCTGGTGCACAGTAGGGGAATAGATGTGGACCCGGCCAAAGCCACGACCATAGCCACTATGAGACCACCGGCCACAGTAAAGGAGTTAAAGAGCTTCTTAGGGAAGGTCTCGTATATCTGGAGATTCATCCCTAGGTTGGCATCAATCACCTCTGCTTTCACCAAATTGCTCAGGAAAGGGCAAAAATTTGAATGGGAAGAAACGCAGCAGACGGCCTTCAAGAGGCTACAACAGATCATGATGAACCTCCTAACGGTACAAACCCTAGTCCACAGAAAGCCATTGCTACTCTACTTGGTCGCCAACTCTTATGCCATTGGTGCATTAATCACCCAAGAGGATGGGGGTGGTGTTGAACAACCAGTATACTACATCAGCCGTGCCTTAAAAGATGTAGAAACTCGTTACCCAAGGGCAGAAAGGGCGTGTCTGGCTATTGTGTATGCTTCGCAGAGACTAAGTCATTATTTCTTGGCCTACGAAATATGGCTGATGACTAAGTCCCATGCCATCAAGGCTCTGTTGCAGCAACCAATCCTCTCAGACAGAATATCCCAGTGGTTGTTACAATTGTCACAATATGCTTAAGAATGGAGACACCTAGGGCGGTGAAAAGCCAAGCTATAGCAGATCTATTGGCACAATTTCCAGGAGAAGAAGAATTTCCACTGGACGATGAAGTTCCAGGGGAAGTAGCCATGGCAGAAGAGGTTAGAGAGCAATGGGTAATGAAATTTGATGGGTCTTCTACCACCTAATTAGGGGGAATGGGAGTAGTGTTGTACCATGAAGAAGATAAGGTAGTAGCGCTATCATTCAAATTGAAATTCCCCTGTTTAAACAACACGGCAGAATATGAAGCCTATTTAACTGGGTTGGCCACGGCTCTTGAAATGGGAGTTAAGCACTTGAGGGTGATGGGTGATTCGAACCTGGTGGTCTGCCAGGCCAAAGAGATCTTCTCCCTAAAAGAACCCAACCTAACCCTATATAGAGCAATGGCCCAGAAGATGGAGGAGAAATTTTCAACATTCGAAATAGAGCATGCTCCAAGGAACGAAAACCGGTTCACAGATGGTTTGGCTGCACTAGGCTTGCAAATAATGTTCGAAGGGGATGACACCAGGGTAGTGGTCAGCAAGAGGGAAGAATCCATTATTGAAGTGTTAAAGGAAAGATTCCGGGAGGAACAATGCAAAGGGGATTGGCGGATCCCTATAAGGGAAGCCTTGATGAAAGAAGAAGGTGCCGCAGAACTGAAAGTGCTGAAAGACTATGCCCTGGTGGGAGGAGAACTATACCATAGGATGCTTGGTAGGGTCTTGTCCAAATGCGTGGGGCAGGAGGAGGCCTAGAGAAAATTGAAAGAAGTACATGACAAGACTTGCGGATCCTGCGGGGAGGTCAGCCTTTACCGCAGACTTTAAAGGGTAGGTTTCTATTGGCCAAGAATTCAGTAAAAACCCATGGTAATGAGAAGTTAGGAAAAGGGCCGAGGAAGTCCAAGGAAAACAAACGGGTCCAGGACGTCTAAGGGAAAACAAATGGGACATAGGAGCCCGCTAGTAATGTAACACAAGAACCAATGGTCTTGCTGGGCGATTAGGGGAAGAATAAATGGTAGGCCCAAAGAGGCCCAGCTAGATTGAAACAAAACAACTTCACAGCAGGAATGATAAAGTGGTATGACAGGAGATGTTAGCAGGAAGAAGGGTGGGCTGAAGAAAAAGCAAAGCCCACCATCAAGCAAGGCCCAGCCCCGAATAGGGCAAGCCATAAAGGAAAGGGAAACCAGAAAATGGACAAGAATGAATGGCAGACTGTGCAAACCAACCACGGCAGACGCATGAGCAGCAAATAGATTTTGGACATACATGGAAGAGAGGCACGTGCAAGGCCCAGACCTCACCAGCCTGTACCCAGCTAATCCAGGACATGGTGACGTCATGGGTCAGAGGTAAGAGGGCATGGTTTGGTGGTGAGGAGAGGGTAAAACCTATTTTGAGGTTCCTACTAGGGCTTTTTTGGGGGAAGTGTCCCGCTGGAATGACATACCACCCAAAGGGGCAAAACTGAGTTAGAACCACTAGGTGTATGTCATGAGGGATAGGGAGAGAGAAGGCACCCACACCGTAGCAGGAAAAGGTGCCACGGCAGACAAACAAACAAAATAGCTTTCTTTTGTCTAGCGATGGGGAAGACGGACTAGTGGTGGTGGGCAGGTACACCTAGACTAGACAAAGGTGGTTAAGGGCTAAAATAGTAAAATCCGGTCATGGTAGGCATTATAAAGAGGCCCTTGCCATGTACAGGAACAACAACAACAATAAGCACCACGGTATTGAAAACTAGAAAGTCAGGAAATAGAAACAAGGATTAAGAAAGAAAAAAGATAAGAAAAAGGGGAATATTAGAAAAGAAGGAAAGAAAAAAGATAGAGAGTTAGAACGGCAGGCATGCACCAATAGTTCTGCCCGCCGTAAGCGAGCTCTTGGTAGACGAGGCATAGTTTGTGCACAAGTCGGACCAAGTTGAGTTACAATTGGACCGGTCTCAACTCCCTTACTCAGAACACTCGGGCCTAATACCGCCGGAGGCAGCCCAGCCCACTTTAACCACAAAAAGGCCCACTATAGTAATTATGTTTGAGAATATGAGAACAGAAAATGAAAAGAGAAAATTAATACAAACCTAACATGAACCAAATAGCAGCTATATATCCACCTAGTGGTAGAGTCAAGATTTTAGCTTAGGGGGGTAAGATTAAAAGATAAGATATTGAAAGTAAAATTAATCTAAAAAAAAAATTAATTCAATGTTAATAAATAAGCAAATTATATGCTAATGTAATTGTCACACGCAATCTAATATAAATGTAAACTTTAATTTATTTTTTTATACCTAGTTTAATTTACTCAAGTGCCTTTGATGTAAATAGTTAGTGATAATAAAAAATTGAGAAATTAACTTGAATGCATAAATTTTAATTATTTAATTTGATGATTTCTTCAAATAAATTGAAAAAAAATAAATCAATACAAAAGTGATAAGAATATTGTAATTTGCCTACAAAGTTGTATACCTGTCTCATTGTTAGGAATGCTTTTAAAAATCTAAGTAGAATTCACATTTTCTTTCCCTATTCATCTAAGTAGTTAAAATTTTGAATTATAGCAAAATTTCAAAGTTTGAAATTGTGAAAATGTGAAGAGGTGTAAGAAAAAGATTAGTAGATGCTCTAAGGTTTCTTTTAGGGCTCGTTTGGCAAGGTCATTTGAAGACTCTTTTGTGTGATTTAAATGTTAAAAACCGTGGGGCCCACTTTGGAGTGAGTTGTTTGGTAGGGGAACTTTTATAAGGGTATTTAGATTGCAGTAATCAATATAGGCAGCTTAAAACATGTATTTAGAGAAAACATAAGAAGGTGTATTCAACACTTAAGTTACAGTTCTGAATGACATAATCATAAATATTGTGAAAATCGTGGGCCCCACATATAGTCAATTAATTTGACAAAACACTACTACCTTTTCTCTCTCTCCTTCACACGTTAGACAAGTTTTCTCTAATCTTAGATCGGTACCAAATCAACATCTCACCGTTATCTCTCTCTCTCAAATCCACTTTGCTTTCTCTCAAATCAACATTATTCTTTTAGATGTTCCTCTCAACTTCCAACTACCGCTCATCACTCCTTAGAATATCCCATCTGACTCTCCATATCTTCTAAATCATGGTAACAATTATATCACATCACACCAATAAATGGATCATGATGTATCCTAATTAATTTAAATTATAGTTGACCATCTATAGGAAAGATTATATATATATATATATATATATATATATATATATCGGCAATGAAGAGTAAACACAATGAGGAGATGGGAAGAAGATAAGATGAGAGAAAGTAGGAAGGAGAGAACAAAAAAATTTATAGTAGCAGTTGGTATTCAAGAGGGAGTTTTCTCTCTCTTCAATAAAATAAATTATTTTACACTATTCATGTCCGTGTTTTGCACACTTTTTCTATATAAAAAATACCCATACCAAACACCCAATTTTGTGTTTTTAGTTTTAAAAGAATATAACAAAAATATGTTATTAAACACCCCTTTTTTTTTTTTTTCCCATTATGAGTACTTAAAAAACGTGTTTTAGTACACTTTTAAATCACAATTTTTACATTTAAAAAAAAAAAAAAAAAACTACAATACTCTTACCAAACGGGCCCTTAGCATTAAGTCTACAGTCACCATTTTTTTTCCTCACAATATTATTAAGACAACAAATTACAAATAGTAGACAATAAAATAATATTAGTGATAGACTTAAATAAAAATAAGTAACAACTTCACAACTCAAAAGTTACAAAGTTTATTTTGAAAAGTATCATGTACTTATAAATAGCATTACTCATCTTTTAGTGGTATACTTTTTTTTTTTTTAGTTAAAAAAATGGGTAGAGAAGGGCGACTAGTGTGACTTCTTTACTTGAGCGTAAAGTGGTATACTTCTACTAACGTGTAGAGAGGAATAGAAAGGTTTTTTTTTTTATTTTTTATTATTATTATTTTTTTTTAAATAAATCGTGGGACTTGCTATTCAATCTTGATTCTTGAGTTTTTGACTTTTACCATGGGGAAAGTGAATATGC
The DNA here is from genome assembly GCF_001633185.2 of Quercus lobata. NCBI lineage: Eukaryota > Viridiplantae > Streptophyta > Magnoliopsida > Fagales > Fagaceae > Quercus > Quercus lobata. The sequence continues at coordinate 28,480,688 of NC_044904.1, read as the reverse complement.
GAAGAAGCAAATTGACCAAAATAGTATTGGTTGTTTTTTGCTTTTTCTTTTGATTTGATTTTTTTCTTTTTCTCCTACAATGCTACCTCTTTAAACTCCTCTCTCTCTCTCAATAAAATACTCAATGAGCCATCACTTAAAAAAAAAAAAAAAAACACATACTGTTTGAAAATATGTTATTTAAAATATAGTATAAAACACATTTTTTGCACTAGGAGTACTTTAAGTAGTTGTTTTCCCAACACCTTTTAAACAACAGCTTTTACATAATTTCAAACATCAATATTTAAACACCGCTAATAAACGAGCCCTTTTTGTTAGTACAATGTGCAGACTACTTTCAAGTTTTCAACCATGTAAGGTTGAATTTATTCAACCATCTAATTGGCTTTATTCCGTGCCAAATTTGCTTGTAATTCAGCATTTAGTAACCCTGTATTTAGGTGGGTTTGATGTAAGGGTAGTGAGTGAGAGAGAGTGAAGATTGCTCAAGAGTGTGCAAGAAAACAGAGACTCGCGGCTGACTCGCGACTGCAAGCCGCCAGACATAGCACACGTGCCAAGCATGCTGGAAGATGAACAGTCATGCTAGTTGGAGCACTACAGGACAAAACAGGACAATTGGCCATACGGTTATCTCGCGACTGGATCTCGCGACTTGGTCAAGCCGCGAGGTCAAGCCGCGAGGTCAAGCCACGAGGTCAAGCCGCGAGCCACCCCTGTTTTGTAAAACCTGACGTTTCACATTCCTCTCCCACTCCAGTATAAATACCCCTTTTACCCACGATTGTGAGAGAACTTCCAAAGAGAATTTTGAGAGAGAAACCCTAAAGAAAAACAAGATTGATTCACCCACAATCTATACCTTAGAGTCTCTTCAAATTCCTCAACTCTCTTCCTCTCCATTGTCAAATCCTTGAGAGGCATTATACCAAACCTGGTTCTCACCATCATCATCACTGTGGGACAGTTTTTTGGATTTTTGGGAAGCAGATAGGAAGGAACCAATCTTCATTGGTTGATGCTACGGTCTAGTAGCGGAATCCGGGAAGCTAGAAAAGAAAAAGGTTCGGCGCAACCTCGTTGGAGCAAGAAGCTTGGAGGGCTTAGGTGCACTAGGTAGATTAGGCTTGGAGGGTCTATTACTGTCCATGTATCCCAACTGTATTTTCTAGTGGATTGTTTACCGCTTGGAGGGCGGCGAAGAGATTTTATGCCGAGGGCTTCGGTTTCCTCTTCGATAACACATCGCGTGTTGTCTTTGTGTTTGCATCTTCCTTCCTCTCTATCTTTGCCTTTTTATTATCTGCTGTGGATTATATTTTGTTTTGGCTTAGATAGTTTTTACCAATTCCATATTATAGCATATGTTAAGTTTCCGCACACTAGTTGTTTGACATATTGCTTGAATTGGTTAAGTTGTAATTTGGGGGTCTAAACGTTTAAAGGTGTTTATACACGTTTTTGAACTTTCAATTGGTATCAGAGCGGGTACACTGCTATTGGTTTCATTACCATTGTGTGATCCTTGACTCCCTTTTGAGATGGATAGGTCTCAATCCCTAAATGCACCTCCATATTTTGATGGTAGTAATTATGCATTTTGGAAGGTTTGCATGAGAGTTTTTCTGTGTTCTATTGATGAATCTGTTTGGGATGCTGTTGAGATTGGTTGGACCAGACCTGAGGCAGCCAAATCCACATGGGATAAGGCAGCACTTGCTGCATCTAATGCTAACAGTAAAGCACTCAATGCTATTTTCTGTGGTGTGTCTCCAAATGAATTTCACAGGATTTCTCACATTACCATTGCCAAAGAAGCATGGGAGATTTTGGAAATCACTTATGAAGGCACGAAGAAAGTGAAAGACACTAAGTTACAAATGCTGACCACTCGGTTTGAGGAGCTCAAATTGAGTGAGGATGAGTCTTTTGACTCTTTCTATGGGAAGCTAAATGAGGTGGTTGTCAGCAAGTTCAACTTGGGGGAGAAAACGGAGGATTCAAAGATTGTAAGGAAGATCCTTCGATCATTGCCGGAAAGTTTTCGTGCTAAAGTGACAGCGATTGAAGAGATCAAGGACCTTGATGACATCAAAGTACAGGAGTTGGTTGGTTCTCTGCAGACTTATGAGATGTCGCTGTCAAATCAACGGAAGAGTAAATCTCTTGCTCTAAAGACCATTAATGAGAAGGTGGAAGATCAAGACTCATCGGGAGAAGATGTGGTTGACAAAGATGTTGCATATCTTGTCAAAAATTTCAGAAAGTTTTTGAAATTCAAAAATAATGGCAAATTTGATGATAAAAGAAAATTCCAAAGTTCTGGAAGGGAGAAAAGGGATTTCAAAAAGAAAGATGGAAAAGAATCCCAACCCACACAAGGTATCACTTGTTTCGAATGTAACGGGCATGGACACTTTAAGAAGGAATGTCTGAATTATTTGAAATCGAAAGGTAAAGTGTATGCCACGACTTTGAGTGACTCGGATTCGTCTGACTCAGAATCTGAAGAGAGCTGTGATGGAGAGGGGAACTATTCAGCTTTTATGACTATTGCTCATGTTGAGTCTTCAGATGAGTTGAATCTGCTTGTACGAGACCTTGGAGAACATAGTGATGATGAATCACTAGGAATTGTTGAAGAATCAGATGCTGAAGAAGATGAAAGCACAGCAAATCTTCAAGAGAATTATAACTCACTCTTGGAGAAGTCGGGTGAGTACACAAGGGTGGCCAAGGCTACTGTGAGAAAAATGAAGAAGGTTGAGGAGGACTACAAAAGTCTCCTAATCCGATATAGGGAGGCCAAATGTGAGATAGAAACACTGAATGGTGAGTTGTCCGAAACTTACACAAAAGTGAGATTTCTTGAGAATGAGGTTGTGCAAGCAAATGCTAAAGTAGAGAGGGTCACCACCAAGAAGCTAGATGATGTTATCTCATCTCAAAAGAGCTTTTCAGACAAATCCGGATTGGGATATACCGGAGGAAGTAGTTCATCTGGAAATGTCACTAAAGAAGTGAAGTTTGTAAAGGCCAAAGATCCAGTTATAGCTGACCTTACTAGTGAGAAGCTCGAGGTGGAGGAGAAGAAGAATGTGGTGAACCAACGGATGCTGAATCCCCGTAATCAATCTGTGGGCAGGTCTGAATCTCGAGCCAAGTCACGCCCACGACCACAAAGAGGTCCTAGAGCAACTTATGTGTGTCATTACTGCAGACTTCAAGGGCATACTCGACCAAATTGCCAAAAGCTGAGAGTAAAGAATAGTGCAACTCCTCAAAGGTCAGGAGGACCTAGAAATGATAGAAGAATTTGGGCAGGTGATCAATCTAGAGATCAGAATGGTGATCCCGGAATGATGAACGTGATGAAGATGATTGGTGCATTCACTAACTGCTTGGAAAGCTTCTCACGAAGGTTTGAAAGCTCTAACTCCCATACCCAATCCTATAAGGAAATCACCCCAAACGCAAGTGACGTGTGGGTGAAAAAGGGTACTCATGCATAAGCATTACAACATGTCCATGTATTAATACTTCCCATGCTTTGTGACAATGTTTGTTTGTTTTGCTTGCTGTTTTTGCTGTTGGTTGTTTGCTTGTCTTCTTGTGCATATTTTTAATTTTGTCTTATCAATCTTTTTGTTTCTTGTGTCAAAAATCCAAAAATCACATAAAAAAAATTTAGAAAATCAAAAAGCTTGATTGTCTTTGTTGAGTTTTTGTCTCAAAACTTGTTTTGCCTTGTACCTTTGTGCTAATGGCTTTGTGCATTTTCGAGCATTGCTTGTTTTCATGCAGTCATATCACTGTGGGAAAAATCTTGAAATCTATGTGATTGTTGTAAATAGATCTTCAAACTTGTCATGAATGATTAGTGAATGGTTTTGTTGATCTTGAGACATGCATAGACTTGTGTCTATATATCTTCCCACTCTTTATTTTTGTTTAGCTAAAAAGAGCTCACCAAATGTAAATCTCCAAATGAAAAGAGATATTGAGCTGCAAAAGCCTGTCGCACATTCTAGTATTTGACTAGGAAAAAGGGTAAGCGACCTTATATTAAAGTGAATGTTTATTCAAAAATCCAAAGGCTTATTTATTAAAGTGAAATATCAAATATCACTCTCACAATGAGAGGTGATTGACTCAAAAGATCAAAAAGATCAAATGTTATGATTAAAAGTGGAGTCAAATGTAAAGCTCCAAATTAATGTTATCAAGTTTTGTGGGAGGTCATATATACATATTTCTATAATTGAGATGGGTCACATGATCTAGTGCTAATTGTGTATGTCTTGGTTGAATTGATCATTGAAACTTCACATTAGACTAAAGTCTATCTCATTGTTGATATCCACACACAACACACAAGTTTATGTTCAATAAATGCCATATTCATTTGTGTGATTGTACTTGATGAAATGTGTTTTCACATGCTCAATCTTTGTTAAATCAAGCACAAAAAGATTTTTGAGTGTTTTAGGTGTTTTTGGAAAGTATTTTGTTTGAAAAATCTGAAAATTTCAAAAATCTAGTTTTGCCCTGTTTTGGCGGCTCAGTCGCGGGTATGTCAAGTCGCGTGCCTCAGTCGTGTCTTCGCGGGTCATTTTTGGCGACTTGTTCGCAAGTGGAAGGTCCAGTCGTGAGGGTTACTCAGAGATTTTTGTGGCTCAGCTCGCGACTCACTCGCGGGTAGACCTTCCAGTCGCGAAAAACACTTAGAAGAATTTTTCAAATTTTTGTCTTTGAGTGTCTTGGCAGCTTGAACTGGTGACTGTGTGGCGACTTAATCAAGTCGCGAAAAACGCGTGTTTGGCAGAAATAGGAGCAGTTTTAAATCTTTTTCAGTTTTCCCTCGAACATTTGTAACTGTTCATTTTCTCTCTAAACTATCTCCTTCCCAAACACTCCGTGAATCCATTTTCACATCTCATTGGTGCTTCATTTCTTGTCCAAATCATCAAGAAAAGGTATGGGTTTTGTTTTCTCAATCTCATTTTCCCTATTTCATGGATATTCTTGTTACTGTTTGGATTGATATTGTGTTCGATATATTTCTCTCTTTGTGTGATGGGTATGGCTTGTTATGTTTGCTACTGTTCTCATCTGTTTTCATGTTGAGTGGTCACAATGTAATTTTTCACTGTTCTGATATTTGCCTGTTGTTGAGACTGAAAACCTTTTAGTAAATGGGTTTGGTACTTATTTGACTTGCTCATTTCACTTGCTTGAGTGTTGATGTTGGATTTCGGTATTGGGCTACTGAGTTTTTATGATAACATATTGTGTGTCTCTCAACAATGTGCTCTTGTTTGGATGCTTTGTGACTTCATTTTGAAATATTTTCCCAGGTTCATATATCTTGTGGAATGTTTTATGATATCTGTTCTTAATGTTCAAATGCTGTATCTGTTTGCATATCATGGTCATGGTAACCTGTCTCATTGACAGTTTTGTTAGTTGTTTTGTCTCTCTATGCCTTTGTGCACTATCATTTTTTTGCTGTACCTGTCATTTTGTGCTCCTTTGTATTGTTGGAAGTTTGGTTGGGTCTGCACTATTTTCAGTTTGTATTTATGTATTGAAATTTTTTTTTTTGCACTGAATCTTGTTGACATTTATCTTGTGTGGTACTGTTGTTTGGTTCTTTGCTGTGGGCCTGCTCTCTTGCAGATGTCTCGTCGATCTTCCAGGGGTAAAGAACTTGTTGCTAACGAACCAGCAACACCAGTTGCTAAAAGGACTCGACTATCATCTCAGGCATCTCAAGACCCCAATGAGGATAGGTTCAGACTTCCGCTTAACTCACACGCCTACTCAAACGTTTTTGACAAGTCAACTACTATAGTGGAACGGGTGGTAGAGTTTAACACCTTAGGGATCACTTTTATCCCTCGAATCTTTGAGAAACGAGATTGGACAAACTTGTTCGGGAACTTTGATGATTCAATGGATGAGCTGGTCAAAGAATGCTTCTCCAATGCAACTGATCTTGGAGTTCAACTCATTTTCTGGGTCAGAGGAACAGAGTTTAGTGTTTCCCCAGACTCCATCGCAGATCTTCTCGGCATCACCAGACCTCAGAATGTGAATCTAACTCCTTACGATGAACGAACTCCAGAAGTTGGAGAAATTCTACAAATCCTAGGATCCGATCATGAAGTATCCAGTGCAGGAACATCCATCAGCACCGCAAAGTTTGCACCAGAGCTGACCACACTGAAGTTGATAATGTTCACCAATCTCTACCCACTGTCCAACACTACATTCATCAATCTTGGGAGAGCTCTATTCCTTTGTGATCTTATTACAGGAGCCCCCATTGATATATGTGCTCACATCTACTACACCTTGAGGAAGACCGCGTGTAGAACTGCAGCTCGAGGAATTATTCCATTTTGCAGTCTCATCATGAAGCTCATTCTTCGTGAAGGCATTATTCCTCCTGCAGATGGAAAAATGTTGACCCGTCAGCGTCCCATTTCCATGTTCACTCTTCAAGCCAGCAGAAGTCACTCCTCTAAATCACCAAGGAGTGCTCACATCTCTCCGGTTACTCCATCTGTCCCTGAATCAGAGACACCTGCACATACTACATCTACTTCGCGTGCTGTTCCTGAAGCTTCACCGGCTAGTATTCCGCAAACACAGACTGCTCCTCATACTGATAGAGTCGGGAGTGTACTTGAGCATATTCAAAAATGCATTGATGAGATTGTGGCACTTCTCTACTCCACAAACAACCATGTCCAAATGCGTATTGAGACTATGGAGAATCAGCTAGATGCTATTCAACAAAAGATGGACGAGAGCCTTTAGCTATTCGTGCCAAAAAGGGGGAGAGCATTCAGTAAGGGGGAGAAAGTTCAAAGGGAAGTGTGCATCGTGATAGGGGGAGTACACACATACTTTTGTTTTAAGTCTTATCCTCTAAACTTATAGGTTTAGGTTTATGTTTGTTGGACTATTTAATGTTTATATGGGTTTGATACTGTGTTTTTGGTGTATAGTTGTTTCTAACTCTTAACTTATACTCTTGGTTTAATCTTTTATATATTTTGATGATGTTATTCAGGATGTTTTGTGTTTTGTACCCATGTGCTTTTGTAAGCTTTTAGGGTTAATGTTTTATGCATAGTTTGTAGGTTTTATGGTTTGTACCTTGCTTATTGCAGCCTTTATGCTATGTTGAAATCAGTACTTTAATCTAAATGTCTTGCATTTTGGTTTATGTACTGTCACTCTTGTGCCCTTGTAGGATTGTTCCTAGATGCATATACCTTGTGTATTATGCATTGGTTGAGTGTTGAGCATACAAGTGTCTTGCCTTGTGCTTGTTAACTTGTATGTCCTTGTGTTCATTCCAAGTGTGAATGAGCACTGTGATCACTACCTTGTGGTGTTCACTTGGTTGATTAAGCCATGGTTTGTTTCTTAACTCCATCTTTGCTTGATCACATATTGCCTGTTTCATATGCATTTTATGATTTTCTGCTTACAATGATCATGGTGTATTGTTGTGTTTCAGGAGTATTATGTTCATATGATTCAAGTGCTTTACAGCTTCTAGAGTTAGGTGTGAGTGAGTTTTGTTCAACTGTTCCCAACTCACATGTTAAGTCTAGAGTCTGTTTTAGGGTTTTGTCACGGAATAGCCAAAGGGGGAGATTGTAAGGTTGAATTTATTCAACCATCTAATTGGCTTTATTCCGTGCCAAATTTGCTTGTAATTCAGCATTTAGTAACCCTGTATTTAGGTGGGTTTGATGTAAGGGTAGTGAGTGAGAGAGAGTGAAGATTGCTCAAGAGTGTGCAAGAAAACAGAGACTCGCGGCTGGGACTCGCGGGTGACTCGCGACTGGGACTCGCGGGTGACTCGCGACTGCAAGCCGTCAGACACAGCACACGTGCCAAGCATGCTGGAAGATGAACAGTCATGCTAGCTGGAGCACTACAGGATAAAACAGGACAACTGGCCATACGGTTATCTCGCGATTGGATCTCGCGACTTGGTCAAGCCGCGAGCCATCCCTGTTTTGTAAAACCTGACGTTTCACATTCCTCTCCCACTCCAGTATAAATACCCCTTTTACCCACGATTGTGAGAGAGCTTCCAGAGAGAATTTTGAGAGAGAAACCCTAAAGAAAAACAAGATTGATTCACCCACAATCTATACCTTAGAGTCTCTTCAAATTCCTCAACTCTCTTTCTTCCATTGTCAAATCCTTGAGAGGCATTATACCAAACCTGGTTCTTACCATCATCATCACTGTGGGACAATTGTTTGGATTTCTGGGAAGCAGTTAGGAAGGAACCAATCTTCATTGGTTGATGCTACGGTCTAGTAGCGGAATCCGAAGCTAGAAAATAAAAGGTTCGGCGCAACCTCGTTGGAGCAAGAAGCTTGGAGGGCTTAGGTGCACTGGGTAGATTAGGCTTGGAGGGTCTATTGCTGTCCATGTATCTCAACTGTATTTTCTAGTGGATTGTTTACCGCTTGGAGGGCGGCGGAGAGGTTTTACGCCGAGGGCTTCGGTTTCCTCTTCAATAACACATCGCGTGTTGTCTTTGTGTTTGCATCTTCCTTCCTCTCTATCTTTGCCTTTTTATTATCTGCTGTGGATTATATTTTGTTTTGGCTTAGATAGTTTTTACCAATTCCATATTATAGCATATGTTAAGTTTCCGCACACTAGATGTTTGACATATTGCTTGAATTGGTGAAGTTGTAATTTGGGGGTCTAAACGTTTAAAGGTGTTTATACACGTTTTTGAACTTTCAAACCATGATAAATGACCATTATTAGAGCATGTCAAGCAGCTTAGCCATATTTTGATACTGTTTGAAGAATAAGCAATTACTTTTATATTTTTCCTACATAATTTTTAAAATACACTTTCAAACAGACTTTTTATAATTTCCCTATCCTATTTAAATATTATTTATTAATTTATTTTATCTTTTTAATTCATTTCCAACAACTATATTTTTCAAAAGATAGAAAGATGTAGAGAGAGAAAAAAGAAACTATTAATTTTTCAGTTCATCTTTACAAATTTTTAAGCCACAAATTATTTTTCTCATCTAAAATAACTTCCAAATAGAGAAAGTGATTGTAGATGAGCAAAAACAATTTGCCTCATTTGGAGATATTGCTAGACTTGGTTTTTAAGGCTTCACTCTCAACTTTGTCTATGATTTTGTTTTTAACTCTTCTATTGGAGATGCTCTTATACATGAATTTTGTGAGAGGGGCAATTGCCCCCTCCTGCCCCTCCCTTGGCTGCACTTTGTTTCCACCTAAACTTTCCTAATTCCAATTACACATTGTAAATTGCTAACTAAACATGCTCTTTAGGACTCTTTTTTTTTTTTTTTTTTTAAGTAACTGCTCTTTAGGACTCATAGTTCTACTTTGTGTTTGGTTAATTTATAAAGAAAAAAGATGCAATAATGAGTAGAATATAAATAAACTATAATAATTAGTATAATGTGGAACACAAAATAGAGGTCATATACATCTAAGACGGGATATTGCGCATACCTTCTAAGGAAACAAGACCTTCTAGCTTGAGTTTGGCAAGGGTGGTGCGAGCTATAAGAGTGGCAGCACTGGTGGTTCGTAAAATGATACTTGGAAGCTTCAGAAAATTAGCCACGGTCTCAACGAAGAACATGAGTTCATCATAGATGATGCAAGCGATATCGTCTTGTTGTCCTCCCGTCACTCTTTGTGACATGCATTCCTGCAAATGCGATTTACAGTTTACATTTAGCCTCTGTATAAGACTTAGTATATCCCCAGATGAGATATCTTGGACGGATAAGCCATCCGGTATTGGAAGGAACTTGAAATTAGGGTGGTTGGAAGGATTAGGAGAATTAAACTCAGTGTGAGCAATGGTGATGGAGAATCCCTTGGAGTGAAGGATGGTGCCTAGTTGAAGCATGGGATTTATGTGACCTTGGAATGGACATGGCAACAGAACCAACCGGCGAGATCTCTGTCCATTCTTTTCCATCTCTCTCTCTCTCTCTCATGCACAGGGGGGGTTCAGCTAATTGAATTGTTACTTGCTGCTGTCTCTTTGAGCTTTATTTAAAAACGAAAATCATATTACACCAGCCATTCCTAGCAAAATATATATTATTAATGAATTTGCCAGAAGTAAAGTGACAGCTTTGGCATGCAATTAGATAGATTATAGATTCCATACTCAGAAGAGGCCAAAATTGGGGCAGGAGAAAGAAAGTGAGAAACTGCAGTGAAGTTTGTCTTTTATTGGATTCTGTTTTGCTATCCAATTTGAGTTTGATCTCTAAATTTGATAATGAGCTGGTAATATCGTTTAAAAAAGAATATATATATATATTTTAAATCAAGATACCCATCTTGTTCTTTTTTTGGAAATCGAGGCGCTATATTGGCTGGCGTTGTGAATTAAAATAGGGACTGTCCTATCAAAAAAATTATTGGGGACTGTCCAACCAATATGATCATTCTTTGGCCATGTTCCTTACACCGTCCTTGCCACGGCTTGTAAGTGGTAATATTATATCAGATATGATGGACCAGCTAGGATGCTAAATCGTTTTGAAATGTAATTGTAATACCCAAAAAAATAAAAAAAAGATTAAGAGGAAGGTTATTTAAGTAAATTTATTTATGGGGTCAATTTTATAATTAATATTTCTAAGGGATTTTTAGAAAATAAGGTTAAAACCCTAGCTATATAAGGTTATTATGTCAACGTATATGTAGAGATATTTTAAGAGTGTAGACTACCCAAATTACTCCAGTAGAAAAGGTTTGACTGCACAATTGAGGTAAGAGCTTAATAATTTTTTTCTTGTCAATTCCAAGTTTTATTTAGAATTAGAGTATTTTTCTATGTGGGTATTTTGGCTAGTAGTGAAACTATTTAATTATTCAAGAGTTTTAATGATACAAACAAAGAAAAATACAAACAAGAGTTTTAATTATTATTTTGGCTAGACGCTGTTTTATGTTCAATTTAATCTTATCTATGCCTTTTGTTACGTTGAAAGGAGATAGAATCTACAGAATTTTAGGCTTTCCATGAAGGATTTGTTCACAGCTAAGAGAGGATATTTTAGAAAATCATCAGAGAAGGAAACAAATCCTTAACCCTTTGAAGAAAAGAAAAGAAATCAATTCAATGACCCCACTTAAGAATGGGGGGCTGCGATGGAACATTTTCTGAAGATTGAAAAATTCAATGGCGATGAACAAATTTTCCAAAGTGACATGGCCCAGGACTTGGGAATAGCAAACTTTCCATGTACCTAGCCCAAGACTTGGCTAGAACAAATTTTCCAAGTGGCATGGCCCAAGACTTGGGAAGAGTAAACTTTCCATGTACCTGGCTCATGACTTAGCCAAAACAGATTTTTTCCAAGTGACATAACCTAGGACTTGGAAACCATGTACCTGGCCTAGGACTTGGCTAGAACAAATTTTCCAAGTGGCATGGCCCACTTGGGAAGAGTAAACTTTCCATGTACTTGGCCTAGGACTTGGCCAAAACAGATTTTTCCAAGTGACATGACCTAGGACTTAATACATGGCTCAGAAATTGGCCAAGAGCAAAAGTTTCCAAGTACGACCAAGAAACTAGTCAAAAGCAAAAGTTTATGGATACAAGCATAGCATGTCCCAATAATGCATGAAGATTGTAAGCATATCCTAGTAATGGGTACAACCTGTAGCATGTACCAGCAATGGGTACAACCTGTAGCACGTACCAGCAATAGGTACAAGCCGTAGTACTTCCCAGCAAAGGTACAAATTGTAAACAAGGCCCAACAAGGGGTACAAAGAGAAAGAGCCTCGAGTGGTTATGAAAACCCAAAAGTGGGTGTATAAAATGCACAAAATTGACCTCCTTGAAAGGAATTGGTTCAAAGGAGCCTAAGGAAGCAAGGAAGGTGTAGCTTAAAAAAAATAAAAAAAAATAAAATAAAATCTAAGAGTACATCACTCGAAACCGCAAAAGCATGGATACTTTTGCAAATCTCTATACAAAGAGATTAGTCAATGACATTGCAAACCAGCTATCAGCATTTCCCTCCTCCTACAAGGTGCAAACTCACCAAAGGCTTAGAGGTGCTTCGATTCAACAAAAGAAAGGTACCCTTTCGGTAAGCCCACGCATTAATACCATGTTTGAATATATCAAAACACTGCAAAATGTTGTGCAAGAGGTACTACCCATGCTCTAATACTTTATTCATGTAGGTTAAAATGAAAATTCTAATATTTTGGTCTTCTTACTAGACCAATTATCAAAAATCAAAATTTGGAATTCTTGTGTGGTTGAAATCCTCACTTGGTTTCATATATATGAAGTAATTTTTGTTATCTCTTATTTGGCAATTGGCTTTTCCAGTGCATAAAATGGGGGCTAAGATAAGATTAATTTTTTTTTTCCTTAGATATATCTTTCACTTGATAAAAATTGAGAAGTCTAGTGCAAACTTTACTATACATAAGTTCAACCATTGCTATTTTCTTTGGCTTATGAACTATATGGTATATAGCAATTTAATAACAATATAATTGGTGGCATGATATGTGAATAATTTGTTGCAATTTGAAATACTATTCAATCTCTCACAATCTGGAAAAAGAATAAGACAAAGATCAAGAGCACCCACCAAAAGAGCAAGGTTTTTAGCTAAAAGCAAGGCCCGGAGATGTTCTTAAGCCTTCTAAGCCATGTCCTCAGGGAAGTTTCTATCTCTTAATACATTTTGAGAAGAGTAGCTAGCCTTGATTAGACTCTAAATCAGCATGTTTATATGATTCAATGATTTATGATATCATGGTCCCATTGCTTAATACTAACATGAAGGTGAATTCTAATCTTTCACAACATGTTAGTTCATCCCATGAAGGAAGTGTAGCAATTCCTTTGGAGTTTCCCTCAAGAATTATTTGATCTACACATTGGTTCTACAAATTAGGAAAGTGTCCAAGAACAATTTATTTTCTTGCGTGTGGGCTACAAGTAACCTACGAGCTCGGGGGGCTAATGATGAGGACAAAAATTTCATTAGAAAGCCCATTCCATGAAAAGTAAAGAAAGACTATGGGTCTTAACAAAAGAAGGCTTAATTCATGAAGTTAAGAAGGACCATGAAGGACCAAAGTCCCAAAAAGAAGGAAAAAGAAAGGAATAATAATAATAATTAAGAAAAAAAAAGAAGAGGATCTCGATCAGGCTAGGAGAAGGACCTTGGTCAGATCAGAGGACATACAGTAAAGATCTCGGTCAGACTAGAGGATATGCAGCAAGAAGAATCAACATCAAGGCCCTATGTATGTTCAGATGTATGCAAAAAGCCATTAAAAATCCAGCAAAAAACTAGGTATTATCTTTGTAACCCATGGTCCAAGCCCATGGGATCTTGAGTAGATAGTAAGGGAGGAATGGTTTGGTTGGTAGGAGAGTGATTTCTGGTGAAATGAGGATCCCGAAGGTTTCTCTTGGTTCATATATTTGCTTGGAATGCATGAACCAATGGAAAATTTAGTTCCCCTAATGTGCATGACACCTCCCCACAATTTCCTCTCAATTGTCATTTTTAACTAAAGTTGTCATCTAGTACATTGAGCAGCCCACCCACTCCTTTGACTTTCCAAGAAGGAATTTTTCATTTGTAACTAAAGTCAAATGCCCCTTTTGAGTTATAATTGCCTAAATAAGTTAAACCTCTGCCCAAAGCACATTTTCAGGTTCCAGAGGACATGGTTTTACCTAACTGACTAGGGGCGTCCTTGCCCGGGGTACCAGACCAGGTCCACTATAAAAGGAACACTAAGGCATAGCAGAAAGGGGGGGGGGGAGAGGGAGAAAAATGGGGATTTAGAGGGATAGTTTAGAGGTTCAAAAGATATATTCTTAGAGCTTTAATAGCCCAGCAAGGAAGAGAAAGAAAGAAACAAAATAAGAGAGCCAAAGTGAAGGAATTTGTCCCATATCCTTGAGATCATTCAAAATATCACTTAGCCTCCAAAGAAACATATGCCAAATATGGACACATCAAATATCACTCTCTCCCACAAAAATCCTCCTCACCTAACTATCTTGGAAGGCAATGCCTAAGCAAAGGCACTTGGACTTGAGTTCCAAATCCCACAAGTATTGTGCAAAACCACTAAGTCTGTGAGAATTGGGGCCAGGATCCTCGTGGCTGAATCATTCTCATGAAATTCATTTACATATATGTATATGTATTAAAATTTATATTATAATCTAAGAAACTAAAAATTATTTGAAGATATGTGTATTGTATACTGTGTTCTTATGCAGGACCTATATAGGTAAAAGGAAAGGACAAAACTCCATTGCAAAATAAGCATGGAGAAAGATCGTATAGTTCAAAGAATCAACATTCAGGGATTACAGGCCCAGTATATTTGGGGTATCACGACAGTACGCCCGGGGTACCAAGTGAAGGAACTCTTTTAAATGTTTACATAATAAAAGATAAGCCTTAAATACTCTATTTCAATCTCTTTCTCATTGTAAATATCATGAATAATTATTTTACTTGTTTCGTAAGAGTAAATGGTCATTTTATGACACTAAAACACTTATAATGGTATTTTATTGCTTAAGAGGAATTGCATTTTTGTCTTGAGGAGCTTTATGTGACTTGCGCACAACTTGGTTTGTAATCAACCTCATTTAGCTACGATGAACCAAACCCAATCCACCAAACAACAAGTAAAGGGCCCAGGATCTTTGTTTCTACTTGGGCCTTTGTACTGTCCAAGAAAAAGGACCCACACAAGGTTTTCCCCCAAAAAGTCCCCTGTTGACCTTCCTCTTTTAGCGGGTCCTAAGGGCTGACTTTCAATCCTCTTTTCCCAAAGCTTCTAGATGCCCTTTTTTAGACCCACCTTCTAGCTGCTTCATCTTTTGTCATTTTCTCTAAATGAGTAGATTCTTCCTTATCAAGCTGAAAGACCCCCAACCATTTTCCTTCATGGTTCACCCTTTTGCGTTCCCTGAGATACCAGTCTTCCTTTTATCAAGTGTTGATTCCTAAGTCATCAGCCCTTTTTCTGAGCCATAGGCGGCTGATGAGACCTGTCTATCTTCGTTCCTTGTGTCCATGAGTAGGCTCCCTTGACTTGTCCAAATCCCAACTGATCCCTTCATGCATTTCCTAAGGATCCCATGGTTCTGGCAGTCCCAAGGTATCTTAGTCCAATCCCTTTGTAGGCCCCCTAGGAAACTCTCCTTACAAAGGCTGGGCTAAGCTTCCTTTTTCCCCTTTTCTTCCTTTTCTGAGGCCTAAAGTTTGCCCATTCATGGGTTTGGGCCTCCTCTTACTCATTTTAAGTGAGCCTTAGTTGGTGGATTAGGCCTTGCCTATTTATTCAATTGAAAATTTTCCATCAAATTTGATAAAAAAATTTTGAAAAAAAAAATCGGGAAAATATTCTTCGATCATTGATTCAATTGATTTTTTTTTTTTTTTTAATTTAAAAAACTTGAAGAAAAATTTTAAGAGATTGGAAAGTTAACCACAACATATAACAAAAGTTGATGGAAAAGCCATAATTAAATAAACTTGAAAGTTAAAGGACTAAAATGAACAAAAGCAAAATTAAAGGATTGAAATGAACTTTGGTGAAACATAGAGGGTAAGTTTTATATTTTAGCCTTTTTTTTTTTTTTTTTTAATTTTATAAATACGAAGAGGGGCAATTCTATCGAAGTTATAGGAATAAAGGGGAGAAATTTAAAATGTCAAGGAGTTCACCCCTAGACAAAGAAAATATTAAATTCACATTCAAATTAGTATAACAAATTCAAGTAGAATTTTATTTTCTTTTATTCTTTTTTATGAACATAGGCATGCAAATTTTTTGAGTACTTGACTATTCCCTCAAACATGGGCGAGGCAGGTTAAAGGGTTAAGGGGGACAATTCCTAACCCTACACCCTTAAGGGCCTGTTTGGTTGGAGAGATGGAAAAGTGAGAGGATAGAAAATGAGGAGGGGATAAAAAAGTGAGAGAATAGAAAAAATTTTGTTTTCTCTCATATGTGTTTGGTTGGGAGGATGGAAAAGTTGAGAGATGTAAAACTATGAAAAATGAAGTTGATATAAATTTACAATTATATCCTATTAAATAAAACAAAAGAAAACACAATTTTCTATACACTTATTTATTTAAAAAATTATATATGGACACTTCACTTTTTTTTTTTTTTTTTTTTAAAAGTTATTATTTTAAAAGGCAAAAGCTGGATCCAAAATTGGTGAAAAAAAAGAATGAGAAGGTAAATTTTGGCCTTCGCCTATGGCATCACAATCGGTTGTCCATTTGGATGTTATTATGGAAGAAATTGATTAAAACA
This sequence comes from Quercus lobata, assembly GCF_001633185.2. Classification (NCBI taxonomy): domain Eukaryota; kingdom Viridiplantae; phylum Streptophyta; class Magnoliopsida; order Fagales; family Fagaceae; genus Quercus; species Quercus lobata. The sequence continues at coordinate 28,464,278 of NC_044904.1, read as the reverse complement.
AAAGATAGAAGACAAAATGTAAGATAAGCGCGCGCACACACACACACACACACACAAAAATTAAAAAAAAAAATAAAAAAAAAAACCTAAAACAACGAAATGAACGGAAAATGAATAGAAGAAACAGAAAAATAAAAAGATGAAAAAGAAAAAAGGTGAGGTGAAAACAAGAAGAAAAAACAAATAATAAAAAAAAACATGAAAAGGAAAAAATTATGGACAACGTGAACAAAAAAGAAAAGAAAATATTATTAAGTTAGTTGAAACAAAGTCAAATGCCAACAGATACCTAAGATTTCCGTGTTCAACATTACAAAAAGAGGGACAAAAATGTAATTGATTGGGTTGAAATAAGACCCCTCAAGTTTTCTCTCAAAATTGGAGAGATAGGATTTTGGTGGGATAGGGGAGAAAACACCTGGGCCCTACCAAAATTTCCTTCCACTCGCCCTCCCAACCAAACACCTCTCTCACCTATTTTCACTCCTTTATTTTATTTATCCATCCTCCCTATTTCGCCTCCAACCAAGCGAGACCTAAAAGCCTTTTTCTCAACCAAAAAGTCGATCACAATCATCTTCCAAACTTAGTTTAAATACTCACCATCAACCCACAAAAGGGGGATCACATTTTTCCCTTTGACTTGAAACTTTGACAAATAATCCCAGTTAGCTAACAAGAATTTTTACGATTTCAAAGCCTAGGGGTGGAAGTACTAGTATAGAGGAACTTTCTCTCTTTTCCTCATTACCTCTCTTAATTTACTCTTAGTATTAGTGGGTCAAAATTTTGGACTTGTGTATATTTTTTAAATTTTCTTGTATTTTAGTTTATTTCTTGTATTTTAGTTAATTTTGATTTCTCTTTCCACAAAGTCAAATTCTCTTGTGTCCTTTTGATTTCTCTTTTCACAAGCCTTTGTTTTCTATACATTGTGAATTTTGGGGTTGACCCTCCACAAAGATTAAGTGCCCATTTGGGGTGCACTAATAAACCAGTTTATTGCTTATTTTCCCTGCTATTTTATGGGTCCCACGTGAGTCACAATAGGGGAGAGGGGATTTAAACCCCAAATGTCATGGACATAATAGAAAATGTTGTCAAAGTCAGAATCCTACATAGGATTATGGGATGTCAGTGGAATCGTGGTTAATAAGATCATACATTTTTTAGAAAAAAAAAAAAAAAAAAAAAAAAACACTTGTAATGACTTTGCTTGTCAAATAATCACATAAATTATGAATTCATTCATTATAAAAAAAATAATAAAAAAAAAATGATTTGCATAAATAAGATTTAATTCCTATTCCATCAACTGATGCATCTATCCAAACAAAACAAATCAGTAAGTTTGAATGCTTATTTTATAGTGACACACAATAGCTAAGCTCAAAAGAATACAATTATCTCATTTCTAACAACTATAGTGAATAAGTTTGTAATTTAAAGTGAAATTTGTTTTTGATATTTTCAGTTTACATAGAGATATTTTCAACACTTCAACATTGTTTAAGGCCCATTGGATTATTTCTATCCATTAGGTTGATTGGGCTTTGGTTTTTTTAAACCAACCTAAAGTAAATTTGGGTTTTTAGTAGGATCTTTCATGAATGTAGGATCAATTAGATTTTACCAATCCTACTTACTATTAGGACATATGTGAATTATGTTAGGAACATATGTCATTTAGAATTGGCTAATCCTTTGACAAAATGCACTTTACTTGTAATTGGGTAGATCGAGGATGTATTTAATACTTCAAGGAACAAGGTTTCAAGTCCAAGTGTTAAAGCCGTGCAAATCTATCCAAGAATCAAGTGAAGAAGTTTTGGATTTTAAAGCATGACAACTATCTCGACAAATAGTATCTATCGAGGTTTAAAAGGCTATGTAAGCTCGATGCTCGACAGCTGCTCGATAGATAAGCTATTTATCGAGATTTACGAAAATAGGATTTTTAGTTTTGATTTCACTCCAATCTCTGCATATTTGTTTAGGCTTTCTTTTTTCACAACCCTAAACATATATAAGGATTATTTTAAGAGTTGTGATAGCCGATGCAACTCAATGCAAAAGTTTTTCACAAGTATATTGTGACCAGAGACATATGCCTTAGTTCATATTTCTCTTTAAGAAACTACTACGTTTGTATACTGTAGGGTTTTGTAACTAAGGAGCTTCATGATCTTCATCGTGTTGATGAACTGAAGAAATTTTCAGCCAACATCCTTCTCAAGTTCGTGGTTAATCACGTACTTGAATTCGTGCATCGATTGGTTAGTCACATGCTGGGAGCCATGCATTGAAAATGAGAGATTGTCACTACAGAATAAGTCCAATTGGGTATTGGGGTAAGAGTTCAACTGTAGGTTGGTATAAGGTACTGAGACTCCTATACTTGTAACCGCTTGTTGTGATAATAGTGGATTCTCGAGAGTGATGACCTTAAAATCACCCGGTGGGGTTTTTGCCATGTTGGTTTTCCCCATTCGTAAAAAAATCATCGTGTCAATTTAATTTCTGCTACATACTTAGTTAAATCGGTGATTTGTTTGTACTACCATGCATCTTGCATGTTAATTGATTAATTAATTCACTTGGCTAATTAATTGGTTAATTTATCACAAGGGGTTAATACATTCTTGGCCTATCACTTACAATCCTAAAAAATGCACGATCTTAGTTGTGTTACTAATGTAGCCCTACTTTAGGGAGCAAAATAAAAGGCCCCAAAAATTTTAGGAGTGTATTTTACACTTTAGCCTTTGATAGGCCAAAAACGAATCAACCCCTTGTGATAAATTAATTGATTAATTAGCCAAGTTTGTAAATTAATCAGATTAACATGCAAGATGCATGGTAACACAAAGAAATCACTAATTAAACTAAGTATACTCGGAAGAGGTCCCAAATAGAATTGGGGGAAGAGAAAGTGCAGTGAAGTTTGTCTTTTGTTGGACTATTTTACTGGTGAGTTTGAGTTTGATCTCTAAATTTGATTTTGAGCTAGTTGTATTGGTTTTTAAAAATCAAGATACCCATCTTATTGTTTGGACATCAAAGCAACATATAGTATAATGGATGGCTTTGTGTGTGTTGATGCCCATTTTTGACAAAAATGCCTAATGGCAGAAGAAGTCCAACAATATGAAAAAAAAGATAGAAAAAGAGAATAGTAAAATAAAGACCATTGGGCCTGAATGGTAGGAATAGTGGTCAACAAGCCCACTAAAATAATAAGTGGCATGAGAGAAATCAAACAGGTTGAGAAAGCCCCAAAGAATGAAGTAGTAGGCCTATAGGAATTCTAAGAAATGGAAAGAAAGTAAAAATGGGTTGGGGAAGCCCAAAGGAAGGAATTAGTAAATGGGGATGGCTCAAAGGCCAATAAGCCCAAAGGTAAGGATGTGATAATTGGGCTAGGGAAGCCCAAATAATTTAGCAAAAGCTCATGGGAAGGAAAGAGGTAGGAAAGGATGGAATGGGCCAAGGATGACCAAAGAGTGAAATGGGTCAAGGATACCCAAAGAACAAAATGGGCTGAGGAAGCCCAAAGTACAGAATGTATTGGCCTAGCAAGAATGCTGGGCAGTAAAGACCAAATGAATGAATAATGTAAGAAATTGGCATGGTAGACACTTTAGCCTATAAACTCGAAGGTCACAACACGGCCAAAAAAAGAAAGGTAAGTGATATCATAGCAGGAGCAGTACAATGACATGGTAGGAACACCAGTCAGCCCATAGACACAAGTTGAAAAGGGACATGGGCCAAGTTAAAGAAGAGAAAGCCCATACCTAAGCAATGCCCAGCCCGAAGAAGAGATGGGATGGAAAGAATGAAAGCCCAAAGACTCATTCATGCCACAAGAGTTAAACGAGCACTAGAGTGTGTAGTAAAATCAGACAAACCTAGAGGCATTGGCAAACACGTGAGAGCTAGAAAAGCAACGAACTCATATAGAAGTGGAGCATGCACACAAGGCTCAGGCACCACCTACCTATACCCAACCAATACAGGGGAGGTGGGCCACGGGTCAGAGGTATGAGAGGGTGTGGTCTGGCGATGGGGAGAAGGAGAAGCCTATTTTGGGGTTCCCGCTCAAGTTATTTCGGGGGAAATGTCCTGCTAGGATGACATCTTATCTAAAAGAGGTAAACATGAGCTAGAATCACTAGATGCATGCTATAGAAGTAGGTAAGGGAGAAGTTTAACCCCTATTTGGACGAGAGTGTCAAGGGAGAGAGGAAGAAAGGAAGAGAAAAATAGTAAACAAGAGATATAGAAAAACAGAGAGAAAGAAAGAAAACAAACCAAAGAAAGAAAGAAAGAAGGAATACAGAAAACCCAAAGCAAGGGAAAATATGAGTGATAGGAGCAAAAGCATGCATCAGTAGGCTACCCACTTTTCTCCCTTTCAATAGCCCACTCTCTAATGAATCAAGAATCCAAGATTAAGCCATCTAGATCCTTTTTCCAAAGTGTGTAACTTCTATGGCAGAATTCCCCTCTAAGGTTACCCACATTGGAGATTGGTTCCCTTTTGGACTATAATCTGCTAAAGAGCCAAGCCCATTCTTTTAGCAGACTAATCTTCTTTTTCTCTTGTCTTGGTTGATTAATGACTAACCTGACATCTTACTATTAATCTTTATTTGCCGTAATCACGTTGTGATATCTTTCTTCGTGAAGCTGTTCACATATTATTGTTCTTAGTAGAAAATATTTTAGTTAAAAATATTTTAGTTATCCTACTTCATTGTTTTTCCTACCATAACATTTTGTAACAGTCTTTCCTACTCCGAGCACATGACACACTCAAGACTTCTGCTAGGGCATGTCAGCACAAAAAGGGCCCAACTTGTGCACAAGTTGGCCTAAGGTGTGTTTCAGTTAGCCCAATCCCTACTCTTCTACCTTAGAATCATAGGGCCATGGTACAGTAGGAGTAATCCAACCCAAGACACAAAATGGCCCATCACATTTAAATTGGAAACTCCACTAGGGAGTTGGGAAAAAGATAGGGAAAGTAGATAAAGCCGTTGCAAGTTATGCTCTTAAGATCAAAGCCGACACAAAATATAAGTACTATACCTTCACAAGCAGAGTCAAGGCCAGCCACACTCCACTAGCCCAATCAGGCAGAAGATGTCAACGGAGTAGGGGCTGGGTCGTAGCAGCAACAAATAATCCCTACTAACAATACCAACTTTTTTATTGAGGTGTTGGAATCTGTGTAGCATTCCCAGCAATAGCTAATGGAAGAGATTCACTAGATGAAGGCGGACAAGATGACAGAGAAAGGAAGCCAGCATGACCCTGAGCAAGTGACAAAAAAGGAAGAAACCCTATAGAGGGTGGCCCATAAAATGCAGAATAGCGTGTTAGGGACATATTTATGTAATTGGCTAATCATTTGAAAAAACGTACTTTACTTGTAATTGGGTAGATCTAGGATGGGTTTAGTACTTCAAGAAACAAGCGTTCATGTTTATTATTGAAGACATGCAATTTTGACCAAGAAACAAGTGAAGAATGTGCTACGCATTAAAGCTCAACAGAAGTCTCGACAGAATCCTTTCTATTGAGAATTACTATAGCTTGACACAAGCTGTATCTGTTGAGAATTATGAAATCAGAAATTCCAGATCTGATTACATGCATATCCTTGAGTATTTGTGTAGGGTTTCTTTTCTTACAACCCTAGACATATATAAGGATTATTTTAAGGACCGTCATAAGGTGGTTGCAATTGTTGTTACATGCATAGGGGTCAATCCATTTTTGGCCTATCACAGCGTTTCATTACCATGGCCAAAGTTGTAGCACTTCTAGAGCAAGAAAGGGCTAAGGCAGCCAAGGAGAGGTTCTATGCACGAAGGCCTCCTTATCCACTGAGGATACTCAACAAGCCATATCCTGAGAGATATGAACCGCGAACTTTCACACAATACAATGGCAGAAGGGGAAGTGTTGTTGAGCACGTGAGCAAGTTTATTGACACCCTCGGGCTGTAGCATAAGAGTTTAGTGTGCTGTGTGGCCCATGAGAATTTAGAAGAAGAAAGCAACACAGAAAGTGAAAACGAGGTTATAGTAGAAAAGGACGCACAAGTAACAACAGAAGAGAAGTTAGAAGAAATTAGAAGAAATTGACTTAGGTATGGACCCACAAAAGCCAAGACCCATTTCCATAAGTTCAAAGTTGTCAGAAAAAGAAAAGGCAAAATTGATCCTGTTGTTGAAAGAGTTTAGAGATGTCTTTGCATGGGACTATAGCGAGATGCCTAGGCTAGACTTAAGGTTGGTGGTACACACACTCAATGTAGATCCCGAGGCTAGGCCACTGGCTCAACTTGCCAGAGTGTTTCACACCGAAGTAGAAGAACAGATAGTGAAGGAAGTGCAAAGGCTGCAAGCGACTGGCTTCATCAAACCCATCCAACACCCATGTGGTTGTCTAATATTGTACCAATGAAGAAGAAGAATGGGCAAATACAATGCTGTGTTGACTTCAGAAATCTTAACCGAGTCTGCCCCAAAGACAAATTCCCGCTACCCAACATGTACCTGTTGATAAACTGTGTAGTAGGGAATGCCATGTTTTCCTTCATGAATGGATTCAGTAGGTACAACCAGATTCGAATGGCACCAAAAGATGTGAAGAAAACTGCCTTCAGAATGCCCATAGATAATTTCTACTACACTGTAATGCCTTTTGGGTTGAAAGGTATTTGAAAGGTGCAGAATTTTCAAGCTGAGAATGAACCCGCTAAAATGTGCTTTCGGAGTGTCTGCCAGGAAATTCCTAGGATTCTTGGTCCACAGCACGGGAATAGACATAGACCCAACCAAAGTCACGACCATAGCGACCATGAAGCCACCAACCATAATGAAAGAATTGAAGAGTTTTTTGGGAAAGGTTTCCTACATCCAGAGGTTCATCCCTGGCTTAGCATCAATCACCTCAACTTTTACAAAATTGTTCAAGAAGCGACAAGGCTTTGAGTGGGGAGAGGCATAGTAGGTAACCTTTTGAAGGCTACAGCAAATCATGACGAACCTTCCTACGGTACAAGCCCCAATCCGCAAAAAGCCAATGCTACTTTATTTGGCCTCAAGCCCATCTACCATAGGTGCTTTGATAGCACAGGAAAATGGAGGTGGTATTGAATAGCTAGTTTATTACATAAGACGTGCCCTAAGGGATGTGGAGACCCACTACCCTAGAGCGAAAAGAGCATGCTTAACAATAGTCTATGCATAGCAAAGACTACGTCATTATTTCTTGGCCTACGAGATACATTTGATGACAAAGTATCATGCAATCAAAGCTTTTCTCCTACAATATATTCTCTCTGGAAGGATATCTCAATGGTTGTTACAATTGTTGCAATACGACTTGAAGGCGGGAACACCCAAGGTAGTGAAAAGCCAGGCCATAGCGGACTTGCTGGCCCAATTCTTGGGAGAAGAGGAATTCTTGCTAGACGACGAGGTTCCAGGAGAAGTGGCCACAGTAGAAGTAACAGAAGAGTAATGGGCCATGAAGTTTGAAGGCTCTTTCACAACAAACTTGGGAGGTGAAGGAGTGGTCCTTTACCACGAAAGGAGAAGAGACTGTGGCTCTCTTATTTAAGATGGAGTTTCTGTGTTCAAACAATACCTCGGAATATGAGGCATATCTTACTGGGTTAGCTATAGCCCTCGAGATGGGGATCAAACATTTGAAGGTGATAGGTGACTCTAACTTGGTGGTCTGCCAAGCCAAATGGAGTTTTTCCTTAAAGGAACCAAGTTTGGCCCCATATAGGATGTTGGCCTAGAAAATGGAAGAAAGGTTTTCCATATTTGAGATAGAGCATGCTCAGAGGAGTGAGAATCAGTATGCAGATACACTGGATGCGTTGGGCTCACAAATAGCCTTCGAAGGAAATAGTACCAGAGTTGAAGTCACCAGAGTTGAAGTCAACAAGTGAAAAGAGTCCATTGTTGAAATACTGCAGGAAAGGTTCTAGGAAAAGTAAGGACATGAAGAAGATTGGAGGGTTCCGATTAAGGAAGCCCTATTGCAGGAAGGAGATGTGGTAGAATTAAAGACATTAAAAGACTATGTCTTGATGAAAGGAGAATTGTATCGTAGAATGCCAGGAGGAATTTTGTCAAGATGCTTGAGCCGTGAAGAGGCCTAAAGAAGACTGAAGGAAGTGCATGGCAAAACCTGGGGGTTTTGCAGCGAGATCAGCCTTTTTAGCAGGCTCCATAGAGCAGGTTTTTATTAGCCAGACATGGGTAAGGATGTGAACCTAGTCCAAACCCAGTGTGAAACCAGCCATTTGGCCATAAATAGGGAAGAAAGTTGTTAAGGACATAATCTATGTAATTGGCTAATCCTTTGATAAAATGCACTTTACTTGTAATTAGGTAGATTTAGGATGGGTTTAGTACTTCTAGAAACAAGAGTTCAAGTCAAGTGTTAAAGCCATGAAGATCTGACTAAGAAACAAGTGAAGAAAGAGTTGTTCATTAAAGTTCGACAAAAGTCTTGACAGAATTCTCTCTATTGAGATTTAATGTTGAAGCTCGACACAAGTTATTTTTGTTGAGACTTACGGAATTAGAATTTCTAGATCTAATTTTCGGCCCAAGCTGATGTGTATGTGTTAGGTTTCTTTTCTTACAACCCTAAACATATATAAGGCTTATTTTAATGGCCGTCACATATGAAGATAGTGACCTAGTGCTTTGTTCTCTCTGAAAGAAGCTACTGCGTCTTTGCGCTATTGGGTTTTGTAACCAAGGGGCTTCTTGATCTTCATTGTTGATGAAGTGAAGAACTTTACAGCCAACATCTTCTTCAAGTTGCTGGTGTTAGTTATGTACTTGGATCCGTGTATCAGTAGTTAGTCATGTACAGGGATCTATGCAAAAGGGTGGCGTTCATATATTAAAGAGTTCAAAGTTTCTAAAGTGGTAGAAGGTTTCTACTATAAGTTCATCTACGAGGATTGTAGAGTTTAGGAACAAAGGTTTTGTACTAGATCTGAAACTTCTCTTTACTATAGTGAATTGCTTTTCAGGAAGGTTTCCCTCAGGTTTTTTACTATGAAACTAGTTTGTTTCATTGGTTTTCCTAGGTCATCATATCTTGTCTTATTTACTATTCCGCTGTGCATGATATTGACATGATATTGATGTTTGTTTGTTTTAACAAAGTTTATTCATAATAAATCTAATTAACAACTTGGGTTTAATACTTGTTAATTCTATCAACCGAGGTCTAAATTTTCCAACAAAAGCTATGCGATATTTGCCAATGAAGATTGAAGAAGCTCATTCATGAAATACCTGACAGAAGGTGTCTTGCCACAGAAGCATAATGAAAGATATAAGCTCAAGAAGCTAGCAACTTGTTACTTCTTACATGAGAGAATCCTTTTCAAAAAGGGGTACGACGGGGACCCATTACGATGCTTGGGTCTGGAAGAAGCTGGAGAGATAATAAGGGAGGTACATGCAGGGGAATGTGGAGAGCACCAAGGAAAGAAGAAGCTATATCGGTGCATGCTGCAGATGGTCTATTATTGGCCCACTATAAAAAAGGACAAGGCAGAATTTGTGAAAAAATGCCACAGATGCTAAGTACAAGCCAATCTGATCCACACCCATCCACAAAGCTTACAAAGCATGGTCACCCAATGGCCCTTCCACATTTGGGGTTTTGATTTAGTGGAACCAGTTAATCCACCTTCTCATGGGTACATTGGATCCTTGTGGCTACGAAATACTTTACTAAATGGGTAGAGGCTATACCACTTCGTAAAGCCACCAGAAGAGCTATGGCAAACTTCATCAAAGAAAACATAATTTTCCGATTTAGGGTACCTCATAGAATCATAAGTGACAATGGTACTCCATTTGTCAATAGAGAGGTAAGAAAGATGCTGGAGTTTTATCAGATCAAGTACCATTGGTCATCGCCTTATTATCCCTAAGGGAATGGGCAGGTGGAGGCAACAAACAAAACCCTCATCAATATTATCAACAAGATGAGCAGGAATACACAGGAGGATGGGTAACTCATCCGCCAGATGCCCTTTGGGCCTACCGAAGTTCACCTAAATTTGCCACAGGATTTTCGCCCTTAGTCTAGTAAATGGAGGTAATGAGCCTAGTAAAAGTGATGATACATTCTTTGAGGGTTATACAGGCACGGAAGAAAGAAAAAGAGAAGGAAGTCTTTGCAGCAAAAAGATGTGAGGACCTGGAAAGGTTGGACAAAAAAAGGGAGGAAACCCAAGAACACAGCCGCAGATGCAAGCAAAGGATGATCGAAGCTTATGGTAGGACTACTAAAGAAAGGGTGTTTGCAGAAAGACAGCTTGTGTTGAAGATAGTAGACCACGTTAGGCGAGGTATGGCAAGACCATTTAAATTCTCACCAAAATGGGAGGGACCCTTCGTAGTAAGGGAAGCACATGCAAGTGGGTATTACCATTTGGCCTAGATGGATGGAAAAGATCTAATAGACCCCATTAATGGAAAATGGTTAAAGCATTATTATGCCTAAGAAACATTATGTAGTTGTTCCTTTCTATCGTTTTTTTTTTTTTTCCCCAAGTGACCACCCTTACAAGGGATAATGTCACAAGAAAGCATTGTAGCATGTTTTCGTTCGTAGTTGAAGATTAAGTGCGAAATCAAAAAGTAATGAAGACCATGAAATATTAACAAAACATACTATATCAGATGCATAGTAGTAGCTATAGCAGATGTGGCATAATAGATTACAAACCCAAAATATATGTCATATCAGACTTACCAAATAAGTGCTATAGAAATAAAGAAGTGTACTGAGTAGGGGGAAAGGGGAGAGAAATAAACACGGGGGAAGGAAATAAAATACATAATTTAATGGTCTAATCAAAGGCTTGAAATAAGGGTCTGATCTCTAAAGCGACTGGGGCTAGTAGAAAGGAGACACTCATGACGTGATTCTAAGTCTGCCAACTCTTTCTTCCAAACTTTGATGCGAGCATCTATGGCATCCACAGCAGGCTGAACCTTATTCATAAAGAAGGCTTGAGCAATCTCTCGTAAGTGATCTAGTAGGAACTCCATAGCAAATCCAACCCTGATTAACTCCTGAACCACTGCCCTCTGCTGTAGCAGACACAATATCGACAAAGTTATGCTCAATGTTGTTCATCACGCTCCCCAATAGCTTAAGGAAGTGCTCCCTCATGAATTGGCCAAAAAGAAACCCCTACATGAAGTGCCCACGACTGTTATAGACTGCCTCCAAGTGGGTGATGCTCCCCAGGAATCTAGAAGCCATGAAAGTCAACATAAGGAGCTCCAACACCACAAAAGTCTGCAGAATCAAGGTTGTTGGTCTCGGGCTGGTCAAATTGGATGAAGAAGGTAGTAGTCTCACTCTGCTTCCAACCTTAAACTAAGAGGTCAGAGCCACCTCAGTAGGAATTGGACTTAAGAAGAAACACGAAGTTGGGTATGAGTTTGTGAAAGATAGGTGAAGTGAAGGGACGAATGTGAGGATGGAAGTCTTAATTGAAGAAAATGCATAAAGAAATAATGGTAATTACTAGGACCCATAGGAGTGGGGGCTACTGGTGTAGTAGGAGTAGGAGCCATGGGCATCGCAAAGTCTACTATAGTCTTGGCTCCTTAGGAAAATCTGTGGCTATAAAAAATATGATGTGCAAAGTAGTCAGAGGGTTGTACCAGGAAATGACATGAAGAGAAGATAAAGAAGATTGGCCAAGGACAAAAGACACATACCCATAGCCTTGAATTCTTGCTCACCACCATTACTATCCTTATTAGAATCAGAAACCCTCGTCTTCATGACAAGCTCATCCTCAGAATAATAAGCTCATCCTCAGAATCCTCAAGGACCTCCTCTGATCCCTTATCAGAAGACAAATCTGCATTAGGCCTTTGGGTGGCAGAGTTAGGAATGGAGAAAGGAGTGACCACCAAAGAGGAGCCATCCTTCTTGGCCTAGGAGAGGGCAACGATAGGATCGCTAGAGGAAATGATAGGAGGAGTAGCAGGAGAAGCATTTCCAGTTTAAGATGCATCTGTAGGAGTGACTTCTTTCTGGGGAGTAAGGATCTTAGCAGGAATAGGGATGGACTCACCAACCCTCTCAGCTTGAATACTCTCCTCAGTAGGAACGGGCTTGGGTGGAGGAATTAGAGCCTCAACAGGAGCTCCTTGTGCAGCAGTAGAAGCAAAGGCGATGGCCTCAGCCACGATATCTACCCCATCGAAGAAGCCCTCCATGGGTATGCCTATAGCAGCAGGAACTTCCCCACTTATGGGGTGATAAATGGAAAGGGGCTTAGGATCAACATAAAAAAAGAAGTGAAGAGGAAGAAAGAGGGTAGGTGTTAAGGAAAAAAGAAGGAATAAATAAACAAGCAAAGGGAAGGGAAAGTGCACAGCAACACATGACGATGAAGATGCATGCAAAGGAAAGGAATGTACTTAAACTTGGGCTCATCAAGCAATATGGGGTGAGTGGCAGAAGTTTCTTCCTTATGCTTAGATTGCCAAGGAAGAAAAGAAAAAGAAAAAGAAAAAGAAAGAGATGAATAAGCATGCATATGGAGTTAGTCGCAGAAAAGCCCCATAAATAGTTGAGATAAAGAAAAAGTGAACTTTAGAGATAACATACTCTTCTCTCAGTAGTGGTGGATAGGGTTGGGGAAGATGTCTTCCTCTTACTACCACAGATCCTGCTAGAAGGAGGAGCATCCACGACTGGCCTTGGAGTGGAGGGCTTAGGCTTGCTTGCAATAGAACGCCTACTAGAATGAGTGTGAGTAGAAGGAGGAGGAGAGCTCTCAAGGACTATGTTGCCAATGGGAGGAAGGCCACCCCCATAGGGAATATTGTTAGAACAAGTCTTAGACGAATCATCCCTTCTCTTGGCAGATTTAGGCTTAGCGGTCCAAGACACCATGGGCGCAGGAAGGTTCACCACCTTCGCCTTCTTCTCCAAACCTGTAAGATACTCACCAGCATACAGATACCACCTCTTCTCCTTTGCTTGCCACTCAAATATGGTGGACTTGCTCTATTTCCTAGCATATGCCACCATGAACTTGGTGGGGAGTAACAATTGTGGGTTGGTAGAAATAATGGCATGAAGACCCTCAGGAGGAATGGGGGCAAACCCTTGGCCACCCAACAATTCTTGCCTAAAAGAAGTCATCATAGCTTGCCAATACCCATGCATCGTAGCGGTGCAAAGGCCCTCTCTTTGTGAGTCCAGAATGGTGACTACTGTAAAGTGCTTGCTCCAAAACTTAAAAGCACTAGGTTGCAGAAAAGGCCAGACGGAAGTAGTAGACTCTAGGATGGCAGTAAAATCATCGGGTATATCCTGATCCAACCCAAACTGTCTCCTCACTCTGTTGGCAGAGTAATGAACAAAATGGATATCTTTGTTGGCCAGATAAGCAACCACCTAGCATTAGTGGCTACTAAATAAGTGATCCCCCTCTCATCAAAGGCAGTCAATGCGGTGGTAGTCCCAGTAGTGTTTGTAAAGGGACCCATGATTGAATCAGCACATGTGAAGCCATTGCCTAAATTTTTGTAGGCCCTCCAACAAAAACCAACTCCCTTGTCAAAGAATTCAACAGCAGGATGCTTAAATGGCTTCAACCCAACCCAGTGGTAAGCCAATGGAAAATTAGATACGAAACAACCACAGAAATCAGTAATAACCTTCAAACAAGACCGGTACTTCTCTTAAGCAAAATGGATGGACTTGTATTTAGCCAAATTCCTGGCATAACGCTCCCATAGCAAATGTTGCAATATGGAACTATGAGCAGAAGTAGTAACTATATGGTAGTAACTTGCCTAACTCTCATCACCCTGTAGAATGTCTAACTACACATACAAATGACCCAGTAACATAGGGGCCAACAGTAGACTCACCCCACTAGAAATCTTTATGGCTAATCGAAAGTAAAGAGGTTTTATAGCATAATGTAGGTGAGAGCCAAAGATGAACTTACAAAGCTAAAACGCAACGAAGGCTGCACGATGGACAGCATCGAAAGCCTTGGAGAAAGCCCCAACCTAATGGGATAACTTTACGTTCCCACTCATCCGTTTCCTCAACTTGGCCTCCACAGCCTCCTCCTCGGTGGAAAGCTCAATATTACCTGGGTCCATATCACCAAGGATAGGCAACAACAGTTGGTTTGCCATATCCTCTATGGTCACGGTGATCTCACAGCAAGAAAGGAAGAAGGTATGGGTGGTGCTACACCATCGGCAGACCAAATGGCGAAGATTGAACAAGTCCCTATAGTTGGACAAGCAATGGGATGAAATGCTGGCCTTCAACACGCTGGCCTGTTGTAACACCGCCATGAAACCCATGTTGGACAACTCCCTGTCCACTCACTCTTTCCAACCCAAGGAGGTACCCGACCCAAATTCGAAGAGAATGGGCATAGGAAGCGATCTCCCTTGGCGTATATCAAGATCGGGAATGCTGGAAGCAAAAGAGGCCTAAGAAACCTTCGTATCATGGTGGCAAATAGAGAGCCATACACGACCCGGCAACAGAGGTAAATAGTCACCAGACACCATGGGGAAGTGAATGTGAGTGTCATACCATGGATCGATGAGGGGAGGGCACTCACTATTTATGTCGCGACCCTCTTCCTCCTCTTCAAAGCGATCCAATTTGGAGAGAGGAATTTCTTCACCCACAGTCTTGGCAGGAGGATCATCGGTAGTGACTTCTTTACCCTTACAACGGGAAGAACCTTCATCTTTTGTCGGTGACATAACAGATTATTTGAATGGGGAAGATGGGTGATGAGGTTTTGAGAAAGAAGACATGGCGAAGAGAAAAGAATAAGAAAAATGTTCTGAATGAATGATGGGAAAGGGAAGAGTTTAAGTACTAAAGACAATAAAAGTGATGTGAAAGGAGCCAACGGGTCAGCCATCAAAAGTGGCATCGTATTAATGAAACAAAAGGTGTGTTTCAAAATAACTGCTAAATTGGGGAATTTGAAGAGACAACCCTATTCATGGAAAGAAATAAAATAAGGCGGGGCCCATTATTCAATAAAACCGCAAAAAAAAAGAAAAAGAAAAGAAAAGAGATTTTTTCGTATATGAACTGCAGGAGCAATTCATATGCTCAGGGGGGCTAAATGTTGATGCCCATTTTTGACAAAAGGGTCCAATGGTAAAAGAGGCCCACCAATATGACAAAGAAAAAAAAAAAGATAGAAAAAGAGAATATTAAAATAAAGACCATTGGCCTAGAATGGCAGGAATAATGGTTAACAGGCCCACTAAAATAATTAGTGGCCTAAGAGAAAGCAAACAGTCTAAGGAAGCCCTAAAGAATGAAGTAGTAAGCCCATGGGAATTGTAAGAAATGGAAAGAAAGTAAAAATGGGTCGGGGAATTCCAAAGGAAGGAATTAGTAAATGGGGATGACTCAAAGGCCAATAAGCCCAAATGTAAGAATGTGGTAATTGGGTCAGGGAAGCCCAAAGAATTTAGCAAAACCCCATGGGAAGGAAAGAGGTAGGAAATGATAGAATGGGCCAAGGATGCCCAAAGAACGAAATGGGTCAAGGATGCCCAAAGAACAAAATGGGCCAGGGAAGCCAAAAGTACAAAATGTATTGGCCCAATAGGAATGCTGGGCAGTAAACACCAAAAGAATGAATAATGTAAGAAATTGGCATGGTAGACACTTCAGCCTGTAAACCTAAAGGTAACACTAGGGCTAAAAAAGAAAAGGTAAGTGATATCATAGCAGGAGTAGTACAGTGACATGGTAGGAACACTAGTTAATCCACGGATGTAGGATGAAAAGGGACATGGGCCAAGTTAAAGAAAGAAAGCCTATACCCAAACAATGCCCAACTCGAAGAAGAGATGGGATGCAAAGAATGAAAGCCCAAAGACTTATTCACGCTGCAAGAGTTAAATGAGCACTAGAGCATACAGCAAAATCAAACAAACCTAGAGGCAATGGCAAATGTGTGAGAGCCAAAAAAGCAACAGACTTATATGGAAGTGGAGCATGCGCACAAGGCTCAGGCACCACCTACCTGTACCATGCCAATACAGGGGAGGTAGGCCACGGGTTAGAGGTATGAGAGGGTGTGGTCTAGTGATGGGGAGAAGGGGGGGCCTATTTTGGGGTTCTCGCTCAAGCTCTTTGGGGGGAAACGTCCTGCTGGGATGACATCTCATCCAAAAGAGGTAAACATGAGCTGGAATCACTATTTGCATGCTATAGAGGTTGGTAAGGGAGCGGTTAAACCCTTATCTGGATGAGAGTGTCAAGGGGGAGAGGAAAAAAGGAAGAGAAAAATGGTAAACAAGAGATATAGAAAAATAGAGAGAAAGAAAGAAAACAGAGCAAACAATGAAAGAAAGAAGAAATACAGAAAACCAAAGTAAGGGAAAATACAAGTGATAGGAGTAAAAGCATGCATCGGTAGGCTACCCACTTCTCTCCCTCTCAATAGCCCACTCTCTAATGAATCAAGAATCTAAGATTAAGCCATCTAGGTCCTTTTTCCAAAGTGTGTAACTTCTACAGTAGGATTCCCCTTTGAGGTTAACCACATTGGAGATTGGTTCTCTTTTGGACTTTAATCTGCTAAAAAGTCAAGCCCATTCTTTTAGCAGACTAATCTTCTTTTTCTCTTGCCGTAATCACGTTGTGTTATCTTTCTTCATGAAGTTGTTCACGTATTACTGTTCTTAGTAGAAGATGTTTTGGTTAAAAATATTTTAGTTATCTTCTGCATTGTTTTTTCTGCCATAACATTTTGTAACAATCTTTCCTGCTGTGAGCATGTGACATGCTCAAGACTTCTGTCAAGGTGCACAAGTTGGCCTCAGGTGTGTTTCTGTTAGGTCAGTCCCAACTCTCCTACCCCAGAATCACAAGGCTGTGGTACAGTAGGAGTAATCCAGCCTAAGACACAAAAAGACCCATCACAATATGTAACAAAATGGGGACTGTCCAATATAATTATTCTTTGGCCAGATGTTTCTATATAGTGCTTACCACAGCTTCCTTTTGTTAGCAGCTTGCAAATCACTGAATTTTACTATTCAGTCAGATTTTATAGGTATAGCTGGGATGCTCTTTGTCCTTTGTAATTGATTTGAACTCTGAATCATTTTACTGGAACTTTTAACTTGTTGTATTAGATAATTATGCTAAAAGTTCAAACTTCAAAGGCTTTAGGGAACCATTGGTCCTTAATATAAATCAAGCTTAATTACTAGACCATAAACGCTGAATTGAATACCCCGTAAAAGAAATGAAATACTTTCTATTCAAATAGTTCTACTTCTACATAGTGATATAATGATCATTCACGTCTCCTTATAGTCACTTAACCTCCTTAGTACTTAAGAAGGTCGTATTACTTATTAAAATAAGGGGAAATTACAATAAACCCACTTGTAGTTTGGCCTGTTTGTACTTTGTCTACTTGTGGTTTAAAACTTAACACTTTGCCCACCTGAACTTCAATCCGTTTGCTGTCCGTTACCCACCTCACCCTCAGATGTTAGAATAACACCTTTTATAAAAAATCAGAATGTAACACAGATCAAAAACACGAACCATTGTAACTTTTCCTCAAGAGCTCTAGAAACACAAAAAACCCTTGTATTTAGCTGGGGTTTTGATTTTTTCTGATCGTAGTGCATAACACTTTCATGTGAGGGTGAGGTTCTAACTTTGGGTTGTCTTAAGGCATTGAATATTTGAAGATCATCACCAAGTACGAAATTTCTACTTTATGTGGGTTGGGGTTTCAACTTTTGATGGTAGCTTTGGTTCACAGGAAATTTGATTCACATGAAGTTGATAAGCGATGTCTTCTTCGAGTGGAAATTACTCAAGTGGGCATATGTGTACATATGAGACTTGTGTGCTGAGAACAAGTCTAACAATGGATAATTTTGGAAGAAGGTTTTTGGATTTTAGCCGATATAAGGTAAGTATAGTTTTTACTTAATCTAGTTGACTCAAGTGAGTTTAGAATATGATGTGTTCAATTCAATTTATGAATAGGTTGGTCCCAAGTGCCCTTTCTTTCAATGGATTGATAATCCCACTTGTATGCGTGGGAATGAAGCTGTCCATTTGGTGCAACAAAAGCTAGATTTATTGCGAAGTGAGCTGCAACTTGCAAATGAAAGGGAAAAAGCAGCTACCCAGACAGCAGCAATAGCTACCTAAATGGTAGAAATTGCTCAAGAAAGGGCAGTAAAAGCCACTGAGAGGGAGTGAAAGTTTTGAGCTTCCTTTGTTAAAGCTAAGGAGAAAGCAGTGAAAGCTTTAGAGAAAGAGAGAAAGTGCAGAATTGCACTAATTTTGTCTTCTTCTTTTTTTTTTTTTGTTTTCTTTTTTTTTTCATTTCATGTTTTGGCTCAAGTAAGAATGTTGGAATGATGAGATTGAGTCTACCTGGTGGGTTGTAATGTATAAGTAGGTCCTCAATTGTATTGTAATAGAATTATGTAAGATGGTAGATGCTATTAGCTTGAAGCCACTTAATAATATAAGCATTTTAAAGATAAAATGTTATTTATGTTAGATGCTATTGGTGTTTTTGTTTAAAGTGAATTGGCAACTTGTGACTTGTTGCTTTGTTGGATGTTGTTAGGACATATGTGATTCACTTGTTAGGAACATATATCACTATTTTATGTAATTGGCTAATCCTTTGACAAAACGCACTTTACTTGTAATTGGGTAGATTTAGGTGTTTTTAGTACTTCAAGAAACAAGGTTTCAAGATCAAGTGTTGAAGTCATCAAATCTGTCCAAGAAACAAGCTGAATAGTGCAAATTCATTAAAGCTCGATAGCTGCATCTATCGAGCTTAAGAAAGTTGTTTCAGCTCGTGTTCTTGACACCTGCTCGATACTTGCTCGACACCTTCTATCTGTTGAGGTTTAAGAAAGAAACAGAAATTTTGATATGTTTTCTTGGAATCTGTGAATGTGTCTTTGGGCCTTCTTTTCTCTTAACCCTAGACATATAAAAGGATTATTTTAAGGGCCGTAAAAGAGTTCACAAGTTGCATAAGTGTTGAGAAAAGTTTGTGCAAGAAAATTGTGATCGGAGACAAATTTGCTCTAGTTCATCATTCTTGAAGAAGTTGTTGTGTGTGTGCACCGTAGTGTTTTGTGACCAAGCATCTTCTTGATCTTCATTTTTGGGATGAACTGAAGAACTTTGCAGCCAACAACCTTCTCTAGTTGGTGATTGAAGTCGCGTACTGGGATCCGCGCATTGGTTAGTCACGTACTTGGGAGCCGTGCATCGAAAGGAGAAATTGTCACTACAGAACAAGTCCAATTGGGTATTGGGTAAGGGTTCAACTGTAGGTTAGTATAAGATACTGAGATTCCTTTACTTGTAATCGCTTATTGTGATAATAATGGAATTTCGGGAGTGCTGACCTGAAAATCACTCGGTGGGGTTTTTGCCGTTAGGTTTTTCTCATTCATAAACAAATCACGATGTCAAATTTATTTTCCACTGCATATTTAGTTTATTGGTGATTTGTTTGTCTTACCACGCGTTTGCATGTTAATTAGCTTAATTAATTCACTTGGCTAAATTAATTAGTTAATTTATCACAATGGGTCAATTCGTTTTTGGCCTATCAAGTGGTATCAGAGTATGCACACTCTGATTAGGTTTAATCTTTGCTGTTTTTCATCCATTGACCCCTATTTGTCATGGATATAGGACAATTGTTAATTATACCTCCTTTATTTGATGGTAGTAACTATACATACTGGAAAGTACACATGAGAGCTTTCTTGCAGTTTTTAGATGAGAAAGTGTGGCAAGCTGTGGAGATAGGCTGGACTAAGCCTGTAGAAGCGCCGGCCGATTGGGATGATGCCAAGATCAAGGTGGCAAATTTCAACAGTAGGGCATTGAATGCCTTATTCAGTGTAGTCACCAATGAGGAGTTCTAGAAAATATCCTCTACTGAAACAACTAAGGAGGCATGGACCATCCTCTAGACAACCTATGAAGGAACCAAGGCTGTCAAGGATTTGAAGCTACAAAGGCTCACTACAAGCTTCGAAGAGATTAAGATGGAGGAGGATGAGTCATTCGATGAGTTCTATGCCAAGCTCAAAGACATAGTGAACTCAGCGTTCAATCTTGGGGAAACTATTCCTAAACCCAAGATTATGAGAAAGGTGCTTAGATCTTTGCCCGAGAGATTCCATGCCAAGATCACGGCAATAGAAGAATCAAAGGATATTGACAAGATTCCTTTGACTGAGCTGGTTGCTAATCTGCAAACCTACGAGCTAGGGTTAACTAGGATTGGTAAGTCGGGCAAGAGCAAGAGCATGACACTGAAGGCTAAGAGCAATGAGACAGATGAGTCTTCAGATGATGAAGATTCTAAGATGAAGTCCTACATCACTAGGCAGTTCAAGAAGTTTATGAAGAATGCTAATGGAAAGGGTTTCGACAAGAACCGTAAGCAATCCAATTCTTCTCAGCTCAAGAGCCAAGACAAAGGGAAGAAGGATGCAAGGGATGGCGGTCAGTACACTGTTCTCATAAGACCTAAGTGCTTTGGGTGTCAAGGTTTCAATCACATGAAACAGGAATGTCCTACATATCTCAAGAGCATTGGAAAGAGCAAGGCACTTACTGTTACTTTGAGCGATGCCGAGCTTGAGGATGATTCCGACAATGAGGATGACGAAATCTTGAATGCCTTCACTGCCACTGTCAATCCTACTGATGGGATTGTTGAAGATGTGGTTGAAGAAGAGGAATTTGTGGAGTCTAAGTTTGAGAAGATGGGTGATCAAGATGATATCCATACAGCCTATAAGAAATTATACAAGCTTTTTGAGAAACATGAGAAACTTTATAGGCTTACCACCAAGAAGCTCAGTGATGTGGAACTTGATCGTGAAGAGCTTTTCACAAAGTTTGATGAAGCTAATCAGCCTATTGGAGTATTGAGGTTCGAGAATAATTTCTTAGTTGAGAAGACTAAGAAGCTTGAAGTGGAGTTGTTTCAAGTCAGACCTCAATTGGAGAGGACTTCAAGTGCAAAGCTTGATGAGATGCTCAGTCTTCAGAAATCTGCTTCTGATCGAATAGGTTTAGGGTATGGTTTCTCTTCCTCTAATATTGCTTCAACTAGTACTAGTGCTTTTGTTCCTCCTAGCAATAATGTTGAAATTGAGAACAATGATGTTAAAACTAATTTAGCTAGTGAGAACTTAGACAAAGGTAAATCTATCTTAGGACCACCCCCTAAGTAAGATAAGAAGGAAGCTAAGAACCCTAGGGCTAAGAAGGCTAACTCTCAAAAGCCTAAAGAAAAGAAGCAGCATCTCTGTCATCATTGTGGAGTTACCGGTCATACTCGACCAAATTGCTATAAGTGGCTAGCCACTCAATAGAGCAATGACATGATAGCATCTGGGAACCAGAATCAGTTTCAATCCTCTCTTACTCCTCTTGGAGATCTTCTCAAAACCCTCATGTTCCTTTCGAACTTGAACGGTTTCAATTCTTCTCTCTCACCGTCGATTCAAGGGTTTAATCAAAGGAAAGGTTCTTCCAAGGTGTGGAAGAAAAAGGACTCCAAGTGATTCTATCACTTTTCTATTTCTCTCTTCTTGTTTTTGTTTTTGCATAACTTGTGTGTTTTGCTTTTGTTTTGAGTTAGTCTAGCTTTTATGCTTTGCTTTATTTAACATGTTTTTGTTTGGTTATTTTTCAGTTTTGCTTTGTTTTGTTTTTCATATAAAAGTAAATAAAAAAATTGAAAAATCAGAAAAATACAAAAATAGTGTGTGTTTGTGTACATTGGTACTTGTGTACCTTGGATGGCCATTGAAACAAAGTTTTCTAAACTTTATATCTTTTGTAGCTTAGATGAGCATCTCTATGCACAACTAAGTAAGTGAGCTTTGTGGCTCTTGTTTGTGATGAGTAAGATTAAGTTATCTCTTGTACTTAACACTCGTATCACTCTTTTTGACGGAAAGGACTAAAAAATCCTAAGAGAAAGGCATAAATAATCATCTCACCACTATTGCCCGCCAATCATGAAATGACATCTGTGTGCTTCAACATAACAAAAGTGTGATGTCAATGACATTTGTGTGCTTCAACATAGCAAAATTGGAATGTTAAAAGCTTAACATAATTGGGTATTTCTTTTCTCTCTCTTATATGCCCATGCATGATTTGCTTAAAAAGAAAAATATGCAAAGAAAACTAAAAAGCAAAAAGATCAAAAATGCTTTTAAATATGATTGCAAGTGTGTATTCTAGGACATATGGGAGTTATAGGATGTACCTCGAACAATTATGATTATGTGTGAGTTAAAGTAATTTTCTTATATCTCAAATTGTTATAACATGTATACACTTATGCAATCTTACAATGTTTTCACACACTACACGCAATATTCTTTGCTACTCTTGATACATGTGCAGGTACAATGTGATTTGGCCATCACAAGGTTTAACATGTGTTAATGTATGCTCACTAAACTGTCTTGACTTATTTTGAAATATAAAATTGGTTAGACCTGTTTAGTGTGAGTGTGTGTTTTTGGGATCCATGTGCTTAAAATTGCTGTTAAGAGATGATTTTGAGAGGTTAATATGGTGTTTGGATCATTGGTTGAGTTGCATGCTTTATTGCATTCATGTTTTTGTTTTTCTCTTCTTGAAAAACTGTTTTTAAAAGCTAGCTCAACACCTCCTTGACACATTCTCGACACCTGGCTATCTATCAAGCTTCCAAGCTTTTTCTTATCACAATCTCTATACCTCCTCGAAACTTGGTGGGTCGATCAAGAAAGTTCCTATCCCCTTGATAGCTTTTCGACACCGGTGGATTGATCGAGCCTTAACTCTTGTGTTTGATGTTTTGTACCTCGACACTTCCTTGACACCTGTATCTATCGACGGCCAAATCCTTGACACTTGGCTCGACACCTTGATCGACACCTCTCGACACCTTCTTCTGTTGAGATTTACTGAACCTCTATATATAGGTTCTTTGTGATTTGTTCTTCATTTCTGTCGATCTCTCTCTTGATACCTTTGTCTCCTCACCTCCCAAAACACCTTCTCTCGCTCCAAACCTCTACCAAAGTGATTTTAAAGCTTTTTCAAGGCTTTTTCTACACTTGGTAAGTTTCTTCTCCTTCATTTACATGCATTTCATGTTTTAAAACCTAGGATTTGGGGTTTTTAAGAAATTTTGGGGTTTTTCAAAATTGATGAGTTATTGTTGAAACTTTGGGATGGGTTTTCACTTAAATGAGTTTAAAATCTCATACATTGCATCACATAAGCATTATAGCAGTATTATCATGCATTTAGATGTATGCAAATTGATTGTGTGCTGGTAGAATTTGATTGGGTTGAGCCCATGATGCAATTTACTTTGCATGTCACATGTTCATGCATTTCCTATGCATACATACTCCATTTCAATATACTTGCTATATTTGAATTGTTTTGGAGCTTTTCTAATTGTCTTTCTTTCTATCCCTCTCTTTCTGTTTACATTAGTCGTGTCTATGGCACCTAAGCGTAAATCTATTCCGTCCCAGAACCCTTTGCGTTCTAGGGCATCGTCTTCATCTTCTAATCCTACTCCTTCTCATCTTCGTTTCCGTGATGAGGATGCCCGATAGGCTTTCTTAGAGAACTTTTCCTGACGAGTTATTCTGGCAGACTTTGTCGACACTGACCTTCTTGATGTCGTTCACAGTCGGGGATGGGAGTCATTGTGTGAAGTCCCGGTCACCTGTCCTCCCGTGCTTATCTAAGAGTTTTACTCCAACATGCATGGGATTGATCGTTCAGTACCTCTTTTATTTACTCGTGTTCATGGTATGTGCATTCCTGTCACATCGCAACTTGTTGCAGATGTGTTTCGGGTTCCTAGGGTAGAGTTCCCTGACTACCCTAGTTGTGAGCGTCTGCGAACTATGTCCAAGGATGAGCTCAAATCCACTTTTTGTGGGCGTCCTTTAGAGTGGGGTGAGCGCTAGTTCACTTATTGTTCGGGCTTTGCAAAAAGCCCTCGATTTTTGAACATGGTGATGACTTTTGTACTCTATCCTCTCTCTCATTATAACTCCATTACAAAGCCTGATGCTCGATTTTTGTTATCCCTCTTTGAGCATCTTACTATTGATTTCCCTTCTCATTTTATTCTTTCCTTTGTAGATATTCATTTGGATTCGGTGTTCCATGATAAGCTCATCTTTCTTTCTGCTATCACGAGGATATTATGCCATTTTTTTCGTCCCTTTTTCCTGTGTTCAACCACTTCACTCATATTTATGCCATAGACTATGCTACCGTTAAACATAGCGAGGCGCAGTTCAGGTTGCGACAGATGGATTCAGCAGCTCCTCCCTCCCATGCAACTCTATCTCGATCTGCTCGATCCACATCCGCTCCTTCCTCTTCCACGAGTGATGTGTCACTAGGAGACATCATGGCATAGCTTCAGCACATGGATGCTCGCCTAGATACACTCTCTACAGAGTTGTATCAGGTGAATGTCCGTATTGGCCGAATTGCTAGACGGCAAGCGATCATGGGCGGTTTTTTTCCTGAGGCTTCTCCTCACCTCCTTTAGTGGCTTCTGATTCTGATTCTGAGGATGAGGATGAGGATGATGATGATGGTGATGACGATGATGCTTCTAATGATGATGATGGAGATGCTAACTCTACCGATGAGATGTCTACTTGACACTCTACCTTTTGTCACTCATGACAAAAAGGGGGAGTAGTTTTGGTATATGAAAGTAGTCATACTTAGGGGGAGAGTTAGTATAGGACATTTTTGATTAGGGGAGTGTTGATATCTTGCGGGATGTAGTGAGGATTTTATGTATCTTTTCTTTTCTTTCTTTTATAGATACATTGTTCTTGTATTTTGGGTCTTATGACCATTTATTGACATACATTGTACTTATTCTTCTCTATATGTGGATATTTCTTTTTTTTCTTTCACCTACCCCTTACTTGTGTTGTTTCTTTTCTATCTTTATACACATGTTTCTTATTACTTGTATGCAATCTATTATTTCTGTTTCACACAAAGATGCCTTGATGAGTTTTGTTTAAAGTGTTTCAGAAATACAGGTTGTTAAAGTCTACTTGCCATAAACTCTCTTCTTGCAAAGTTTTTCAAGAGTTTGTGCTAAGATAGATTTTATTGTATTCAACAGTGAATATGAGTTGAGTAATTTATGACTTCTCTCATATGTTCATTTGTTTGTTGTGGTTTTGTCATGGATTGCCAAATGGGGAGATTGTTAGGACATATGTGATTCACTTGTTAAGAACATATGTCACTATTTTATGTAATTGGCTAATCTTTTGACAAAACGCACTTTACTTGTAATTGGGTAGATCTAGGTGTTTTTAATATTTCAAGAAACAAGGTTTCAAGATCAAGTGTTGAAGTCATCAAGTCTATCCAAGAAACAAGCTGAATAGTGCAAATTCATTAAAACTTGACAGTTGGCTCGACAGCTGCATCTATCGAGCTTAAGAAAGCTGTTTCAGCTCATGTTCTCGACACCTACTTGACACCTTCTATCTGTCGAGGTTTAAGAAAGAAATAGAAATTTTGATCTGTTTTCTTGGAATCCGTGAACGTGTCTTAGGGCCTTATTTTCTCCTAACCCTAGACATATAAAATGATTATTTTAAGGGCCGTAAAAGAGTTCACAAGTTGCACAAGTGTTGAGAAAAGTTTGTTCAAGCAAATTGTGACCGGAGATAGAATTTGCTCTAGTTCATCGTTCTTGAAGAAGTTGCTGTGTATGTGCACAGTAGGGTTTTGTGACCAAGCATCTTCTTGATCTTCATTGTTGGGATGAACTAAAGAACTTTGTAGCCAACAACCTTCTCTAGTTGGTGATTGAAAACATGTACTTGGATTCGCACATTGGTTAGTCACGTACTTAGGAGTCGTGCATCGAAAGGAGAAATTGTCACTACAGAACAAGTCCAATTAGGTATTGGGGTAAGGGTTCAACTGTAGGTTGGTATAAGGTACTAGGATTCTTTTACTTGTAACCACTTGTTGTGATAATAGTGGAATTGGGGTAAGGGTTCAATTGTAGGTTGGTATAAGATACTGTGATTCCTTTACTTGTAACCGCTTATTGTGATAATAGTGGAATTTCGGGAGTGGTGACCTGAAAATCACCCCGTGGGGTTTTTTTCGTTAGGTTTTCCCCATTCTTAAACAAATCACCGTGTCAAATTTATTTTCCACTGCATACTTAGTTTATTGGTAATTTGTTTATGCTACCACGCATTTGCATGTTAATTAACTTAATTAATTGGTTAATTTATCATAAGGGGTCACTTCATTTTTGGCCTATCAGATGTTGTGAGCTGTGTTGGTTTGTGCATAAAGTGCATTGTGTGAAGATAATTGTGTTGAAAGTGAATTTTTCAAGTTTAAAGTGCATTGTGTAAAGTGTTTGTGTTGAAAGTGTATGACAACCATCTGTCAACTTGCAAGAAAAGACAACAAATTCAACACATACATCTGCTGTATTCAAAAGTGACTGCTATATTCAATACATACACACATAAACAAACCTATATATGTTCAACTACAATAATCAACCACATGACAACAACTAGTCAAAATAATAATTCTGAATACCTACCATTAATTTGGGAAATTATATACCCATTTAAGGTGGCATTGAATAGTCTTTCATCAACCACCAGTAAATATATGACATTTGGTACAACAACCAAAATAGTTGCACCTACCCTTGTTTACAAAATTTACAAAAAATACAAATAAATCCCAACAGTGTTTTAACAGCATATATAATCAACAATTGTTTGCCCTGCCATTGTCTATAAATTACATATAATCCTAACATAGAACCATATTGCCCTAACACTACATATACCTAGTAACAATATTGTCTTGACATAAGCTTCATTTAGTGCCCCTGTCTTTCCCACCACAGCTGGCCTTTCTACCTCTTGTTTTACATTTTTATGTCCTAGCTGCATTACCCCTTCCTTTCAAATTAGCTCTTTTGATAGTACTTTCTTTTGAAGAAGATGTTGTGTTTGTACACCGTAGGGTTTTGTAACCAAGGAGATTCTTGAACTTCATCATGTGATGAACTGAAGAACTTTGCAGTCAACATCTTTCTCAAGTTGGTGATTAAGTCACGTACTGGGATCCACGCATCTATTAGTTAGTCACGTACTAGGAGCCGTGCATTGAAAAGGAAAGATTGTCATTATAGAACAAGTCCAATTGGGTATTGGGGTAAGGGTTCAACTGTAGGTTGGTATAAGGTATTGAGATTCCTTTACTTGTAACCACTTATTTTGATAAAATTAGATTCTCGAGAGTGGTGACCTTAAAATCACCCGGTGGAATTTTTGTCCTGTAGGTTTTCCCCATTTGTAAACAAATCACCGTGTCAATTTAATTTCCGCTGCACTATAGTTAATTGGTGATTTTTTTGTATTGTATGTTAATATGATTAATAAATCAACTTGGTTAATTGATTGGTTAATCTATCACGAGGGGTCAATACATTCTTGGCCTATCAAGAGTGTTTAGTAGAGTTGTTGGGACTTTCTACTGGGATGGATAAGAGCTTATAAGTAGAGGTGTGAGGGGTATTTGTGAGGTAGGGGGCTAAAGAGCTTAGTTTCTAAGTTTGAAACTAAGAACTCGGAAGCTCAGAATCTCACTAAGAGCTTAAAGAAAATTCGAGAGAGAGGAAAATTGAAAAGTTTATGAGAGAGTTCTTCTCAATTGGTGTGTGTTGAGAGGTTGGTGGAGAGCTCTATTTATAGCTGAGTTTAAGGGGGCTTTTTAGCAAATAAACTTTGCCAAAATCAGTCTCAATGTTCATAAAATCCTTAGAAAATCGTTCCTAGGATTTGGCCAAGTGTGGTAAGTTTAACTTTAGAATGTTCTTACCGTTTTAGGTAATTGCAACTAGAGTTCTGACTTAGCATTAAATGTTGATTGTCCTCAACCAATGAGATTAGAGCATGTATTAGGCTAATAATCTTGGTTATCTGCTACTAGAATCAGAGTCTCCTAGGGTAGATTGTGTCACCCTGAGCCAGGTGTCAATCTTAGAGCCCTCTGCTAGAAACTCTACTGGAGATCCCCTTAATGCCCTCCAAACCACGTTTCCCTAAATTTCCCCATTTGTGTTCATGTGCTTGGTTTAAGAACCAAAAAGTATACATTTTTGGCATGGCATTGAGCTGTTTGCAAGTATTTCTAGAAGCTTCCATGGCTGCCCCTAATTCCTTGACCGTTTGTGTTGGAGAAGAGGGGGAGAATGGTTGGTTGCAGCTTCACAGCCTTGTGTCTTGTCAGCGCAGCTTTATGTCACATCAATAATCATGAAAATCAACTTGCTAAAGAAGGGTGTAAGCTTAGCTGGACATGTGTCCTCTTCTGCTCTAATTTGATAAGCTAAAAATGATGGTAATGGGCCCCAGCTGTCAGCTTAGCTGTGCTGAAACTTAATTGGTGGTTAGTCTAACCACTTTAGTTACTCAAGTGAACCCTAGTTGCTAAGATTAGCACATGGGGTGGATTGTCTCGGCTGGGCCTTGTTGTTGGGCTTCTTTGGACTTGTTCATCCCTACAAAATGAATAGTTTTGCCATGGGTAACATAAATGGGCTTTTGTAGTTAGAGTTTCTTATGGAAAAAATGAGTATAGTTTCCATAAATTTTGTAGAAGAAGTAGTTTTAAAAGATGAGTAATATATCATAAGTAGTTTAGTTTCCCATGAATTAGGGACTTTAGTATATGAAAATATGTTTTTGCCAAGGAATAGTTTTGGGCTTTGATCATAATGTAATTATTTTTGACAAATAATATTTGGGCTTTAGTAGAATAAATGTTTGCCCAATAGTTTTGGGTTTGTGATAAAAGATGCCAAAATAATATTGGGCTTTTGTAAATAGTTGCCAAGATAAAATTGGGCTTTTGTAAGTAATTGCCAAAATATTTTTTGGGCTTTTTGTAAATAGTTGCCAAAATAGTATTTGGGCTGTCATAAATAGGTGCCAAAATAGTATTGGACTTTTATAAATAGGTGCCAAAATATTATTTGGGCTTTTGTAAATAGATGCCAAAATATTATTTGGGCTTTATAAATATGTGCCAAAATAGTATTTGGACTTTTGTAAATAGGTGCCAAAATATTATTGGGCTTTATAAATAGGTGCTAAAATAATATTTGGGCTTTTTGAGATCTTGTAAAAATATAGTCGTGTAGCAACGGACTTAGTAAGAGTGTCGTGTAGCAACGGACATAGTAAGAGTGCCGTGTAGCAACGGGCTTTAAAGGTGCGGTGTAGCAACGGGCTTTAGAGGTGTAGTGTAGCAACGGGCTTTAGAGGTGCCGTGTAGTAACAGGCTTTAGAGGTGTCGTGTAGTAACGGGCTTTAGGGTTCTGTGTAGCAACAGATTTTAGAGGTGCCGTGTAGCTACGGGACTTAGAGGTGCC
This sequence comes from Quercus lobata, assembly GCF_001633185.2. NCBI lineage: Eukaryota > Viridiplantae > Streptophyta > Magnoliopsida > Fagales > Fagaceae > Quercus > Quercus lobata. The sequence goes on along the minus strand of NC_044904.1, from coordinate 28,434,649 downwards.
TTGTAGCTACGGGCTTTAGGGTACTGTGTTGCAACAGGCTTTATTAAGAGAGTTTTGTCAGGCTTTTGAATCTTGTCCACAAGGTAAATGAGTTTGGGCTTTTTGTAGAGATGGTATAATTTTGTGGCCTAATTTCGGTAGTGGTATGATAAGTATTTTTGTGAGAGTCCAAATTGGATAATATGTGGAATATAATGGGTAATATTTGTGAGAAGGCCCAAGATAATTTATGGAGCTTATATGGGAAATATTTTTAGGAGCCCAAGTTGGGTAATAATATGGAGAATATTTTGGTAATATGTGGAAAGTATGTAGGAAATATTTTTTGTGGGCCCAAAATAGTTTATGGGCTTGTATGGGTATTTTAGTGAGTGGGCTAATGAGATTAGGGCCCGGAAATTTGTACCTCTACAACTGTGAGGTGGAGAAGACTCACAAAAAATATCATCAGCAAAGTCTTCTCCTTCTAGACCTTCATTCGACCAATCAAACTCCTCCTCTACCCCCACACTAGTATCACCCCCTATAGCAGCTCCTGCACCACCCCCTACACCAGCTCCTGCACCAACCCCTGCACCCCCTATAGTAGCCCCTGCACCGCCCTTGGCACCAACCCCATCAGGAACTTCAACTGCAAGTGGAGCATGACCACTCTCCACATACAGTATGATGGTGTCTCTTGGCCCTCCCTCATTAAACTTACACATGGACACCACAACTTTGTCATCTTCTATAAGCCTCAAGTCTTGCTCCAAGTTGCCCACAGCAGCTAAATAATGAACCCTAGACGGTCCATCAATCCCCAGTTCCTCGCATATACCTTCTATTTCAAAATAACTAAGCCTATTAGGATCCTTATACACTATTTCAACTTTCCCACCAAAGTATTCTAAACTTGGGTTCCATAGAAAAGTACCCCCATAATGAATCTCGAATTTCACTTCCTTATCATACATTTGTAATAACAAATTACCATTTGACACGTTCACAATTAAAGAATTGTAAACAACAGACACATAAAGAGTAAACACTTGTATGTTTTTGTTTTCCTTTTGGAATGCAACACACACATTATAGGGACCACATTTTCTGCTTTGCTTTTGTTTCTGTTTTTCTAATAAGCACATGTAAACACTAAAATTTAAACCCAATAGAAACTTAGTTCCATTGTGAGACACAATGACCACGATAGACAAAATGCCCATAAACAAACACAAATCCAAACAACTGATTACTCAAAAAGCTATAAAACAACCATAAACCCAAATTAAAAACCCAAACAGTGACTGATTTTTTACCAGGATTTTAGTCCCTTAAGCAACCTGTTGCTCGTTAAGGTTTATACTTGCAGCACAATTTCAATGTTAGATGCAGAATGGGGTTTTTCGTGTTTCTAGGGCTCATGGGGAAAAGTTTCAATGGTTCGTGTTTTTGATCCGTGTTATGTTCTGATTTTTAATAATAGGGTATTTTTCTAACGTCTGAGGGTGAGGTGGGTAATGGAGAGCAAGCGGATTGAAGTTCAGGTGGGTAGAGTGTTCAGTTTTAAATCACGGGTAGGTAAAGTGAAAACGGGCCAAACCATAGGTGGGTTTATTGTAATTTCCCCTTAAAAATAATTAAAAGGAAATTTAAATCTCATAGGCCGATATTATTTGAAGAAGAGAATTACAAGTTGAATTCTTAAAGTTACACTAGGTATGCATTGAGTTGGATAAGACCATGATCAACTTATACATGATGTTACTCTTTGCAATGTTAATCGGATGTTATTTACTACTAGTTACAAAAAATTATATTATGTGTATAATTTTAATGTTAAAAAAATCTTGAAATTTAAATATTTTACAATAAAATAGTTATTGATTTAGTACCATATTGATATTTTGAAAGTATAAAGGGTACAAGTAAATAATATAATCCAATAATTAATTTTTCAAAATATTCCTTTAATGAAGAGTTATAATGAAGAGTTATAGATTAATGCAAAAGTCCATAGAGTTACAAAGTCATCCTTTTCATAACATACAGTCATACAGATAAAGCCAAAGTCATCATTTTAAATACAGAAAGAGAAAATATACATTGGTAACATTTACTTAGATACCTTACTTTCTCGGCAAAATGATAAGCTTTACATGACACTTTTACCCAAAGGGAAAAAAAAAAAAAGAAAAGAAAAAAGAGTACATTAATTGAGAAAACAAAAATTTCTATGTAATTTTTTCAAAGATGTTGCGCTTGCTGCGTGTAACAAGTTTATCCATTAATCCACAACCATAATTATTAAATCTGAACCAAATGTTAATCTGGTATGAGAGCCAAGTCATTGGATCACTTGTTCAACTAGTAGGTAACTGGTTGAGCCACATGGTTAAATAAATATAAAAATTTGTTTCAAAAGTCATAAAATAAGTAGGAAAATGAAAAGAAAAAAAAATACCTAAATTACTAATTAATTAAAATTAAGTAATAAAAAATGTGACCTAATATAATTCAAACTCAAGATTTCACAAGTAACAACACTAAAAAATATATAATAAAAGGATGTCATAAAATCGTAGCCAAGACTTTTACTAAATAATATCTTATTACATTATATTTCTTAAAACTCTAGGAATAAGAATATATCTGAAACTGAAACTCTAAAGTCACGTTCTATGCATATTCCATATCTCACTCATTACTCTAAGCCAAGAATTACAATCTAACCCAAAACTTAAAACTCTATTTTTATTGAAATGTCAAGTACCAACCTCATTATAAATCTTTTTTTGTCATTACACTTCATATTTAGAAAATAGAATTACTACATTGAATCCATAAAGGTAATTTCATTCAAAACTATACAATCGAATGGGTCACAACAACCTGTTCGGATTGTGAAAAAACTGTTGGGTTTTATTGTAATTTTACTTGGTCAATTGTATAAGTGGTCCAACTAAACGACTGGACTAACTTAGGTACCGGTTATCGAGTTATTGGTCCAACTGGCCTAGTCGGGTATATGGTAATATACATATCAGAAAATATGAAAAAAAAAATCTATGCAAAATTATGAGCTGCAGAAAATAAGTCGTGCCCATATATTTCCTCAAATCTTAGGCCTAGTGCCTCACCAAATGTTACTGCATTTAGGTTTTAGAATCAAGCATTTCTCAAAAAAAAAAAAAAAAGGGTTTTAGAATCAAGCTTTCGAAATAACATGTGAGTTTTTTTTTTTAATGGTTTTTAACTACCAGGCGTACAACTCGAGGGATTTTATAGGTTTTGGAATGGACATGTGATAAAGAAAAATATAATAAATTAAGGGATTTTTTTTTAAAGATAAATAATTAAGAAAAGTATCTATTTAAAAATAATGTGTACATTTGTGTTGGTGGATTCTAAACCTATCAAATGAATATCTTCTATATATTGCACTGGTGTAACTTTTGCTTAATGTCATATCATATAATTGCTTCTTGAATTAATTTAGAATTAAAAAGATTATAATTTTAAAATAGTCAGTCGGGTTATGGGTCCACTGATTTGTACTTCGGGTCAAAATTTGGATTCGCAATGGGTCCAGATTTATCAATTTTATAGGTTAGTGACTAATAAACGAATATGACAGACACAAAAAGGATAAATAAAAAATGCTATTAAGAAACAATTTGGACCAGCATTTATATAATAAAAAGTAATGTTTATTATACACAAACTTGTACACACATGTCCTTACACACTTTATTTTGAATTGAAATTGTGAGATAAAAACAATTTCTAACTCACAATTTCAAATTCAAAATAAAGTGTGTATGGATGCACGTATAATAGCTTTTTACCCTATAATAAATCCAAACATGATATATCAACACTTTAATACATATAAAAGAGACCTAGTTTCGCACATGCCACCTGTAATAGCATATAAGCAATATATTAAAATGACATGATAATCTCTACCAACTTATTTAAGGAACTGTTGCAAGAACCACCTTCTTTAATGCAAAGTTCAATTTTCTCCTTCAAATTCTTGGCTCTTTCCCTCATAGCTTCCCCTTCTTTATCTGCCATTAGTATTGTTATAGCTTTCTCAATCTCACAACTCACCAACTCATTCTCCAATTCCAAGCCCACCTTCCATACATGGCTCACATACCTTGCATTTACTCTCTGGTCTCCAAAACATGGTTTGCATATCATTGGAATCCCTTCACAAATGCTTTCAAGGGTGGAATTCCAACCACAATGGCTCAAAAACCCTCCAACTGCAGTATGCGCCAAAACTTCCTTCTGTGGTGCCCAGTTCACAATGCAACCTCTCTCTCCAACAGTTTCTTTGTAAAATTGAGACAGTACTTTGTTTCTTTTACCGTTAGTACTTGAGTCCGGCCGAACCACCCACAAGAAAGGTTTCTGGCTATTGGCAAGTCCCCATGCCATTTCAGCTAACTCTTTTTCATTCATGGATGCTATGCTTCCTAAGCTTACGTATATGACTGAGTTTTTAGTTTGCTTCCCTAGCCATGCCATGCAGTTAGTGTCTTCTTTCAATAAGCTACTAGAGGGTGAGGCTGGACCAAGTTTGTGCATAGGACCAATAGGGAGGTTTGGAACTTGGCATTGTTGTTGGATACATGCCAATGATGATCGTTCAAGGCAGTCCATGGTATTCCAAATGACTGCTGATGAAGATGTCCTCATTTTGTAGATATCATTAACTACCTGTGAAAAATTTTCGAGATTTCTATTCAAGGGAAAGGGTAGATCCTTAAACCTGAGTGGATGAAGGTTAGGAACAAGGTCCTGTGAGACAAAATCTGTAATCCAAATTAAGATTAGTTAGTTTTATTGATTACATATGGGCTATGATGACTTTATGGTAAACATAGTCATTTTAGATATATATCAGGGCTGAATTTGCCAAACATAAGCATGTACTTGTACGTAACCTAGTCCTACTAGGATTAGATTACTAGGTTACCTTATTATTTAATAAATAAATGATCAAATTTTTTCAGATTTATGTGTAAATAATAAATACCTTTTTATTTTTATTTTGGTTTTTGATTGCAAAACTCTGTTAGCTCAAGACTTGACTGTCCACCTACGTCATGTGAACTGTAGAGCGAGTTAATTTGCTAATGGACTAGTGAAGAGGGGACGAGAGTTCAGCGTTGAAGAATTTGAGAAATGCCCATCTTTAATGTATAATGAATATGTATGGGACCTTATGCAATTGGGTTCCCCTAGAGAGCATAGTTCTCAGAACCGGACCGGACTAGGAGGTCATACCGTGAAAATCGAAAATCGAGATGAAAACCGATTTTTTAAGCATAAAGAACCGGGCAAATGTGGCAATTCCATGAACCCCTAAAACTGGGGTTGGACCACACGAACTAGTGGCAAGAACCGTGCGGTCCAACCCCTTAGAATTTTTTTTTAATTTTTTTATTTATTTTATTTTATAAAAACAACTTAACACAATTTTATTCTACTTAATTAAATTATCCATCTCTTACAAGGAATAAAAAAAATTATAATGAAAATCCTTCAAAGATATTCAACTTCAAAAATTAATCATAAATTTTAACATTTTCATGGTTATTATTTTATTTTATTAACTTTCATATTTAATTATTAAATATATGCTTGAAAATTATCAAATTTCCCTCACATATATAGATATATTAGTCAATTTTGCTAGTTTTATAAATTTAATATCTATATTTAGGCTTTAATTCATTATTAAATTAATTATGACATCATCATGGTTCGACTTCGGTTCGACCTCGGTTCGACCTCAAAAACCTTGAACCTCTCCCTTTTACAGTTCAATGATTGGTCCGGGTCTGAAAACCTTGCTAGAGAGTGCCAATGGGTTGCTAATTTTGATTTTGTGCTCTTATAAATAAATAATACCCTTTTTCTATTAAAAAAAATAATGAAGTTTGCATCATGATCATGATTCTATTGTTATAGTTTCTCCACACACACACACACAAAGAAAAAGAAAAAGAAAAAAGATTCTAGTGTTATCATTAGGAAAATATTAAAACCATTACAAATCTAAAATAAACTTAGAATCTAATGAGATAATAAATGTTATTGATGCTACATCAAATTAAAGAATTTATGTAATAATTTTTTTTTTATTTGTAGTATCACTCTTATCATTATGATATGTAAGGGTTAGTATATCATGTATTTGATTTTTTTTTTTTTCCCCATTTTTAACTTTGATTGTTTTTATTAAAAAAGTTAAATCAATACATGACAACATATGATTGATATAACATAAAATGGAACAAAAAGTAGGAATGTACATAAATATCCTCCGATACTTGCCTAGATTCTCTCATACATTGCTAACTAATCAAGTTATCATGTCCATTATGACTTATGAACCATTTGATTTCTCTTGAATCATGGTAAAGGTTTTTTTGTGTAGCTAAAATACAAAGTTGACTTTCTAAATTTTTTCAGATTTCATTTCAGTTCTCTAACTTTGCTTCAAATTTCATTTTAGCCTTTTTTTTCTAATAAAAATATTGTAAAGTTTTTAAAGGAACTTAAAAAGGAAAAATATATCAAATAAAAAAGAAATCTAACTTACATCGCACACATGCATCCACCTCTCATATGGGGGTATCGATGTAATACAACCTCAAAAAACTGAGGCCATGTATACTATAGTATGAGTAATGCTACAGACACACTATCAAGGTTTTCAGACCTGGACCGTTCATTTAACCGTAAAAGAGAGAGGTTCAAGATTTTTGAGGTCGAACCGAGATCGAATCGGGGTCGAACCGTGATGACATCATAATTAATTTAATAATTATTTTAAATATATATAAAAATATTAAATTAGTTAAAAATAGAAAAATTAACTAAAATAGTCCAATTAAAACTATAAATCCATATTTTAACTATGTCTAATATATCCATCTATATCCCAAATATGAAATATCTATCCAATAATAATAATAACCATTTTTTTTATAAAAAGAAAATCAAAAGCATCAAATTGTCTTTCTAATTTCCACTTTCCAATGCCAATGTGGCCAGCTGTCTAGCTCATATTCACAAACCTAAAAAAGCACTAGAAACAAAAGTAAATGAAATTAAAGGAAGAGATAAAAAATCAATACAAACAAAAGCAGATGAAGAAAGAATTGTTATGTTATATCCATAATATTTTTCGCAATATTTCCACAAGAATCACATCAAAATCTTATATAGAAAGTTGTTACTAGTTCTAATTTGAACCCACCACTGAAATTATTTTTTTACTCACCAATATTAGCTAATAACAATCTATTACTTAAAATTTATTGTGAAAATATTGTTGTAACATTTCTTAATGGCCATTTCTTAATATTAAATACCACATGTTTGAATATAAAAAAAACCACACGATTACATAAAAATAATAATAATAATAAAACTAAAGGATAAAAACCACCACACATTTTCATACGGACCCAATTTATTACTCAACTCTCAACCTCACATTTACTTCACAGTTATCACATTCACATATTCACATCAGAGAAAAGAGAATAGAGAGAGAGGAGAATCTGAAGCGTCCCTGGAGATCGAGCTGCATAGATCGAAGGCCAGCGGAGATCGAGGTCACCGAAAGGACAAAGCTGGTAGAGATCAGCGTTCACCATGCAGCACTACCTCATCCGCCGCCCCACTAGATTGGGTTAGATCGGCTTTCATATTTACTTGTTCTGATTCAACTTTATTGTAAGAATTGGATTTTGTTTTGTGTTTTGTGTTTGGATTATGTGAGACTTATTTTGAGAGTGAAGCAAAGAGACTGTAACAAAGATCAAAAGTTTTCTAGGTCAGATTAGACATTTTTTGATTTCTTTTTTACTTTTATTCAAATTCTTTACTAGTGGATATTTTTTTTCGGACCAAAAATAGTAAATATTCCAGTATGGTGCCATTTAAGGCTTTAATTTTTTTTTTTTTTTTTAAAGGGACCTATGAGAACCACAAGAATCGTTCACGGTTCTCAGAACCATGAGATCCGACTGTGGTTCGCACGGGTCCCTGCTTTTTTCCCATAGAGCGGTTTTTGAGGTTAAAAGAACTGCAAAAATGAACTATTCGAGGTTTTTCCGGTCAAACCGTACGGTCCAGTCTAGGTTTCAAAACCTTGCATACTATTTTACAACATTTTTACAAACTATTGATGTGGCAAATTCTTATTAGTTCTAATATGGGCCCCATAACTAACATCACATTTTATTTACCAATAATTATTTGGAAAATACTAAAGCAACATCAGCATTTTGTAAAAATATTGTAAAATAATTTGTGTCTGTAGCATTACTCAATATAGTATATTACACATACCTTGGAAGGAAGCAAGACCTTCTACCTTGAGTTGGGCAAGGGTGGTGCGAGCTAGAAGAGTGGTAGCGCTGGTGGTACGTAAAATGATAGTTGGAAGCTTCAGAAAATTAGCCACGGCATCAGTGAAGTACATGAGTTCATCATAGATGATGCAAAAGATATCGTCGTGTGAGCCTTGTCGTCCTATCATTATTTGAGACAAGTATTCCTGCAAATGTGATTTGCAGTTGACATTTAGCTTTTGTATAAGACTTACTATATCCCCGGATGAGATATCCTCGGCAGATAAGCCATCCGGTATTGGATTGAACTTGAAATTGGGATGGTTGGAAGGATTAGGAGAATTAAACTGAGTGTGAACAATGGTGATGGAGAATCCCTTGGAGTGAAGGATGGTGCCTAGTTGAAGCATGGGATTTATGTGACCTTGGAATGGACATGGCAGTAGAACCAACCGGCCACATCTCTGTCCGTTCTTTTCCATCTCTCTCTCTCTCTCTCTCTGTGTTATGCACGAAGGGAGGTTCAGCTAATTGAACTGTTTGTTTGTTACTTGCTTTGGCTATCTCTTTAAGCTTTATTTATAAACCAAAAGCATATTGCATAACATAAGAAACACATGTACAATAATAGTAGCATCTGTCAGAATTCAGGTCCTATATATTGATTGCGGAAATGTGGAATTGTATGAGTAATGCCTACTACTTTAACACCTAACTCATAAGCACCAGCCATTCCTTGCAAATTATATCAGTTATAAATGAAAATTGTCAGATGTGAAGTTACAGTGTCGGCATCCAATTAGTGAGATTAGTTGGATTTCCTTCTATGGTTAGGCAAAATTGTAACGAGTATAAAGATTTGGGGATGAAACACGTGATTTACAATTGGCATGTTGAAGTTGATACTCGGAAGGTCTGTTGGAATGGCTTGAATTGAAATTTCGGTGGATGGACATTACAACTAAACATTAAATGTTGTTTTCGGTGGATTGATATTACAAGTAAACATTAAATGCAGGGCTGCTGAATAATAGATGCAATTGATGCAATCGCCTTAGGCCTCTAAATAAAAAATAAAAAAAGTCCCCCACTTAACTTGTACTATATATATAATATTTATCTATATATTTTAATTACAAAAAATTTTTAAATATTTTTATTGGTCAATAAAATGTATTAAAAAGACCACATTGTATCCTAAAATGTAGAATACTGCACAATAACAGTGCATACAACTTGATAGGACAAGACTGTACAATGTTATGTGCATTGTGCAGTCTTGTCCACAAGCCCCAACAAACACTGTGCAATCTTGTCCACAAACCCCAACAAACATTGTGTAGTCTTGTCCACAAGTCTTAACCCATCATAAGGCCTAAACTAAGCTGGCCCCCACACAGCCTCACACTAATTAATAAGTTATCACATTCTTTTTTTTTAATGCAAACTCTTACTTTATTAATTATTATAAATTATCACACCAATTAATAATTTGATGTATATTATATCAACTCATTTGTATTATAATGATAATAATTTATTGAACCATATAATAAACTAATTTTTATTTGTGTAGATTTAGACTATGAAGTTCTAAAAAATCCACTTAAAATTTTTGCAGGCCCCCAAAATTGTTGAGCCGGCCCTCATTAAATGTTGTTGTTGTCTTGCATGGGTTGTCAAAAAACAAGGAAAAATCAATGTCGGATTTTTCTTTGTAGCCAAGATGGATAACTTCATTGGCAATAAATGCTTGCTATTTTCTTTGACAAAGTAAGTTTCACGTGTTGAAACTATTGGCGTTTCGGTGGAATATTTAGTTATAAATAGATGGTGAGTTTGAGAGAAAGAAGTAAGAGAGCTCCTACGTGAGATAGTAAAAAGAAATAGATACTTCTGTGCAAAGAATTTTTAATACCAGAGATAATACAATTTTAAATATATGGATTTTACAAATATATGTGTTACTAATAACAATAAATAATTAAGATACGAAAATGCTAGAGATAATACAACTTTGTAAGCCTCATGTTGTAAAATTTATAATATTCTTAACATCATTCATTCAAATACTTTTTTATAATCTTCTTGAAGTGTCACTAATCATTTTCATTGCTACATCATTTGTAAGTTTTTTTAAAGTAAAATTTGTTATAACTTTAGCATTTAAAAAAAAAAAAAAAAGCATATTGTAAAATAAAAAGAATAGATTTTTGTTATAATAAATTTATGATATTAAACACTAGTTAATTATTATTTAAGTAATAACAAAAAAGGCCACATTTAAATATATTGTCTTAGGCCTCCAAATTTGTTGAGCTGCCCCTGCTTCTCTGTGTGTGCACCAAAAATAGGAAGCTAGAGTGTCCTATAACTCTTGTCCAAATATAACAGGGTGTTCTCTATTTATTTGTGAGAGAACCAAAGGCATATTTCGAGTTTGGGTTTGAGTGAGAGTGTTTTCAAGTTATTGTTGTAATCTCCAAAATTATAGTAAAACTTTATTTTGTCACCTCCTGTGAATGTAGGCGTATTGTTGAACCACATAAATTTCTTTTATCATATTTTCTCTTCTCTATTCGTCAATCTTATGTAAACAGATTATTTCACAATTTTCACGCCAAGGCCCCAAATAAAAATAGGCCAAGAGAACTGCAATGAAGTTTCGATTAGCATAAAAAAAATAAAAAATAAAACGGCGGTGAAGTTTTTCTTCTGTTGGTTTACTGGCGAGTTTGAGTTTCTTCTCTAAATTTGATTATAAGTTGGTTGTATCGGTTTTTTTAAAATCAAGACACCCATCTTGTTGTATGGACATCGAGGCACTACATTTATGGTAGCTTTGCGCAACAAAATGGGGATTGTCCAATATAATTATTCTTTGGCCACATGATTCTTTACATTCCTTACCACAGCTTCCTTTTGGTAGCAGCTAGTAAATCACTAAATTTGTTATATTCAAACAGATTTGATGGGTAGAGCTGAGATGCTCTTTGTCGTTTGTAATTAATTTGAACTGTAATTATTATATTCATTTTATAGGCACTTGAAAGTATTGGAAAAATAATTGATTGTATCGCATACAAAATGTACGCAGCGAAAAATTAACGGATCTACTTTACTCACAATTAATAATATGTACTATGTAAGTTTTAGAATTTAAAAACAAGAAAGCATACATTGGTGTGGTGAAATTCAAAAATAGAAGATTAGAAGTACTTGGGAACATTTTTAATCTTCACTCCAATTCCACTTAATGCCCAAGAAGTGTGGTCTCTCAATCAATTTCCAAGGGAGAATAAGAGAGTGACTAACACTCACATACAAAACATTTCATTCTCATACAAAATTCTGTATGTTTTTCTCCTTATATTTAACTGATTATCTAATTGGACTAACCTTTTGGGTTATTCCAATTAGGAAAAGGTTAGTCCAATTGGGATTTAGTATGTGGCTTGAAGTGGGACCAAAAGGGAACAAATAACACTCTAGCTCCAATGGGGCATTGGACTTTTTTGTCAACTCTTGACAAGTCCAAAGTTACCATTAATTTTATTTAATATTGCTATATAAATATAATTGCATTTTAGGTCTTATTAATAAATTATATCTCAGGACTTTATTATACATGCAACCCTTTCTTAATGGTGGTAAATGCCCAAGCTTCACCCCATCTAGGGGCCTTAGACAGGGAGATCCGCTCTCACCATATTTGTTTATTTTGGGAAGCGAAGTGCTAATGAGGCTTATTAGTAGAGAAGTGGATCATGGGCAGCTTACTGCAATAAAAGTGTCTAGTTGTGCTCCCCCCATCTCAAAATTGTGCTATGCAGATGATGTTATTTTATTTTCCAAGGCCAAGATGTCTGAACTATCTTCTCTCAAGGCTTGCCTAGAGAAATATTGCTCTTGGTCAGGGCAGAAAGTTAATGTAGAGAAATCTGGATTTTTTCCCTCTAAAGGGGTAAGCCAGCAATTCTTAAATCAAATAAAAGCTTGTTGGGGTATCAATAGGCTCCCACCCAATACGAAATACCTGGGAGTTCCTCTTTTCTTCACTTCTAGTAGATGCAAGGATCTTCTTCCAGTGAAGGAGAGATTAGAAAAAAAATTGAGCGGTTGGAAAAGTAAGAACCTATCATGGTCAGGAAGAGCCACCCTTATCAAGTCAGTTGCTCAGACCATTCCAGCCTATCATATGTCAACCATCCAATTCCCAAAAGCTCTTTGTGAGCAATTGGATGGGGTGATAAGACGGTTCTGGTGGAACCCAAAATCAAGAGAGGGACAATATTTGACCCCAATGGCGTGGTCATCCTTATGTTGGCCTCAGAAGGAAGGTGGTTTGGGCTTTAGGAAGGCGTGGGACTTCAACCAAGCCCTTCTCTCCAAATTGGCTTGGTGGACACTGTCGGAAAAAAAATGTCTTTGTGTTACGATATTAAGAGCAAAGTATAAGGTTCGATCCAACTGGTTGAACAATCAAACTGCGGGTAGCTCATCTCCCACTTGGAGAAGCATTGAAGGTACAAAACATATTATAGCTCAAAGTGCTTGCTTTCAAGTTGGCAATGGGAACTCTATTAGAACCTGGCTGGATCCGTGGATTCCTGATTTACCTTCTTTCATCCCTCGGCCAAAGGAAGGCTCTAATCCAGACATTGCACTGATTGTATCTCAACTCATTAATCCAAGTCTTAAGGGGTGGGACTATCATAAGCTCAGAAACTTATTTGATGAACAAACTGTTAAAGCTATTCAAAGAATTCCTATTTCCTTCCACCCACAAGCTGACAAGTGGATATGGACTGCCACTTCTAATGGGCAAATGTCAGTGAAATCAGCTTATTGGCTTGGCCGGAGAGAGAACCCGCCTACTAGTCAAGATGTGTCAAGGGGAGAAATTTGGAAAACCAAGATTCATGAGAGACTAAAAATGCATTTATGGAGGATTGCAGCAAATTGTCTCCCTACTAAATCCTTGTTGGCTAGATATATTAATATTAGAGATACGACCTGCTCATTTTGTGGCATGGAAGAAGAGACTTGTCTCCATCTATTTGTTATGTGCCCATTGACTAAAGCCATTTGGTTTAATAGCCATTGGGGGTTCAAGTTTGATGGTTTGGGTCTCTCTTCCTCCTCCCAATTCATTCAAACCTTAATATCTCCTCCGAATGCAGTTGGGTTGAATTCATCTATTAAGGCAGAATTTTTACTACACGGTGCAGTGATATGTGATGTGGTATGGAAGTTAAGAAACAAAGTTCAATTTGAGGGAACTTCTCCTAATTTGGAGGGTATGTTGTTAAAGATATCCAGATCTGTTGCTGAGTTCAGGAAGGTCCTTGAGTCCCCGTTGGGGTCTTCAAGTAGTAGGATCCAATCAGTTTGGTCTAAACCAGATAGGGACACTATTAAGGTCAATGTTGATGCTGCCTGCAACTCTGAGAATTCATCCATTGCGGCTGTAGCTAGAGATTGGAGAGGGGAAGTGGTGTTTGCTTGCTCTAAAAGAGTAAACACCACACTCCCTCTCCAAGCAGAGGCAGAAGCTATAATCTGGGCTCTCAACTTGGCAGCAAACTTGGATTCTGACTCCATTTTCATTGAGAGTGACTCGAAGACCTGCATTGATGCGCTGAGGTGTCCTAACCAAGAAGCTCCTTGGAGAATAAAAACCATCTGCAATGATGTTTTAGCTTTAAAATTGAATTTTTCTAATTGTAGTTTCAGTTGGGTAGCTAGAGAAGCAAATGTTGCTGCTCATGTATTAGCCAAGTGGTCTTTGTCAAACAACTACTTTGGCTCTTTTGATGTGGGGTTGGGGCCTCCTTGCTTTGTTTCTGTTATTAGAGCTGAGGCTCTTTCCTTGGCTGTGTAGTTTTTGTTGTTGGTTTAATAAATATGTTGGTTCATCAAAAAAAAAAAAAAAACCCTTTCATTAAAATATTCATAGTAATACAAAGTTATGAATGTTGACTGTCACTTTGAAGATTACTATATCTTAATCCTTGAGTATCCAATTTAGTCATTTAAGTTATTCATCATATATTTATGAAATCCAATTTCGTAAATATATACTTTAGTAACTCATTACTAAAGTGGTTGGGCCCAACACTCTGAATAACTAAACTCATTAAACTTATTTCAAGGGAATATTTTATATCTTTGTTAAGAGATTATAAATTCCATCTTAAGAATATGTGTTCCATCAACATCAAATGCGGCTGCCCAACATACTGAGGTTTTAATTGTAACTTTAGATCTCACTCCTGATATATCAAAGCAATCTACACCTCATGATCAAGTTTATTATTATCTCAGGATTTAGAGTTGATGTAAATAGAAGTCATGAGATTTATTATTCATTTGATAATCGTTAGGAGAATAATAAATCTCATAGCAATCTAATTCAATATGTCTTAACTCTTAAAACATACCAACATATTAACTAGAAGTCTCCACTTCCATGATCAAGACAAATCATCTTAGTTGATATGTTATAGTCTTCTCAGATGAAATGTCTAATTAAATCACTGACTATGAACTAAAATTCTGAGTTTACAAAGAACTTGTAGTTTATATCTTCTGTGACTAAATCACATACTATGCATTTCATGGACTAAGATTTTGTCCTATTAGTTCATTTTGAGTGTGGGAGATGAGACTGATAGGCCTTAATAGCAAGGTCTGTCAATGGTTTATTAGATGATGATGATGATGATAATAATAAATCTATAAACTTCTCAAAAAATAATTAAGGAATTCAAGTTTTTTTTTTTTCATTTTTCATTTTATTTTATTTTTTTATTATTTTTTGCATAAGCATTCGCCCATTAGCAAGGGGTATGGTCAACATTACTATCTCATACATGCCATTTATCAAGGGCAGGCCTGCCTTAACCTTGCGTGCCTGTACTCTTAATTGCATTATGTGGTTAACTATTTCTTCTGGATGAAAAGCAATAAGATTGACTTGTTGGACTACGTATATACTGTTGAGAAGTACCAATCATAACAGAACAGGGCTCTGCTAATGTATTAAGGTGCAATTTTTTTGTCTAAAACTCTGAGAGCTAGGTATATAATTTTTTTGACAAAAATATGCTGGTGTGTGTGCATACATTGTAACTACCATTATTGCATAGTGTATGCATCTAGCAATGTTGGCAGTAAATTCACGAGCTTGCTTGCATACATGCATTCACAGCTATATTTTTTTTATTTGCTCTGTCTTCACAAGTATTTCAGTTTTAAATTTTTTTTGGGTTTAAACTGTGCCCGATACACCATGTTACCAAATTTAACAATTGATCTTTGTCAACGGCATTTTCCCCACGAAAGTAGCACCTGGCATCATTCAACCTTTTCAAGTTTTTTGTGTCATGTCCAAGGTTAATCCCATGTACTTAATCCCAGCTCAAATAAACTTTAATCAATGAGATATCTATACCTTGTTAAGCTACATCTTTATTCTATTTTGTGTATTTTATCTATTGTATTATATAATGTCTCAAACTCTACGTTGATTTTTTTTTTTTTTTTTTTTAATTATGCAGGCTTTTCCACTGGATTTAGTACTCTTTTCCGGTTGAGGACAACTTAGGGAATGTCCCTCATTGAAGATTCTTTAAAAATTTTTATCCAACTTTAGATGGAATGGAATTGGGTAAAGCTCAGGAATAGAGCTCTTCTTGAGTATAGACAAGGAATTAAAGACTTCCTTGACTTTACATTTGAGCATACAACAATGGGGGATCAAATTTATTGTTTGTGCAAGAAATGCAATAACTACCTTGCAAAGACCAGAGATGACTGTGAGGCTGATTTGCTTACGACTATTATTCTCCCAAGTTATACTCATTGTTTTAGATATGGTAAGGAGAGACATTTTCAAACATGTGATAGTTTGGATAGTGATGATGAGTCAGACGGGCATGGCTTGAGTGAGGTGGTAGAAGATTATTGTGTAGCATTTAAAACAGCTAGTTGTGTAGCTGGATATTCGAGTGGCGAAGGTACTCCTGAAGAGCCTAATGATGAAGCAGCTAACTTTTTTCTAAAACTAGGGGATAACGAGTAGAAACTTTTTCATGATTGCAAGTATACAAAACTGTCTTTCATTGTGAAGTTACTTCATATTAAATGCCTTAGTGGTTGGACAAACAAATCGGTTACTTTGTTGCTTCAATTGTTGAATGATGCGCTTTCTAAAGTTATTGTAGAGTTGCCAAATTCATTATATGCGGCAAAGAAGATGATTCGGGATTTGGGTCTTGATTATGTGAAGATAGATGCTTGTGGAAAAAATTGTATGTTGTATTGGAAGGAAAATTCCAACAGAAGTGAGTGTTAAGTTTGTATGTTATATTGAAAGTTATGTTCTTGACTTATCTAAATAGTTTCATGTTCATTTGTTTTATATTGTGTATTTATGTATATGTTTGATTTATATAGTAATATGCATGTATTGACTAAATTAATTAAATATGCATATGATGAATAGTGTTAAAATATATTGGATTGATCAAAGCAAGGACTTCAATTAATAGCAAACGGAGGTAGCAATGGAGGAGTTGGCACAAGTGGTGCTAATGGAAGTAGAAATGATCTAGCTCATCATGGTAAGTTTTAAATTATACTTTCAAGTTTTTTAATATTGTATTGAAGATACTATTCAAGTAAGTTGAAGTGATCTTTATGTTTATTTTTCTCACCATAGGGAAGAAAGAACGAGCAAGGGCCCACTCGGAATCTTAAATTGGCCAAAGAGTTCAAGGAAGGGGAAAAATATGAGATTGATTGGTTGAATGGAAGACCTATAGGTCCTCATGCTCGTGATTTAATAAATGAATGTACACAACTTGTTAGGGGATAACAAAATGTACCTCTAAAGTTAACAGATTGCAAAAAAGTGCCCTATATCAACAAAATGAAGCTTTTGGATAAAGTATTGGTAAGTAGTATAATAAAATCTAGTAGCAGCTTCTATGATTTTTATGATATTCTTATTTGTGTATTTATGTTTCATTCTCTTGTAGGAGTACTTCAAAGTTAAGGGTCAAGAGCAAAAGGTTTGGCGACAAATGGGTAGTTCTTACTCAAATTATCGTGACTCCCTAAAAAAAAAGTGGTTTAAGCCATATGGTGAAGCAACAGAAGAGGCACGAGCAAATGATCCATCCAGACTAGAGAAGGATGATTGGAATTGTCTTGTGGATTTGTGGAGCAAGCAAGATTATATGGTACCATTACAAAGAATTTATTATCAAATTTATTCTTAACTATTGTCTTATGGATTTGTTGGTTTATGGGATTGATTTATCATTCTTAAATGTAGGACATGTTTTTGAAAAACAAGGAATATCAAGGAAAAAATGATATTATCCACACTTCTGGTTCAAAAAGTTTCCAACAACGTAGTGCGGAAAAGGTATATGGCAATGATATTATAATCTTAGATCACTGCGAAACAATTGTATCATTCACCTTATATATACTTGTCAAGAAGTGGGCCTTTGCTTGGTTATAAATGATGAAACATCACCCCAAAAACCAAATGCATCTAGCTTTGTTTACATTTTACATAACCCTTATCATGTCTCATTGTCACTGCTACTTGTCCTACACCTTTTGATTGGGATATATCAAATATCTTCATGGATTGAACTAGCATAGTTTGACTCTAATGTCTGTACCAAGAAGACTAGTATAAAACAAATATACTTACAGAGTTGTTTGAGTTTCTGGAGAAGAAATAGAGTCTGATTGGTGTTAAATAAGTAGCCTAATTCCTTACAGAGAAAATTTTATGTTTCCCACGAGAACATGCCTTTAATCTGTGTGATTGCGACATGTTTCTTGATTTTGTTTTTCTATCTATTACTATCACTATTAGAATGGTAATTACTATGTTAAATTAGTTAATACTTTTTATGTTTATGTTTTGGTTGTGACTACAACATGCTTCCTCGCATTATTCATCTTCAATACTTAATTACCATATGCTTTCTATTTGTTTTGTCAAATGGTAGAAAAAGAAGACAGGCTATAACCCTAGTAGAATCAAATTATTTGACATCATCCATGTGCAAGCTAATGGGCAAGCAATAAATTAACCAACACAAGATGCATTGGTATTCTTCTAATTACATTAATATAGCTAGTATATTTTTATGTGGTTTTGTTGCAAGTTATATTGTTACTTTTCTTTTTAGATGGCATTGAGGAATCTTACTACACAAGTGAATGAGGGGACATTGCAAATATCTTAAGACCAAATGTTTGTGGAGGTGTTTGGACCTGAGCGTCATGGACGAGTTCGTGGCTATGGGGCTAGAGTCACTCCTACCAAGTTATGGGGTTCCTCCTCATCTAGAATGCATGATCTTAAGAAGCGACTCCAAGAATCTGAACACAAACATTTAGAATATGAACACAAACGTTTAGAGGCTGATGCAGAGTTGAAAGAGGAAGTAAAGCACCTCAAAAGCATGCTCGAACTACAAGCTATTCAAATGGAAAAACAAAGAAGACATTTTGAGGAACAACAAGCTAGTCAAATGGCAAAACATAGAGCACATTA
Source organism: Quercus lobata (assembly GCF_001633185.2). Lineage (NCBI taxonomy): Eukaryota > Viridiplantae > Streptophyta > Magnoliopsida > Fagales > Fagaceae > Quercus > Quercus lobata. Next base: position 28,415,698 of record NC_044904.1, on the reverse strand, counting down.
TGACAATATGATGGTGCAAATGTTGAGTTATATCACCTCGCAACCATCTCAATCTAGTAGTGATCACTAAGATATGAAGATCAACTCAAGCTTTGGTGTTTTTGAACTAGATTTTCACCAAGCATGAGTGCTTTTTAATGCTTTTTTTTTTTTTTTTTTAGTTGTTTGGATTTGAATATGAAGCTAATTGGATTTGTTTATTGCTTCAATTTGTTTACTCCTACCATGATAAGGAGTTGTTTTTGCCTTGTGTTGTTGAATCTTAAATGGTTAACCATTGCAACTGAGAGAAAAGTCAAGGTGTAGATACTCGATTTTGCACCCATGATTTAATCAAGGAGAATGACTAGAATGACCATCCATGTACCCAAAAATCATGATTGCATTACATGCATTAATTTTTTCATTGCATATCATAAAAATGATCTCGAGTTTCTAACGGTCATGACAGTATGCCCGGTTTTCAAATCGAACCGTCGGATTGAAAGATATCACATGATCAAGTTTACACGGTCAGTATGCATTGTGTATAGGTAGAGTCAACCACGCATGATTAATTTAAATTAATTGTGATTGGTTAAATAATTAAAATTAATTAAATAATTTTGTGATTGGTTGATAGTTAGTGTCTAAAATAAGATTACTTGCATGGGATTAAAGGGGATAGTTGGATAACAATAAAATTGTGGATAATCTAGACTTTATCAAAATTTATTTTAGATTATTTGTCTACAACATAATTGTTGCTGAAAAGATTGAATTATCTAGAATAGAGTTAAAATTTTAGAATATGGATTAAAAAACACGTCTAAGTGCAAGTTCCGGCTCAAGAAAACCTAAAAAAGGAGTCCAAAACGCACTCAAACATGAAAGCGCAATTGACATCCAAAAGGCACTTTTGGTGCCGATCGGCACTTTTGGAGTGCCAAACAACACTTTCAAAGTGCCAAAGGGCACACATTAGGGTTTTGGCCTGACGGTCTTCGGGTGACGTTAAAACACATCCTTTTCGACTTTTTAATAGAAGGAAGTGTCCCGGTTCGTATCCTAATCATCTAAGCTATTTTTTCGAGTCTCCCAGCCTCTATAGATAGAGACTGCATCTCAAAATTCAGCACACTTTTTCACGCTCCCAAATTTTTTATATTTCTGACTCCCTTTTCTGATATTCTCTCTCTTACGTTAAAGAGATTATGGAGGCTTTAGTCTTAAGAATTTCTTTTTTGTAAGCAGGGATTTTTAGGTTTCAACGACAATTGCATAAATTTCTTTGAACCTTAAAATATTCTCTTGAGAAAAAAAGAGTATGTCCATGCAAGAGGTAGCTTTTCTTTACTTCTTCTTTTATTTCTTTTAATTTTGTGATGCATGAATAAATATGTGTTTAGTTTGATTTCCAATGTTCATCTCATATGTTGTCAATATTTTCTTTATTAGAACATGTTTATGATGCTTTTATTGTTGAGATCTATTTTTTTATTTCAAAAATCTGCTTGTTATCATATCTTTTCTTAATCAAAAAACTGATTTGCATCTTCCTTAAATGTATATCTAAATTTTTCTCAATAAAAAAACTGATTTGCATCTTCCTTAGATGCAGATCTGAATATTCCTCAATATTTATCAAATCAAAAATTTATTTGCATCTTCCTTAGATGTAGATTTGAATCTTTCTCAATCAAAAAACTGGTTTGTATCTTTTTTAGATACAAATCTGAATTTTCTTATTTAAAAAACTGATTTACATTTTCTTTAGATGTAGATCTAATTTTTTAGCATAGCAGATTTTGAAATAAAAAAAAAGGGATCATGAATTTTTTTTAGTGCACGTAGCATAGATTTATTTCATGAATATAGTCCTCTTCTCAAAAAATCTTTTTCTTATTTTTCTTTACACATATAAAAACAAATCTGATTTTTTTTTTTTTCAATATACAAATTTGATTTTTTTTTTTTTTTTATCACAAGACAGATCTGATTTTTCTTTCACCGAAAAACCATTTTTTTTTTTTAATTTCTAAACAATAGTTCTGATATTTTTTAAAACCAAAAGACTTTGATTTATTTAATAAATGCAGATCTAAATTTTTCTCTCCAAAAACTATTTTTTTCTACACATAAAAAACAAATCTTATTTTTCTAAACCAACATCAATTTTTATCACAACACAAATCTGAATTTTTAATAAAGAAGAGGATGCATTCATAAATAAACTTATGTGATTTAGTTTTGTCCATGTGTGCAACATATCATTCATGTCATGCATAAAGGAGTACATTGGTTACAAGAGTCTAGAAGGTAGACTCTGTTAGAGCAGAATGGGTGTCTAACACCTTCTCATTCTGTAACCTAGCCTCCGAATTTAGTGTCTTTGGATAGGTAGACCTAGGCTTTATCTTTGTTTTTTTTTTATTATTATTATAGGTAGATTGTAACTAGGACAAAAAGCCATGTAATTATTTGGTAGTTTGTAACTAGGACCCAAAACCATGTAATACTCAATTTATCAAACATGTATTCTTTTTTATTCATTCAATGAGAATGGAACAATATAGTCATGTATTTCGTATTTAGTTTTTTTTTTCTTTTTTTTTTGTATAAAAAAAAATAAATGGCGACTCCACATCACTTACCCAAAAAGAGAGGTGTCTTTCAAAGCACCCAAAAATCTCTTTTTTGAGAGCCACTTTTGCAATCTCTCACAGTGGTGACTCCACTGGAGAAGTCAAGGGCTAAGCTTCGTATTAGACTTAAGTGACCAAATATTTACCCTAATTTTGTATGGTCTTGCATGATATTGTTGTTTGTTTGTTTATTCATGTTTGTTGAGATGTTGTATGATACTTTGTTGTATGATATTTTGTTATGTGTATTGTTTCTTAAAAGGTTTCCCTAACTATCATAGTATATGCCATCAAAACAATATGTATGCACCCCTTTCAACAACCTGTGGTGGTAGTAACCATGGATCGCTAGTCTTCATTAGATTCGGGTACCCAGTGGTGAACTCACCAACTCATAGCCTAAAGTCACTAGATCATTTCATGTTGATTGTAAAGGACAGACCATGCCATTTGGACCAATGCAATGTTCACTACATTACAAGTTAGGAAGTGTAACGTCCTAGCTATGGGAAACAATGAAACAACAAACCCACCCTACAATGTAATGACTTAGAACCTACCTTTAGGCCGGTCCATGTTAAAATTGCATTGTACGTTATGTATGTTTGTTTGGTTGATTGATTGATTGATGTGGATAGGGACTTAGCTTTGATTAACCCGACCAAGCCTGTCATCAGGGGAAAATTTGGTCAAGATCTGAAGGAAGGTTGCAAAGAGAACCTAAGGCCAACACTCAAGCCAGTAGCTCTAGTTCCAAGCCTATCACTCCCATTACGAAATTGAAGCCCGTAAGCATAGAAGATACTCCGCTGCTACAACATCACAATCCCATATTTGACCTACAAGCCAGTTCAAACCACAAGAAGTTTGAACCTCCCAATACTATGGTAGAAGAGGGAGAACATCCAAGCACCAAGAAACCCATGAACACTCAAGAACTACTTAATACCATGGTAGCTAGTCAAATCTAGCTGAGGGAGAACATGAACCGTAGGGTGCAACAAATTCAGAATCTGAAGAATAACCAAAAGGAAAACAAGGATGACCATAATCCACCAAGCATGGAAAGTGAGACGAAGATCAACAAAAGAATGAACAAAATGGAAGAGATGATTAGAAGAGCTCATAAGATGGAAGACCTTATGGACTACGAATCCCTTTCACTTTTCCCTAAAGTGAGACTGCCTCCCAAGTTCAAGATACCAACCTTGGACAAGTTTGACAGGACCGGTTGGCCAAAGTCCCATTTGAAGATGTATATGAGGGCAATGCAGCCCCTAGGAGTGACAGAAGAAGTACTTGCTCAAATGTACCAAAACACTCTGACCAGAGCTGTTCTTAGGTGGTTCCTCAACCTGGATGATGCTAGAGTAAGGAGTTAGGAGGACATCTGTCGCGAGTTTCACAAGCAATACAAGTACAATAAAGAAGTGGACATAACAAGGAGAGATCTCGAGACCATTAAGCAAGAGCAGAAAGAATCCTCCTCCACTTTCATTACCAAGTGGAGAGCCAAGGCAGCACAGATGATGAATAGGCCAAGTGAAGAAGAACAGTTAGCTATGGTTGTAAAGAATTTAGTACCTGTATACCATAAGTACTTGTTTGCACAATACTTTCCTAATTTTAAAGCTTTAATTACAACTGGAACCCAAATTGAGGATGCAATAAATAATGACACTATAAAGAATGATGACCCACTAAGGTTTAAAAAGAATGTAGTATCTAATTCTAAGGCTGCAAAAATTTCTAATATCCATAACAATGATCCTTATCAATTGATTGCACCCATTGCACCCATGTAAGTATCACAATGGCCTAGACCTAGGAGGGAGTTTCATAAGTTGTATATGCCTATAAGTCAAGCGTTTGACAATCTAAAAGCAAAAGGGTTGTTTAAACCCTTAGACCCAAGACCGATACCAAACCTGTTACCCTCAAGGTTTGATGTGAATAAGAGATGGGCCTACCACCAAGGCCCTGGCCATAATACTGACAATTGTTTTGGCCTTTGTCATGCAATTCAAAACCTAATAGACAACAAGGTGATTGTGCCACCTACAAGGCCTAGCATCACTAATAATCTCTTACCCAACCACAATTTTGGGAAAGGACCAAGGATTAATTGCCTAATGACCGAAGGGGAAGTAAAGAAGACCCATCTGAACTGATTTATGACCTACCTGAATGCTTTATGATGACATGGGAAGAACTGATGGATAGGGCATCCACCACCACCAAAGGATATGATATATGGAATGAAGAAGTACCAAAACCCAAAAATTACTCAACATCCACAAATGGAGGGAGACACTTCAAACCCCAAATAAATAACCAAACACCCACAAATGAGGGGAGACACTTCAAACCCCAAGTAAATAGCCAAACACCCACAAACAGGTGGAGACACTTCAAACCCCAATTTAGTGACCCAACATCCACAAATGGGGGGAGACACTTCAAACCCCAAGATACCAATCCTAATGACCCAACAAAATTTGCCCACATCACAACCGGGGGGGAGGGGGGGAGACACTTCAAACCCCTACATTTGGAGATAGACAACCCGGTAGAAGCCTTGAATAGATCTACCCAACAAACACCTGCCGAAGAAGATGAGATCCTTAAGCAACTACAAAAGACATAAGCCAACATATCCTTATGGGGTTTGCTCATGGCCTCATACAAATACCGTGAAAACCTAGTAGACCTTCTCAACCAAATCCAAGTCCCTACAACCACCACTTCCCAAGATCTGAATCCAAGTCCATAAATAGGGAACTCACTATTTCCTATTCTAATAAGGATCTGACCAAGAAGGGGAAGCACCACAATGACCCGTTACACATCACTGTAGATGCCAAAGGGAAGAGGATACTGATGGTTTTGATAGATGATGGAAGTGTCTTAAACGTGTGTCCTTTAAAGACTAAAAGTTGCTTGGGTTTAAGCATTTAAGACTTCGTGCCTACTGATTAGCATGTGAGGGCATACGACAACAATAGAAGAGAGGTCTTGGGAACCATAACATTAGAGCTCACTATAGGATCGATGGTCAAGAAGGTGGAGTTTCAAGTCCTTAACATAGCCTCATGCTTCAATATGCTATTTGGGCAATCGTGGATCCATGACACAGAGGTCGTACCTTCCTCTTTATACCAAAAGGTTCAGTTTTCACATGAAGGAGCTATTGTGACCATATATGGTCATACTTTGACAATACCTAAGCCTATTTTCGATATTGATTCTGAGAAAAAGCTATTGACCTTGAATGGCTTTGAGATTGAGAGGTCTGGCTTTGAAAGGAGAGAAGAAAAAGTGGAGAAGATCTCGATGGACTTTGCCCCCTACAGCAACAAAAATGTGGTAGCAATGATGAGAAGAATGAATTACCTTCCGAGGATGAACTTGGGGAGAACTGTGAAGAAGCCTATTGTTCAGGTCCCGACGGTTTCTACTACCACACCACCTTTTGGGCTAGGCCATAAGCCCACTAATGATGATTTGTTGGAGATGGAGATAAGAAAGATGGCCCGAGCTAAAGCTAAAGCAAAGGGACTTCCTTATCCTCCAGAACCTCTGAAGCCCTATACTCCTAACAGGAAGTTTGTCAAAGTTGAAGAAAATCAAAGTTATTGGGGATTCCCTAAACTGAGATTTGATCCCGTGATAAGGAAAATTGACTACAACAACAAGGTTCTAGAATTGAAGAAAGAAGATACAACCTAGGTTCCTACTGATTGGGCTCAACTCACCATGACATCTGAACCAATCTTTTGATTGCTTAAGAAGGAGGTTCCTATAGTATGGAATGAAAAATGACAAGAAGCCTTTGAATAGATCAAGAATTATCTGATGAAACCATCAATATTCGTCCCACCGATACCTGAAAAGCTATTATTGTTGTATCTCACCACTACAGATACAGCAATGGGGGCTTTACTTACTCAATACCTAGAGGTGACTAAAAAGGAGAATGCAATATACTACATCAGCAAGAAGATGTTGCCTTATGAAGAAAAGTATTCACCACTAGAGAAAACATGTTTGTATGGGCAACCCACAAACTCATACATTATATGCTTGCTTACAAGGTTTTGTTGATTGCAAAAATGGATCCTATGAAGTACTTAATGGAAAAACCTGTGCAAGATGGGAAGACAGCTAAATGGGTGTTGCTTCTGTCATAATTTGATATTAAGTATGTGAAACAAAAATCTATGAAGAGGAGAGCAATTGCTGATCACTTAGCCCGTTGTTCACCAGAAGAAGCTGAAGAAATCCGAGACTTTCCAGATAAAGATATCATGGGGATTGACGTAGAATCATGGAAGATGTACTTTGATGGAGCAACAAATCAAAATGGTAGTGGTATCAGAGTTCTCTTAATTTCTCCAAAAAGGACACACATCCCATTTTCTGGCAAACTCAACTTTCCTACCACCAATAATGTCACTGAATATGAAGCTTGTATCATAGGGTTATGAGCAGCCCTAGGCCTAGGGTGAAAGAGTTAGAGGTGTACGGAGTCTCAGCCTTATTAATCTCCTAGATTCAGAATAAATGGAAGATCAAAGAAGAAAGGATGATGCCTTATCATGAATGTCTTTAGAAATGGGCATCAAAATTCAACAAGATTCAATACCAATATGTGCCAAGGATGTAGAATCAAATTACTGATGCTTTAGCAACCATGGCATCCATGATAGATGGGCCAAAAGAAGATGAAGCCAGACCAATAGTGGTGGAACAGAAAGAAGAACCAACCTATTGCATGACAATAGAAGAGGATGAGGAAAAGAATGGAGAAGGTGAATGGTATTCAAACATCCTACAATACCTTAAGGATGGCACATACCCGAAGTCTGTAGACAAGAATGATCAATTGACCATCCGGAGGTTGTCTACTAATTATATTATTTGTGGTGAAAGGCTTTACAGAAGATTATATGATGGAATTCATCTCATTTGTGTAACCGCCAAGGAAGCATAGCAAATAATTGAAGAGTTTCATGAGTCATGTTATGGGCCACATATGAATGCACACATGCTATCAAGGAAGATAATGAGACAAGGCTATTACTGGACTAAAATGGAAGCTGACTATGCGGCTCATGTTCGAAAATGCCATCAATGCCAAGTTCATGGAGATTTGAAGCACAAACCACCCATGCCATGACGTTACCCTAGCCATTCTCTACATTAGGGATAGACATTATTGGGAAGATTCACCCAACAACATCCAATGGCCATGAATTCATACTCGTAGCCATTGATTACTTCACTAAATAGGTAGAAGCTGCCTCATATAAGGTTCTAAATTGAAAGAAAGTTTCTTAATTCATTCAGATCAATATCATTTGCAAATATGGGTGAAATTATTTCTAACAATGAGCAGCATTTCAAGGGAGAAACATAGAAGTTGCTACGACACTTCAATATTCAGCACCATAAGTCTTCACCTTACCGTCCTCAGACTAATGGAGTAGTTGAGGCTGCTAACAAGAATATAGGGAAAATTTTGAAGAAGAGCATGAAGAACTACAAGGACTGGCACCTACAATTTCCCTATGCACTCTGGGGGTACAGAACATCAATTCGATCTTCTACAGGAGCTACTCCTTATTCATTAGTGTACGGGATGGAAGCAGTTCTTTCCATTGAAATGGGTATCCGTTCATTAAAGACAGTATTGGAAAGTGAAATCCCTAAAGTAGATCGGTTGCAAAGCAAATACGACCAGTTATGCATGCTAGATGAGAAGAGACTCAAAGCCTTGTATCATATTCAAGGTTACCAAAGGAGACTTAGGAAAGCTTTTGACAAGAAAGTAAGAACCAAAGATTTGAAGTTAGGGGATTTAGTGTTGAAAGAAATTTGAGCCCCGGTTCAAGATGCAAATAGGAAGTTCAAGCAAAATTGGGTAGGCCCATACATTATCAGGCAGATATACTCTAAGGGAGCAGTAAGGCTGATGGACTTAGATGCAAACCCTTTCATTGAGCCAACCAACATGGAACAATTGAAGAAGTACCATGTCTAAGGTGGTAGTTTGAAAGCACCATGTCTGAAGTGGTTGTAAATTATGTTATTTCCCTTCCTAGGCTTGACTAAAAAAAAAAAAAAAAGAGGTAGGTTGAAAACTTGAAAGGGCAATCTATGCAAAAGGAGAGTGAAAAAAAAGAGAGTGAGAGAGTTTGCTAGGTCAAAAACCTGAAAGGGTGGCCTTGGCAAAAGTTAAGGCAAAATAAAAAGTTAATGAACTATGTGATGACCTGATCCTTCTAAAAAGGGGGTATGTAGGCAACCAAACATTGGTCCGGCCACAATTTCCCAAAACCACCATTGGCCCATTAACCAAAATTTTCAAAAATTCAACCATTCCATTAAACCATGTCATTACACACACACACACACACACACACACACAAAAAAAAAAAAAAAAAAAAAAAAAAACCCAAACCTTAAGAAGCCAAACCCGAAACCAAACCAAACCTCAAAAACAAAAAACCAAACCCCAAAAACCTACACCTTAAACAGAATCCTTAACCTGTAAGTCCTAAATAATTCCTAAACATAAGAGTTTCACATAAACTTTTAAAATAAACATGTTCAAAGCCAAGAATAAGGTCATTCTGTCTTCAATCTTTTCTCTTTTGGTTGATCATTGATTTCTTTTGTGCTAGGTACTTTGTCATCCTAGTCCCTTCTTTTAAATTTGTTGGGTTCTAAGACTTTAGGTTAAAAATGTATTAGAACTTCATTTTGTAATGTTGTCAAACCATGATCAAAACGTTTAGTCTTGTTTTAGACTTGCTCAAAGTATGCTTGTGTAAAGTTGGAATCGAGTGTACTGCAAGATTTATTATGTAAATCTGCCTGGCTCGATCTATCAGGAATTAGACTCGATCGATTGAAGCTTGTGCAAATTGGTTTTCTGCAGAATTTTCCAACTCAGTCCAAGCCCGTTTGACATGTAGGGTTTTATGTTTTGCCTTAAGTATAAAAGGAAAAACACTAGCCACATTTTAGCGTTGTTGTTTATGCTATATGTATGAATCTCTTGTGAGATCTAGAGGTGTTTGCCTTCATACATACTTAGGGTTTCCAATCTCAAGATTGATGTCGAGAGCTTGGTGATCGTTTTAATTGCTGCATAGAGAGCTTAAAGAAAACACAAGTGGGAGTACTTGTGGTTACTGTGAATCCAAGAATGTAGTCCATGGACTTGGAGTTGTCACATGGTCATGGTAGTAAGTTTCCTACTCGAAGTAGTAATAGGATGTTAGTGGTCTAAGTCGCTATTGTATAAATTTCAATTCTTTCACATTGGATCTGTTTTACCATGAGGATAGCTAGGTTAAATCCTCCCCAAGTTTTTTACCAATTTAGTTTTGTTGGGTTATCATATCCTTATGTTATTTATTTTCCGTACTGTTTCAATAATATGATTTATCTTTGTTAACCTAGATCTACATAATTTATCTAAGTTAATCACTTGACTAAATAACTAGGTTAATTGATTTGTGTTTAAGGGGTCTAAAAATGTACAAGTGGTATCAAAGCAAGTTAGCTCTATTTTTTTAGATCCTTCGATCTAAGAGTTTATCCTTGACCCCTGCTGTCATGGAACATGGTCACTCCCTCATGATCCCACCTCACTTTGATGGGAACAACTATGCTTATTGGAAAGTAAGGATGAAAACATTCCTGAAATCTATTGATGAGAGAGTTTGGAACTCTGTTAAATACAGATGGGAGAAGCCCACTACTCAAGTTAGTGAGTGGCAAACTTCTCAAAAAGAAGTAGCTGCTTTTAATAGTAAAGCCATGAATGCTATTTTTAATGTTATTTCTATGGAGGAATTCAAAAGAAGCTCTAATATTAAGATTACTCATACTGCTTGGAATATTCTCCAAATTGTGCATGAAGGCACAAAGGCAGTTAAGATTTACAAACTGCAGCAGTTAACTTATAGATTTAAAAGTATTAGAATGTTTGATGATGAATGTTTTGATGAATTCTATGCTAAATTGAATGATATTGTTAACTCTGCTTATAATTTGGGTGAAATCTATGATCAACCTAAAATTATTAGGAAGATTCCTAGATCTTTGACTAAGGACTTTAGACCCAAGTGACTGCTATCACTAAAAGTAAGGATGTGGACTCCATCCCTGTTGATGAATTTGTAGGATCTCTTCAATCCTATGAGTTGGACCTACCTAAGACAAGCAAATTCAAATCAATGGCTCTTAAGTCTATTGATGATGTTGATGTGATGGATTTGATGATGAGCTCTCTGCTATAGAGATTTCTTACCTTACCAAGAACTTTAGAAATTTTCTTAGGAACAATAATAAAAGGGCAAGAGGTAAAAACAATGCTGAACCTAGAAATTTTAGGAAGAATGATCCCACTAAGGTGAATAGTACTAAAAAAACTAGAGAGAAAGTAGGTCAAACTCCTAATAATTCTATGGGTCAACAATGTTTTGGATGTCAAGGGTATGGTCATGTGAAATCAGAATATCCTACATTCTTGAGGTCTAAGGGTAAGGCTATGGCTGTAACCCTTAGTGATGATGAAGTTTCTAACAATGAGTCTGGCAGTGATGAGGATGGAAATTGCATTGCTTTCACAGCTACTATTGTAGTTGATGAAAGTGTCGCTATTGAAAAGATTCCTTCTGATGGAGAACTTTCTAAGGATGCAAATTTGCAAGAAGCCTACAATAAACTTTACAAAATTGCTGCAAAGGATGCTATGAGTGTTGATTTAGGCTCAAAGAAAATTGCATCTCTTGAACTTGACAAGAAAATTTTGCTTTTGAAACTATTTAATGCTAATGAGTTGTTAAATAATGTGAAGACTGAGAACATGCTTTTGCCTGATAAAGTTAAGAATTTGGAACTTGAATTATCTGTTGCTAGAGAACAAACAAATAGGTCTGCTAGTTCCAAACTTGATCACATGTTGAGTGTTCAAAAGTCTCCCTTAGACAAAACTGGTTTGGGTTTTGTAGAAAGCATTTCTGTGCCTGAAACTCATTCCACAAACTTTGTTTCTTCTTCTGATCCTTCCATGAGTGAAGTTGTCAAACCTGTAGAAGTTACACCTCCTAGGAAGATTAGGATTGATCTTCAAGAGTCTAAGCCTAAGAATTCTAACCCTCCTAAGGACAAGATGCATGATAGTCCTACATGGGTTTGTCATTTTTTTTGGAAAGTCTAGGCACATTCGTCCAAATTGTTTCAAGTTGCAAGCTAGCCTCAAGCACAAGATCCTATGGTACTTATTGGTGAATCGGTAAAGGTTTTAAACCTTTATTCCAATCCTGAAGTTGCTCAGCATTCTAATGTGAATAATAACTCTAATGCAAGAGTTGCATCTAAAAAGTTTTGGATGCAAAAGGCTTGATCAATTGAGTCCTTCTAACATGGTTCTTGTGCTTCATCATTCTATTTTTTGTGACCATTCCTCTTTGTTGTTTTTTTTTTTTTTTTTTTTTTTTTTTTTTTTCTAGGATTTGCATTGCATCATTCATGCATTTCATACTAGGTTGTTTTTGTTATTTCTTTTCAAAAATAAAAACAAAAAAAAAAAAGAGGAAAAGGGAAGCAAAATGTGTTTTGCACTATTTTCATGAATTTGAAATCAAGGTTGGCCATATTATCTTTACATAATATGTTTATATGCCTTGTTTAGCTTGGATGAGCTTATTTATTGCACTTTACTAGTTTGAACTTTGTAGTGCATGTTGTGTGGGAAGATGTTTATAGTTTTTGATCACTTGATCTTGATCTTGAAGTCACATGCCTTTGATTGTTGGACTTGATCTTATTGAGAAAGGCATAAATAACCATCTCACCACTGTTTACTAGTCAATCATGAATACCTTAGTGCATATCATAAGATTTTGTGCTCAAGAAAGTGTAGCACATGCACAAAAAGAACATAAGGTGTAGCCTCGATTTAAATGCTAAAATTCGTGTGTACATTATTGGGCTATAATAAATTCAATCAATTAAAATTGGTGTGTACATTATGAGGCATATCAAGAAACTTACATAATTGCAAACTTGTTTTCTAGAAGATGTGGGAGTTAAATGATGTAACACTTTAGGTGATAGTCTTTTTCAAATTTATGTGATGAATTTTGTAGAAATAGTGACTGCTTACTATTCACATATCACCTCACATGTATCTTAAGTTTTTACTACTTGAACACACTACACAAGTTACTCTTTGCTAAACTTGGTACATGTTATTGTGTGTAATTTTGTTGTGGCCATCCAAGATTGAAAATTCCTTGATTTTAATGCAAAATGTGTTTGAAGTTTGAGATTCAAGGAAATATTGATAGAAAATCTTATTTTTGGGAGATCTAGGTTCACTATAAGTGTTTTTGAAAAACATTTCATCTCATACTCATGCATTTTATTCATAATATATTATGCTTTAAGGAGTTTCTGTATTAAAATGCTTTGTTTTTCAAAAAAAAATTTCCAGAATTTCGATCAATCGAACCTGTTTCTCAACCGATCGAAATTGCAATTAAAAATTTGGTTTGAATCTGCCTGGCTCGATTGGTGCTAAATCAATCGAATGTAATTTTCAACTGATTGAACCAATTTTTCGATCAATCGAAAATTGGTCTAAAGGTTTTTTAAAAAGCTTTTTCTCTCACATGCCTTTCACTATTTCAAAAATTTTCAACAGCTTTTCTCACTTTCTTCGACCGGTCCAAATTCAAAGCAAGTTTCTTTGTCATTTTCCCTCATTTTTTCTCAAGGGTTTTTGTCTTCTAGCACCAATAAGACTATTATACCCTTCCTTTTTCAGTTCCTTTTCATTTTTCATGCATTTAAGGGAGAATTTTCGAACTTCATAAAATTTGGGGTTTTTGATGTTCTAGCTATTTTCTTTCAAAATTGATCAATGGGTTTTTGTTGTTGGATGATAGTAAACTGATCTTTAAGGTTAAATTTGATCGATTTGATGAATTGGGAAAATTGGAATTTCTAAGGCTTGAAACTACCCAAATTGGGGCTTTTGTTCAATTAAGCATTAATTAATGAAATTGGCTTATTTGATTGATTAATTTAGTCATTATATTCTATTATCTAACTTGTGTAATGATGAATTGGTCAATTTGTTGGGATTTTTGAAAGTTGGTTTTCAAAATTTGGGGTTTTTGGTATAAACTATATGTTCAAGCCAATTTTGTGTTTCTAAAGTGTAATTGGATCATTCTCAATGCATTAGAGCATGCATCATGCTTTAATTCTGTTCATGCATCATATAGATTGTTATTTTCTATATTGTTTTTGCTCTAACTATGTTTGATGCAATCTGCCCTTGTTTTATTTATTTATTTTTTTTCCTTGTGTTTTTTGTATTTTGTCTCTTTTCTGTCTGTCCTTTCTGCTCTTTAGCATCATGGCTAGGAAGACTAGAGCCCATAGGACATCCTCTTCTTCTTTTGCTCCATCTTTTGATAGTGAGAGGTTTCTTAGTGAGAAAAACTAGGAAACTTATGAGAAGCTGAACATTCTTAGGAATGTGTGGGCTGAGAGGAAAGTAGTTTTAGATGAGCTTGACCAAGAGATTAGGAGAAACTTTGGGCGTAGGGGCTGGTTGCCTTTGTTGGATGTTGATCATCCTCCTTTGGCTATCTTGATCAGAGAGTTCTACTGAAACCTCTCTATCGACTCCAATGATTCTAACACTCAGTATGTGAAGAGTTGGATACGGGATGAAGAGTACACCATTACTCCTACTGTAGTGGCCTCTACTCTTGGGGTGCTTAAGGTCCAGCATCCTATTTATCCTTATAATGAGTCTCCTCCCCTTGATGACATCATGTCATATCTTACTAGGACTTCTATCCAATGAGGTTCAGATCCTCAAATCACCTCTCACAAGTTGACTGAGATTCATTATCTCTTTTTCTAGATTTCTTGCCATTCTATCTGGCCCATCTCTCATTTGCATACTATTCCTATCGAGAAATGTGCATTTTTGTATGCTCTTATCACAACACTTATGGTTCGAGCATCAGTAAAACCATGCCACAAAGCATAGAGACAAGCCAAATTTTTCTGCATATTGTCTATCCCTCCATAGGTGCATTTGTCCTTCAACCGTACTACTGGTAATGGAAGTAGGAAAACTGAGAGCATCAAACAAAGATTCCTTATGCCTGGGATCACAAGAAACTACTACAAATTTTTTGTTTGGATCATAGCCAAGGATAGTAGAAAATTCTTCAATTGTGGGACATAGTTCAGCAATTTTAAACCGGAACACGTGATCTTCAAGATCCCAGAATTTCACAGTAGCACGAAGGAAGTCCCACTTGATTTTGATGTTCCTCAAAGCCTTAACTCCCTCTAGTTTATAGGTTGTAAAATTGGTCTTGGTACTGAAATCAAAGCTATGATTCCGTCTATTGATATCATGAATTGTTTGCCATAGATGACTTTTGCTTGTGATTATTGTGTTTTGCTAACCTTGATGCAGAGATTTGTTGTAGGAAAGACCACTAATGTAAACTACATCAGTTCCTAATCAGTTTTAAATAGGTTTCGAAGAGTTTGTAGCCAAGTAGGAAAGGGTTTCATGGTCACACACAAAGAAAGTATTTTTCAAAAAATTCAAGAACACAAAACACACATCCAAAAAGTGTGAGGAGTCAACCCACCATGGTGTAAGCTTGGTGGTGTGACCAAGTGCCAAACAGCACTCTAAAAGTGCCGAATGGCACTACTCAAGTGCCAAACGGCACTCAGCTCCACCAATGTTTATTCATGCAATTTTATGCAATTTCGCGTTTTAAGGCCTTTTTTTAGGACCGTTAAACACTCAATTTTTTTTTTTTTTTTGGTTAAACTAGGGCATTCAGATATGCCTAACTCATTTGTTTTCAAAAAAAATCATCGCCTGCATCGTTATTTTCAAAAATTGATCAAATCAAGATTTTTCCAAGCTCATGAATACATCTCTCAAACTAGGGGCATTCGCCCATGCTTTATTCATTTTCAAAAGAGAGAGAGAGAGAGAGAGAGAGAGAGAGAGAGAGAGAGAGAGAGAGAGAGAGACCACCATCATCATCTTTTCAAAAAAAAAAAATTATCAAGATTTCCAAAAATCATGCATTCATTTTAAACTAGGGGCATTCGGCTCCGCCTCATTCAAGTAAGTGCAGATTCCATCATAACCAATCAAGATAAGTTTAAATTGGTACTACAAGACCTCATTAAGTGAATTCTAAACTTGTCTCAGTTAAAGTTTCTACAAGATCCAAGGCCATTCCAAGGGCAAAGAGCTAAACATGGAAATTAATACAAGATTTTCTAAAGAACACTTCCTTTTGCTTTATAGGAAAAATTAAAAAATACAAATCAAACATCATTAGGACTCCGAATCCGCCTGCACTAAGACCTCCTCAACCCAACTCTAGAGGAGCTACCTTCAGTATTTCCCTATTGACTTACATAGAATTAAGGATCATATTGACAGTTCTTAAGTTCAAGGTTTCTGATCCTTTCCTCCAAAGTTCTTCTGGTGGAATCAGTTCCTTCCATTCGACTCACTTGAAAAGTTAGCAAAATCAAGTGTTAGGTCCATTACCAATAAAAAGTCCAAGCAAAAGACACTCAGAAAGCATCATTGCATACCCAGCTCGCCTCATTGATCACGTATTGGGAAGACTAAGTACGAGCCAACAGTTGCAAGCCTCTGATCATTTGCATACTTTCCTCCTCAAGATCAACATCAACCTGAAGCAAAAATCTACCAAATCATGAGCCATTTAATGAGCCAAGAAGAAATGAAGACAAGGAACTAAAAAAATTCAAGAACACACCGGATCAGGCCAAGGGATTTCATGGTATGCTCTGGCCAATCCAAAGGCATGGAACTATATGTTCCATTAGGATTCATCACTTCATATTGCCATGCCAGAAAATGAGAATAAGTCTCCATGAAAGAATTAGAAGAGCTACCAGCATGATGAGGAGAGAGAATTTCTTCCTCTCCCTCTCCCTCTTTCTCTCCTTCAGAAGATGGAGCCTGAAAATCCAACATGCAAATGTTGTCACCAAATGGAAAAGGAATACGCAAGATGAAAATTTGACTTCAAAAGGGAAAAGAAATACCGATATGCTGGCCAACACGAGCCCGTCAGTCCTGTGTGCTTTAAAATAAGTTTTCTCAAGGTTTTTTGATACATTTTTCAAGGATTTTGATCCTTGAAAAAAGTCAACTTTGTTGTAGTGGGGAGATTAATTAAAAAAGCATTTTTAAAATTTGAAACTCTATTTTATAATCACAGTTTTTTTTTTTTTTTTTTTGAAACTTTATAATCACAGTTCCTCATATCATTTTTACAAATGCCTATTTTAAACTCAAAAAATAGTTTTTCAATGACTTATACAAACGCACTATTAATTGGTGAAGGCTAAAAAAAACCTACATTACTTATTAACAATGATTCTAAACATTTGGTGGAAATTTTTAATGCAACAATCAGGTGAGAAGATTTAGAAGGTAATATATACAAAAAAAATACCTACATTACTCATTAACAATGATTCTAAGAATTGTGTGAAGCTGTCACTATTAAACGATGGAATGGTCCACATTTCAACTTGGCAAAAATGCAGCAATGCCCTCCTGAACCACCGCCACCACCTCCTATAGTGTCCATAGGATTTTGTACTTACTGAGTCGTGACAATGAACTCAGTACGTACAGAGTTGAGGTGGTGAGCTGTGACTCTGGTGCTGGGTTTCAAAAGTGACTAGATTGAACCTTTTTGTTTTTCTTGGAAGAAATGGGTCCTACAGACTCCTACTCCTGGAGGGTTTTGGGGTTTGATTTATTTGTGAAAGGGAGTTTTTATGTGAAAATTATAGAAACCAAACAAAAGAAATGGAGATGGTATTTGTACTGCAATGCTATTGCTACTTTCTTGCGTAGTACAACAAAAGCCAAGCGTACTTTAGTTTCCTTTGGAGTACTGTGGGCTTTAGTTTTTCTATCGAATCCTTTTTTTCCTGGGCATGAGAAGTGTTCCATCCATCTATTTTCTTTCTTTCCTTATTTTAGCGGATAAAATTAATGTCCAAAGTCAATAATTAATTATGATAATGGCCAATAATGGCCTCTTGGGTCTGCAATGGAAGTACTATTAGGTTGAGCAAATTAAAAGAGCATCATGGTAGTACATGATGTACTGGTACTACATAGATGAGTTTAGGTACAACCACCACGAAAATGGCCTCCTTTCCCTTATAAACTCACTTATACCTATAATCGTTAATTTCAATTTCCTAAGAGTGAAAGAGTCATATACATCAAAAAATATGAAATCACACATGACATTATTCTGGGGTGATGCCATTGAAATTCTCTTCCCAGGTTGGCCAGGCTCAAACTTCAACTCTTATATGTTAGCCTTAACACTTGTGTTTGTGCTCAGTTTGGCAGTAGAGTGGCTTTCGCATACCAAATTCATCAAGCCTACCATGGATAACATCACAGCTGGGATTTTACAAACTGCAATGTATGCATTTCGAGTTGGAATGGCCTATTTGGTCATGCTTGCAGTCATGTCATATAATCTTGGCATTCTACTAGCTGCAGTTGCAGGATATACAATAGGGTTCTTCATCTTTGGCAGTAGGGCTTTTGACGATTCAAAAATATCAAAGATCTCTCCTTGCGAGGATCCAGCTGATCTTCCACCACTGATTTGCTAATCAGAAGAGCACATCAAACTTTAATTTGCAGCTGTATGGTCATTATAATTTCTTTATGCATATTGGTATATATACTCAATTGTATATGATTATCCTATTTTCTGTGAAACTTAGTACTCCAAATTTATAATTTTTTGTAACAATATTTGGATCTTGCAAACAAAAATAATGTACAAGTTGTTGTGCCTGCGTATCTTGCAAGAAAATTTAAATTCTAGGTTGAGAATTGCAGATTTTTCATTTTTGCATACTAGAAGAAAATCCTTCAACTTCATTTTTGTTAATTATCTACTCATCTAATATCTCAGTTCAAGAGGAACCTTTTTAATTAAATTAACGTATTGTATTAATTATCACAGCCGAATCAGTTTAACCCTCCCCGGTTTCCTTAAGATTTTTCTTCTTTTTTTTTTTTTTTTTTTTTTTTTTTTTTTTTTTTTTTGAGGAGCTCCTTAAGATTTTTCTTTGGAACTTAGTTGAAAATTAATTAAAGTTCTACTTTGACCATTAATTTAGTACTGGTGATTTATTCTGTTCGGCCTTTTCTTTTATTTATTTAGTTTATCTACAATTTTGAGAGTCTCATTACTATTATATTTTAATTAATTTTCAACAAATAAACAATGAAATTTAAATTTAAATATGAAAAAAAAAAATGCATCCAAATTCCAAACGCACGCATACTCAGTTAATTAGTTCCCCACAAGTTTTATTATTATATATTGGATCATAATTATATACTTCACGTCTTTGATTTTTTTTTTTTTTTTGATACAAGATCTTTGATCTTGATAATTAATTAATTATACTACTCGTGGTCTCGGTTTGCAATTTGCATGAAACGCGCAAATGGGCCTTCGACTATCCCAAATTATACGTACACTACTCTACTTGCCATGTGTTTAGCGCTATTGGGCCCTAGCTCCCACTTCAAGCCCTTACAATAAAGCCCAAAACACCCTACCTCCTTGCCTCTCTCCCCTAGGAAAAGCCCAAATGAGTATAACTCTATGTTTGAGGCTTATCTATTTTGATAGATTACCATGTAGACTAAAGAAAATATTAAAATGTATGTATAATTTTTTTCTTTTTAAAAAAAAAAAAACTTAGTATATAGTTTTTGCCCCTCTCATAAAATAATAAATTTAGATAAATTCCATTTTCTTAAAACAATTGCTTATAACATACTCTCATATGAAAGATGAAATTCACAAGTAGGAGATTCACTATTGTATAAGAAGGATGTTACATGTAACCATTACATAAAATATATACAATTTCCAAACTTTATAAGAAGATGAAATTCACATGTATGGGATCCATCTTTATATAAAGAATGATGTTGTATGTAATTATTACATAAAATATACCATTTTCCAAACTTTATATGAAATTTACAAGTGGGAAATCCACCGATATATAAGAAAGATGTTGCATGTAGCCATTATATAAAATATACTATTTCCAAACTTCCAGACCACGACCAAAACGGTAGAGATTTTGTTTTGGGTTGAAATGTTGAATAAAAAATCATGAGGAATACTTCGCATGCTAGGTTGGTGGCTTGATTTTCTCAACACAACTTATATACCAATTGACACTATATATCTGTATGGATTGCACCACTGGATCATATTACCCTATATTGGAAAGAGGGAGGAGAAAAAAAGAATAGTTATTATTATTATTATTATTATTATTATTATTGAACTCTTGGCATTCTACTTTTCATTATTTTTAAAACTGCCTTTGTTGCTTATTTGAAATTGATTTTTCCAAAAACATAAGTTGAAAAAAAAAAAAAAAAAAAATCTTTTAGATATAACCAACATAAGTTGAAAAAATTTTCATGTTCACCCTTCACGTTAAATCTTGTTTTTATGGTAGTTCAACCATCCATTTTTGTTAGTAATATAACAGTTAAATGTCCTTCATGTTTTGTTCCTTAAAAATAAAAATAAAGTGTCCTTCATGTTTAATATTTTTGTTAAATACTCGCTCTAAAATGTTATACAATGTATGAATTTTATGGTTAAAGCCTTGTAGGTAGAAGAACATATTATAAATAGTCAAATTACACATAAATAGATTACATGACTAAGAGGAAAACTAAATCAAACATGAAGGTCTAAATAAAAAATTTGAAATAGAAAAGATTAAAGCTGAGTTTAGATTGCGATGAAAAGGAAAAAAATGCATGTTTGCGTTTTTTCTGTAGATCCCGTGTACTATTCATGATACTCGCAAGTACGGATTTCAGCAAATTTTTCTTTAAAACTGGGTCCCACAGTATTATTCACACATTTAAAAATTATTTTGCTACAATGTTTTTAGTTTTTAGCAATAAATGATATCCAAACAGACGCTAAGTGAAAATAACCCCAAACTTTAAAGATGAAAGACTTACTTTAATCTTTTTTATTTTTTTTTAAAAAGAGCATTTGGATATGTGTGTAGCACATATATAAAAAGGTTAGTTGTTGTTATTGTTACTACTTTTATTATTTGTAGATGAAAAGATTAGCCACACCTTTTTAGAGTATAGGGACTAGTTATTCGTTTATAATGACAATTCCTTAAATTTTAGGAATAGCTATTCCGATCCTCTCTAATTGTGCTAGTGGTGTTTTTTTTTTTTTTTTTTTTTTTTTTTTTGAGAATCTCTAACTGTGTGTTTTGGATGTGGCATGTGGGGCCAGAATTTGGGGCAAAGACATAATTTTTAATTCTATTAACATTAAATTTTGTGTTTGGCTAAAACAATTATAACAATTTAATATATTTCTTAGAAGATGTAATAATTTATAAATTTAATATATTTCTAAAAATATGAATTTTCCATATAAACATAAAAATTATTAAAATTAACAATCATAAAATAATTAATTTAATATATTCTTAAAAATATATTACTTAGCATGTGTAATAATTTTTATTTTTAATATATTTCTAAAAATATAAATTTTTCATATGCACATAACAATTATAAAAAATAATAATAATTTCTCACTTTCCATATGCGTGTAGCAATTAATTTTATTCTAATTTTACAAAGCATGAATAGTATTAATAATTTACAACATCTTTTATTACAAATATTAAATATTACCATTCTTATTATAATCTACATTCAATTAATTAAATGTGCCAGAAATTTTTTTTTTCTAAATGTAACTTTTCAAATAATTCATTAGGGCAAAAGTTGTGACGGTAGAAAAAGTCTTTGTGCAGCCCAGACGATATGTATTAGTATTACTAACACCCATTGTACTGTACACTCTACCAAACAGCCTCCTTTAAAACAGAAGCAAATACTGGAGGACTCTCTCACACAGCCGCCAAAACAACCCCAAAAGGGCAAAGGCTTTGTCTGAGGGAGAGAAGAAGGAAGAGGCAGCCATGGATGATGATAATATGTCTGACATGAATAACCCCACAGCTGGAATGGACCCTAATATGGTGATGACGCACATGACCTTCTTCTGGAGCAAAAACGCAAACATACTCTTCTCTGATTGGCCTGGTACACACACTAGCATGTATGTATTAGCCTTGGTATTTGTCTTTGTTCTCTCTATCTTCGTTGAGTGGCTCCGTCATTGCCAAGTGATGAAACCTGGCCCGAAGCATTTAGGGGTTGGTCTGATCCAGACATTTTTGCATGCCTTAACGACTGCGCTGGCGTTTATGGTTATGTTGGCTGTCATGTCTTTCAATGTCGGTATATTTTTGGTTGCAGTGGCTGGGCATAGTATGGGGTTCTTGTTATTTCGTAGTAGGGTTTTCAATGACTCAGATACTAAAAGCTGTCCTCATAATGTTTGTCCATTGAGTTGTTGAATAGAAACAAGACGTGGGTGATTGCTCACTTGGGTCTTCTCGTTGTGTGTGTATATAGATATACCAATATACTCGTGCAACGAAACAGAAGAAGAAAAAAAGTATTGTATGTGAATTATTTGTTCCAAACTGTAACACAATGCATTATGTTACAGTTTTGAACAAATAATGCAGTGTATGATATTATGGTTGAGATTTGTATTTTTCTTTTAATGTTTTTGCATAATGTTCAGGCCAAATAAAATTGTTCTATTATTATTATTATTATTTGTTTGTCTAAGAACAATTTGTAATTAGGAGTGTAGGACATTGTTTCCTAAAACTTGTCTAGAGAAATTGAATGATAGCTGAGAATGTCATTATTAGTGGATCGAAAATTACATTAACTAGTCTCCATTATGCCTAAAACAAAGGAATGATGATAATTGGTCTAAAATTAGGGGAAACTGTTTCAGAAAGAAGGCACGATTTCTACCCAATACCTCAAAAATGGCTGGACATTATCAATAGGGTTTTGCTTACGAGTACCCTTAGGGCACTCATTAATAATCCACTTTAGGAAAGTTTTAATACCACTTTTATGGGAAATGAAAAAAAACTATTAAAATATTAATTTTTTTTTTTTCATTTCACATAAAAACTTTCTTTATATGGATTATTAACCAGTGTTCTAAGAGCACTCGTTAGCATTTCCCTTATCAATATAGACATGGGAAGCAGGGCCTAATCTGACACTTTATTTGAGGGTCCATAAATGAATGAAATGAGTAAACAAAATAGTCAGCCATTATGATTAACTTAAGGACACAAGTTTGTTTACAAGTTATTTGATTAATTAATAATGTGTTCTAGGTTCATCTAGTTGATGAACTCATAGCCCTCATTTGGGAAAAAGGAATGAAATGGAATGAAAATAATACTTTTAGAATATTCTCTCCTTCCCTTATTTAGGAGTTTTAATGGAGGGAATGGAAAGTTCATTCCCTTGTCAGGAAGTTTAAGCCTTCATTTGGGAGTTTATAAGGGAATGGAATGAAATACAATGGAATGATCATAAGGGAATAGAAATGAATAGAATGGAATGGATAAGAGAATGGAATAGAATATATTTAAGTAAGGAAAAGGAATGGAATTAAGTAACCTTGATTGGATGTTTTAAAATAAAGGAATGAAAATGAATTGAATGTAACTAGTCTTGTTTGGGAGTAACATGGAGAGAATGGAATTAAATCATTTTATAACAATATTACTATTAGACCCCTATTTTAAAATAAAAGGTTGAATATATAGGAGTATTTTGGAAATTTTAGTAAAAAATTTATTAAATCTAATTCTATTCCCTCCCATTCCTCACAATTTCGGGAGGAATGAAAATTCGAGGTTTTAAAGGAATAGAAAGGAATGAGTGTTCCTTCCTACCCATTCCATTTCCTCCCAATTAATTTCTCAAACAAGGGAATGGACTTTCCATTCCCTCCATTAAAACTCCTAAACAAGGGAAGGGAAAAATATTCTAAAATTATTATTTTCATTTCTTTTCATTCCATTCAATTCCCTCCTTCCAAACGAGGCCTAAGTGAGAAGGAATAGAATGAATAGGAAAGAATACTCATTCTTCTCTATTCCCTTAAAATCTTAAATTTTCATTCTCCCAAAAATTAGGAAGAATAAGAAGGAATGGAATTAGATTTAATAAATTTTTTACTAAAATTTCCAAAATATCCCTATATATTCAACCATTTATTTAAAATAGGGTTTTAATAGTAATATTGTTATAAAATGATTTCATTTCATTCCCTTTATGTTACTCCCAAAGAAGATTACTTACATTCCATTCATTTTCATTTATTCCATTCTTTTATATTAAAACATCCAATCAAGGTTACTTAATTACATTCATTTTCCTTACTTAAATACATTCCATTCTCTTATAATAATTCAATTCAATTCCATTCCATTCCCTTATGAACTCTCATTAGAAGCATTAGTGGGGTTTGTAAATTGTATGTCTAGTCCAACTAGGCGATGGACAAACATACATCACATAAAGGTACCATGGCACACCAAAATAGGAGAGAGGTGGCGGTTATGGTCACAGGACAATCGACAAGTTGGAGGTGGTACAAGTGAGGTTGACAGCTCCCATACAAACAGAAACTTGGTAGTAGATTGAGTCCTTATGAGTTGGGGGTGGTGGTGGTGGAGCCATTCACAGTAAGGATATTGGCGAATGGTTTTTTTTTTTTTTTTTTTTTTTTTTTTTTTTTTTTTAATTATGAGTTGGTAACTAGGATTTGACTCAATAGGTTGTTGCATATGACACGATATTATTGAATGGGAATGAATAATTTCTCCAACTTAAAGATGTTATCTTCTATGAATATTATTGGAATTGGATATTTTGGTGTTCACATTTTGATAGTTCCAAAAATAACCCCTTTGACTATTTGAAACTTGAAAGTAATTTAATAGTTAAAAAAAAAAAAAGGATAAAAAAGTAAATTTAATAATTTAAAACTCACCTAAAATTAAAAATATGCTCTTTAGTGTCCAATTTTTATTACTTCTAAAAATAACCTTATCACCTAATTTTAAGGCACTCAATGCAAAATCCAAATAATAAGGATAAAAAATTAAATTGAGTATTTTAAATTCATAAAATAATAATAATAATAATAATAATAATAATAAAGGACATCATCTACTACTCTTCCCCCAATTTCACTTCTTCTTAATTTCGATTTTTAATTATAGAATAAACCAAATAAGATTGAAAAAATGAGTATCTAAAAAAGTGTATCTAACGTACATAGGAGATGCTAGAATTAAAGTATGCACAATTTTTGCCCTCAAAAATTTTCATTATAGCCTTTAATGTGGTCAAATTTGTTATCTTGTTAACCTTACTATCTATTTTTGCTAGTAATTTAGATTATTAAGCGTTCTTCATATTTAATTATTTCATTAAATGCTAACTCTTATGAAAGTTCAAATACGTGTATAAACACCCTTGAACGTTTAGACCCCCAAATTACAACTTAACCAATTCAAGCATTATGTCAAACAACTAGTGTTCGGAAAATTAACATAAGCTATAATATGGAATTGGAAAAACTATCTAAGCCAAATTAAAATCACAACCCACAGCAGATAATAAAAGGCAAAGATAAAAGGGAAGGAAGATGCAAACACAAAGACAACACGCGATGTGTTATCGAAGAGGAAATTGAAACCCTCGGCGTAAAATCTCTCCGCCGCCCTCCAAGCGGTAAACAATCCACTAGAAAATACAGTTGGGATACATGGACAGCAATAGACCCTCCAAGTTTAATCTACCCAGTGCACCTAAGCTCTCCAAGCTTCTTGCTCCAACGAGGTTGCGCCGAACCTTTTTCTTTTCTAGCTTCCCGGATTCCGCTACTAGACCGTAGCATCAACTAATGTAGATTGGTTCCTTCCTAACTGCTTCCCAGAAATCCAAACAGTCCTCTCACAGTGATGAATATGGTGAGAACAAGGTTTGGTAAAATGTCTCTCAAGGATTTGACAATGGAGAGGAAGAGAGTTAAGGAATTTGAAGAGACTCTAATGTATAGATTGTGGGTGAATCAATCTTATTTTTCTTTAGGGTTTCTCTCTTAAAATTCTCTCTGGAAGCTCTCTTTCATTTGTGGGTAAAAGGGGTATTTATACTGGAGTAAGAGAGGAATGTGAAACGTCAGGATTTACAAAACAGGGGTGGCTCACGGCTTGACCTCGCGACTTGACTGAGTCGCGAGATCCAGTCGCGAGATAACCGTATGGCTAGTTGTCCTGTTTTGTCCTGTAGTGCTCCAGCTAGCATGACTGTTCACCTTCTGGCATGCTTGGCACGTGTGCTGCGTCTGGCGGCCTGAAGCAGCGAGCCACCCACGAGAACAAGTCGCGAGTCTCTGTTTTCTTACACACTCTTGAGCAATCAACACTATATCTCACTCACTACCCTTACAACAAACCTACCTAAATACAGGGTTACTAAATGCTGAAATACAAGCAAATTTGGCACGGAATAAAACCAATAAAATAGTTGATTAAATTCAACCTTACAATCTCCCCCTTTGGCTATTCCGTGACAAAACCCTAAAACAGACTCTAGACTTAACATGTGAGTTGGAAACAGTTGAACAAAACTCACTCACACCTAACTCTAGAAGCTGTGAAGCACTTGAATCATAAGAACATGAAACTCCTGAAACACAACAATACACCATGATCATTGTATGCAGAAAAACATGAAATGCATATGAAACAAGCTTAAGGTGATCAAGCAAAGATGAAGTGAAGATTCAAATCAAGGCTTGATCAACCAAGTAATCACCACAAGGTAGTGATCACAGTGCTCATTCACACTTGGAATGAACACTTGAACATACAACTTAACAAGAACAAGGCAAGATACTTGTATGCTCAACACTCAACCAATGCATAATACACAAAGTATATGCATCTAGGAACAATCCTACAAGGGCACAAGAGTGATAGTACATAAATCAAAATGCAAGACATTTAAATAGAAGTACTGATTTCAACATAGCATAAAAGGCTGCATTAAGCAAGGTACAAACCATAAAGCCTACAGAATATGCATAAAAACATTAACCCTAAAAGCTTACATAAGCACATGGGTACAAAAAGGTACAAAACACAACATATCAACTTAAACTGAAGAAAATATAACAACTTAAACTGAAGAAGAATGCAAAAACACTCCCCCTTAGGTAATATCCTCCCCCTCTGATCAGGCCTATCACTCCCCCTTTTTGTCATGGAATAGGCTATACATCCTCTTCTAGCCTTCTCTGAATTTGATCCAATTGAGTTTGAAGTGAGGTAAACTTCATATCCCATCGAGTGCTATGATGGTGTAGAGTAGATGTGAGACCAGACATCTTTGTATTCAACTCGTGTACAGAGGATACAATGTGATCAAGTTTTTCATCAAGGGAGAGAGTGCTGAAATGAGAGCCACTGTGAGATGCGGAAGTTTCTGGTTTGGCTCTCTTCCGACTATGTCCAATACTTGCATTGAATGTATGCATGTTGATTGGACTCGGTTTCGAGAGAGGAGATTCATCTGCCGTTGGATAAATTCCCTTGAGCTTCAAGATCCTTGAAATGAGACAGCAGAAAGGAATGCATGTTCGGGACTCAGTTCGTAGAACCGTTTTGCGCAGAACATGAAAGATATGAGCACAGATGTCAATTTCTACATCAGAGATTAGATCATAAAGAAACAAAGTACGTCCGAGGTTCATATACCCAGTGCTTGATAAAGGGTACAAATTGTGAAACATCACAATTGAAAGCACTCTCAGTTTTAGAGGAAGAGAGGAAACACTGATGGATTTTCCATTGGGTGAGAACTCCAAGCCTTGTCCAAGACTTTCTTTGAGAAGCTCCTCATCATGACAAAGATCATCATAAACCGGTGAGTGTCGAAATATTGGTCTGTTGATGTGAAGGATTTCTGCCAAACATGCAGGAGAGACTGAAAAGCTCTTTTTCCTAACCCAGCACTTAAGTTCATCTTCTTCCACAATCGCGTTGGCATAAAATTTCTTTACCAAATCTTCATACGCGTCATCTAGATCAGAGAGAAGGTAATTCCAGTCCTTGTGAGCAAACCATTTCGGAATGTCAGTGTCATGAAGTGATGATTGATCCACAGTTCTTTCTAGTAATGGTGTAGCATTTTGGAAATAATTCCCATAAGACTGATAGGCTGCAGAGGATCTAAACTTGTTGGGATCGAATCTCTTTGATGAAGAATGAGTCTCTTTTGTTTGAGGTTGGTAGTCATCAACATCAATGACGTGTTCCTTCCCTTTAGAACTGCCTCCTTTCACAGCTGCTTTCTTGAATGGTGACATGTCTAGTCTGAATCATGAATAGAGGAAATGACAGAACACAATCCAACAGACATTATTAGCAGTGGGTTAGTGGTAATTTAGGGATAATGAAGAAACCCTAATAGCTAGATGAAAATGACCAGAAAATAGTAATGAGGGACAAAAATGGCCCAAATGTAGCTACACAGTAGAGTGGGTCAAATTAAAACCACACAATCAGCTTAGAAAAACACACAGTCAACATAGGAACATTTTGAATCAACACATCAACAACGGATCAGACAAGATGAGAAACCAACAAATAACAAACCCTAGCTAAGCACATGATGAAGAACAAAACCAACAATTTAATAAAGCTCAAAACTGAAACAATAGCTTCCACAGGCTAAGCATGGACAAAGAGTAACTGCCGAACTAAAAACCCATCTCAAAATCACAAACAAATGCGAATAATCCAGAGGGAAAAACACAAAAACAAGTAAAATAGAGTTCAAGATAGAAAACCCATACCTGTTACTTGAGGATTTTGAGCTGAAAAGAAGCAACAATGGAGTTTGAAAAATGGGTGCACAGAGTGTTTGGGAAGGAGACAATTGAGAAAGAAGATGAACAGTCACAAAAGTTCGAGGGAAAACTGAAAAAAAAAAAAAATTAAAAACTGCCCTTATTTTTGCCAAACACGCGTTTTTCGCGACTGAAGTGAGTCGCCACAAAGTCGCTAGTTCAAGCCGCCAAAACACTCAAAGATAAAAGTTTGAAAAAATTTTCTAAGTGTTTTTCGAGACTGGAAGGTCTACCCGCGAGAGAGTCGCGAGCTGAGCCGCCAAAATCTCTGAGTAACCCTCGTGACTGGACCTTCCACTTGCGAACAAGTCGCCAAAAATGACCTGCGAAGACGCGACTGAGTCTCGCGACTTGAATTACCCGCGACTGAGTCGCCAAAACAGGGCAAAAAAGGATTTTTGAAATTTTCAGATTTTTTAAACAAAATACTTTCCAAAAACACCTAAAACACTCAAAAATATTTTTGTGCTTGAATTAACAAAGATTAAGCATGTGAAAACACATTTCATCAAGTACAATCACACAAATGATTATGGCATTTATTGAACATAAACTTGTGTGTTGTGTGTGGATATCAACAATGAGATAGTCCTTAGTCTAATGTGAAACTTCAATGATCAATTCAACCAAGGCATACACAATTAGTACTAGATCATGTGATCTATCTCAATTATAAAAATATGTATATATGACCTCCCACAAAACTTGGTAACATATCATGGAACTTTACATTTGACTCCACTTTTAATCATAACATTTGGTCTTTTTGATCCTTTGAGACAATTACCTCTCATTGTGAGAGTGATATATGATATTTCACATTAAAGAACTAGCCTTTGGCATTTTGAATAAACATTCACTTTAATTTTAGGTCGCTTACCCTTTTTCCTAGTAGAATACTAGAATGTGCGACAGGCTTTTGCAGTTCAAAATCTCTTTTCATTTGGAGATTTACATTTGGTGAACTCTTTTTAGCAAAAACAAAAATAAAGAGTGGGAAGATATATAGACACAAGTCTATGCATGTCTCAAGATCATCATAACCATTCACTAATCATTCATGACAAGTTTGAAGATCTATTTACAACAATCACATAGATTTCAAGATTTCTCCCACAGTGATATGAGTGCAAAGAAACAAGCAATGCTCAAAAATGCACAAAGCCATTAGCACAAAGGTACAAGGCAAAACAAGTTTTGAGACAAAAATCCAACAATGTCAATCAAACTTTTTGATTTTCTAATTTTTATGTAAATTTTTGGATTTTTGACATAGGAAGAAAAAGATTGATCAAAAACAAAAAACAAAAACAAAAATATGCACAAGTAGACAAACAAACAACCATCAACATAAACAACAAGTAATCAATCAAACATCGTCACAAAACATAGGAAGTATTAATGCATGGACATGTTGTAATGTTTATGCATGAGTACCCCTTTTCACCCACACGTCACTTGCGTTTGGGGTGATTTCCTTATAGGATTGGGTACGGGAGTTAGGGCTTTCAAACCTTCATGAGAAGCTTTCCAAGTAGTTGGTGAATGTACCAATCATCTTCATCACGTTCATCATTCCGGGATCACCATTTTGATCTCTAGATTATTCACCTGCCCAATTTCTTCTATCATTTCTAGGTCCTCGTAACCTTTGAGGAGTTACACTATTCTTTGCTCTCAACTTTTGACAATTTGGTCGAGTATGCCCTTAAAGTCCGCAATGATGACACACATAAGTTGATCTAGGACCTCTTTGTGGCCGTGAACAAGACTTGGCACGAGATTCAGACCTGCCCACATACTGATTGCGGGGATTCAACAACCGTTGGTTCTCCACATTCTTCTTCTCCTCCATCTTGAGCTTCTCAGCAGTAAGGTCAACTTCAACTGGATCTTTAGCCTTTACAAACTTCACTTCTTTAGTGACAGTTCCAGATGAGTTACTTCCTCCGGTATATCCCAATCCGGATTTGTTTGAAAAACTCTTTTGAGATGAAATAATATCATCTAGCTTCTTGGTGGTAACCCTCTCTATTTTAGCATTTGATTGCACAACCTCTTGCTCAAGAAATCTCACTTTTGTGTAAGCTTCTAATAGCTCACCATTCAGTGTCTCTATCTCACATTTGGCCTCCCTATATCGGATTAGGAGACTTTTATAGTCCTCCTCTGCCTTCTTAATTTTTCTCACAGCAACTTTGGCCACCCTTGTGTACTCACCCGACTTCTCCAAGAGTGAGTTATAATTCTTTTGAAGATTGACTGTGCTTTCATCTTCTTCAGCATCTGATTCTTCAACAATTCCCAGTGATTCTTCATCACTATGTTCTCCAAGGTCTCGTACAAGCAGATTCAACTCGTCTGAAGACTCAACATGAGCAATAGTCATAAAAGCTGAGTAGTTCCCCTCTCCATCACAGCTTTCTTTAGATTCTGAGTCGGATGAATCTGAGTCACTCAATGTTGTGGCATACACTTTGCCTTTCGATTTCAAATAATTCGGACATTCTTTCTTAAAGTGTTCATGCCCGTTACATTCGAAACAAGTGACACCTTGTGTAGGTTGGGATTCTTTTCCATCTTTCTTTTTGAATTCCCTTTTCTCCCTTCCAAAACTTTGGAATTTTCTTTTATCACCAAATTTGCCATTATTTTTGAATTTCAAGAACTTTCTGAAATTTTTAACAAGGTATGCAACATCTTTGTCAACCACATCTTCTCCCGATGAGTCTTGATCTTCTACCTTCTCATTAATGGTCTTAAGAGCAAGAGATTTACTCTTCCGTTGATTGGGCAGCGACATCTCATAAGTCTGAAGAGAACCAACCAACTCCTGGACTTTGATGTCATCAAGGTCCTTGCTCTCTTCAATCGCTGTCACTTTAGCACGAAAACTTTCTGGCAATGATCGAAGGATCTTCCTTACAATTTTAGAATCCTCCGTTTTCTCTCCCAAATTGAACTTGCTGACAACCACCTCATTTAGCTTCCCATAGAAAGAGTCAAAGGACTCATCCTCACGCATTTTGAGCTCCTCAAACCGAGTGGTCAGCATTTGCAACTTGGTGTCTTTCACTTTCTTCGTGCCTTCGTAGGTGGTTTCCAATATCTCTCATGCTTCTTTGGCAACGGTAATGTGGGAAATCCTGTGAAATTCATCTGGAGACACACCACAGAAAATAGCATTGAGTGCTTTACTGTTAGCATTAGATGCAGCGAGTGCTACCTTATCCCATGTGGATTTGGCTGCCTCAGGTCTGGTCCAACCAATCTCAACAGCATCCCAAACTGATTCATCAATTGAGTAAAGAAATGCTCTCATGCAAACCTTCCAAAAAGCATAATTACTACCATCAAAATATGGAGGTG
The DNA here is from genome assembly GCF_001633185.2 of Quercus lobata. NCBI lineage: Eukaryota > Viridiplantae > Streptophyta > Magnoliopsida > Fagales > Fagaceae > Quercus > Quercus lobata. Next base: position 28,383,645 of record NC_044904.1, on the reverse strand, counting down.
CATTTAGGGATTGAGACCGATCCATCTCAATAGGGAGTCAAGGATCACACAATGGTATTGAAACCAATAAAAGTGTACCTGCTCTGATACCAATTGAAAGTTCAAATATGTATATAAACATCCTTGAACATTTAGACCCCCAAATTACAACTTAATCAATTCAAGCATTATGCCAAACAACTAGTGTGCGGAAAATTAACATAAGCTATAATATGGAATTGGAAAAACTATCTAAGCCAAATTAAAATCACAATCCACAGCAGATAATAAAAGGCAAAGATAAAAGGAAAGGAAGATGTAAACACAAAGACAACACGCGATATGTTATCGAAGAGGAAACCGAAACCCTCAGCGTAAAACCTCTCCGCCACCCTCCAAGCGATAAACAATCCACTAGAAAATATAGTTGGGATACATGGACAGCAATAGACCCTCCAAGCCTAATCTACCCAGTGCACCTAAACCCTCCAACCTTCTTGCTCCAACAAGGTTGCGCCGAACCTTTTTCTTTTCTAGCTTCCCGGATTCCGCTACTAGACCGTAGCATCAACCAATGTAGATTGGTTCCTTCCTAACTGCTTCCCAGAAATCCAAACAGCCCTCTCACAGTGATGAATATGGTGAAAACAAGGTTTGGTAAAATGCCTCTCAAGGATTTGACAATGGAGAGGAAGAGAGTTGAGGAATTTGAAGAGACTCTAATGTATAGATTGTGGGTGAATCAATCTTATTTTTCTTTAGGGTTTCTCTCTTAAAATTCTCTCTAGAAGCTCTCTTTCATTTGTGGGTAAAAGGGGTATTTATACTGGAGTAAGAGAGGAATGTGAAACGTTAGGATTTACAAAATAGGGGTGGCTCGCGGCTTGACCTCGCGACTTGACTGAGTCGCGAGATCCAGTCACGAGATAACCATATGACCAGTTGTCATGTTTTGTCCTGTAGTGCTCCAGCTAACATGACTGTTCACCTTCTGGCATGCTTGGCACATGTGCTGCGTCTGACGGCTTGAAGCCGCGAGAACAAGCCGCGAGTCTCTGTTTTCTTACACACTCTTGAGCAATCAACACTCTATCTCACTCACTACCCTTACAACAAACCCACCTAAATACAGGGTTACTAAATGCTGAAATACAAGCAAATTTGACACGGAATAAAGCCAATAAAATGGTTGATTAAATTCAACCTTACATCTTAAATACTATATAATGCATGAATTATTGTAGAAAAAAAAAATTTTGCTTAATTATTGTAAAGATAAAATTATGTTATGAACAATCAAATTATTAATGGAAATTGATGGCATATCTAACATGAAAAGGAAATCAAAATCAAAGATAAAATACCAAAGTAAAAAGGAACCTCAAATTTTAGGGATCACAAATGGACTTTTCTTTAGTCTTTATTTGAAAAAGAGAGTTTGAACATGTTTTGTTGTTGTTGCTGTTATTATTATTACTATTATTATTTGTGGGTAAAAAGCTATGAGCCACACGAAAACAACAGTGTTTCAAAACCTAATATTTCTAACTATGAGTGGTGGAAAACAAATAATGGACTCATGTAAAAGTAATATGAAACCACTTATAGTTTTCAACGTTAAAATTGTTACATAGTTGTAGTTCTGAAGAAGATTGTACTAAACAGTATCAGGAAAAAAGCCTCTTTTATAATGAAACAAATACCAAACAAGAAGCCGCACCAAATCAACCCCAAAAAGGCAAAGACTTGTGTCTGAGGAAGAGGAAAAGGAAGAGCCGGCAAATGGATGATGGAAATATGAATGGCATGGGTGGGATGTCACAACCATCAACCATGAATAACCCGATGGTGATGTCACAAATGACCTTCTTCTGGAGCAAAAACGCATACATACTCTTCTCTGGTTGGCCTGGAACAAGCACTGGCATGTATGTATTAGCCTTGATATTTATTTTTGTCCTCTCTATCTTTGCTGAGTGGTTGTCTCATTGCCAATTGATCAAACCTGGCCCGAAGCATGTGGTGGTTGGTGTGGTTCAGACCATTTTGCATGCCTTAAGGGTTGGCCTGGATTTTGTGATTATGTTAGCTGTCATGTCTTTCAATGGTGGTGTATTTTTGGTTGCTGTGGCTGGGCATACTGTGGGGTTCTTGTTGTTTGGTAGTAGGGTTTTCAAGGACTCTCATGCTATAAAATTTCCTCATGATCCTCATCCATTGAGTTGTTAATGGAAACAAAGACGCCTGTCATTGCTCCCTTGGGTCTTTCTCGTTGTGTGTGCATATGTATAGATCTCCCTTTACGCTCTAATGCAATGAAACAAAAGGAAAAGCAAAAGGTATTGTGCATATATATGTGAATTGTTTGTCCAAAGCTGTATAACAATGGTGGTGATTTGTATTTTTCTATGAAAGCTTTTACATATTGCTTAGGCCAAATAGAAATGTTGTTGTTGTTGTTGTTGTTGTTGTTGTTGTTCTTCTTCTTCTTCTTCTATTTGCACTGTTCCTAAAACTTATCCAGGAAATTGAATGAAGGTAGAGAATGTCCTTATTGTTAGTTGAAATCAATAATCATATCATTTCTCAATTATATTAACTAATCTCCATTATGCCAAAGACAAGGATGCTACTTGGTCTAAAATTAGGGGAATTTTTCAGAGAGGAGGCACGATTACTGCCTTAATTAATTCTTCAAAAATCGCTGGCCATTATCATTTCAGACGGGGAAGCAGGGCTTAATCTAAATTTAGGCACCTTTTAGTTGTCATCACTAAAATTATCTCTCTCTCTTTGTTTGTTTGGATTTTTTTTTTTTTTTTTTTTAAAGTCTATAATTGTTCAGTTATGAAAGTGCGAAAATTCCCAAAGAAAAATATATTATTTCTGTAATGCATATTGCATAAACAAAAATTTAAACTATTTTGAAAACCAAAATTAACACTACCCTTTTTTTTCCAGAAGATGTGTACTACCTAAAATGATAAAATCACAAAGTTTTCATATTCATGAGAGGTTGAGGTTTCTTATTTTATATTTCCAATATAATAAAAAATATTTAATCAAATTTCCATTAACATTTTTTTACAGAATACATCAAACTTTTAACCTTTCAGCAAAAGTTTATTTTTTATAATAATAAAAAAATTAAAAAAAAAAAAAAAAAACTATAGACACAATATTTTTCATGACTTGGCAAGTTATATTGATTCTCGTTTGAACCCAACATTGACAGCTTTATTATTTACAATTATAATAATTAAATAGCCACTTTGATAATTATGAAATGTTTTTGTGAAAATTGTTGTGGCTCTAGAGTTGTTTGAAAATAAGATATTAATTAGCTCAATGTGAATTGTTGCCATTTGTAAGTACTCTATAAATAAAGGCCCAAGCCCACTTAGAACGGTGATGCCTTGTCCTTCAAATCAAGCCCAACAATAAAATTTCTTTAGAGAGAGGGCATATAATTCAAGTGCAATTCTAATATAAGCTTAAGTTATAGACCGAAGAGCCTAGGTTAATAGGAAGGAACAACATGAGTTGATAATGAGAAAAATAGTTCTCCTCAGGAAGGTTCGAGAATTAGTTCTTATATATAAAGTTTGAATTCTACACCACACAGAGTACTGTTCACTTTCCCTTTTCTCTATTTCCTCACCAGGAATGTTCACCCCTTTCTTTAGGAGACTCCCCTCCTTTTATATCCTTCTTTGTTGTATCCTACCCCTCCATTTGTATACTTGCTAGAGTTCCTAAAGATACTTGTCCCATCAACACTCTGTCGAAGGTGGTGGAAAGGGATGATATCTGTAGAATTACTATTCAAGGGTCATTTCCTCATTAATGCAGCTGATAAGGTTAGTGCAGGGCATTCAATGCAGAGGAGAGAATTGTTCCTTCCAAGAAACTTCCTCCTTTCCTCCTTGATCCGCCACTACCCCCTTTCCTCATCCTAGAACATTACAAGAAGTCCATTGCTTTGATTACGATTCCATCCTTAAGTGGGTGAAATCTTCGGAGTGCATTTATCTCCTTAGATATGGGTTAAGCAATCTTGTCCCTAATCTAATCCTCCTCAATCCTCGGACCCCTCACAATAGCCCCCTAAAACCTTGCTGTCAGGAGCTACTTTAAGAGTAAGGTTTTAGTAGCAAGGGGGAAGTTGATATGTGCTCAACGTGTTCCCATGTTCTTGACGCTTCGATATCCACATTCTTGTAGTTATTGCATTAGGCAGCTACATGTCCCCCCTCACATTATATGGTGCGATGGTGATCCTATGATCCCAATTTTCTAGGATTTATGAGCAGGAAAATTACCGCTCTTTTTCAACCCCTATATAAAGAGAGATTGGGGGTAACTTTTCTCATTTACATACCTTCTAAAAATTTTGTTTAATGCAGCGATCTAAGGAAAAACTTCTTCTAGTGCTCGTAAGTGCCCTTGGCCCTTTATCCAACATTTAAAGAAAACTTTCCTTTTCTTCCTTTTTTTTTTTTTTTTTTGGTTTTGATTGATTTCCCCCGATAGGACAATATGGGTAGATTTGCCAAATTAGTTAATACCCCCGAGGGTATGGCCTCTTTAAGGCCTAAGTATAGAATTCCAAAGAATGTTGAACTTCAACACTGTGAACTAGGAGAATGGTTGGTTATAGATAAACCACTTGGGGCAGTAGTCATCCCTATGATCGCCTTTATTGAAGGTGGAATGGAGATTCCAATAGATAGGGTAACTAGAGACTTTCTCATTAACTTTAGGTTATCCTCGACCCAATGTTCTCCCAACCTGTTTAGGGTCCTCGGCAATGTAGATATGATAAACCAAAAAATGGGGACTAACCTTACGTGTCACGACATGAATTGGGTATACAATTGCCAGAAAGGGAAAAACATGGGTTATTACTTTAGGTGTAGAGTACCCTTCGTTAGGTTGATTTTGTGTATTCCTGAGTCGAATAAGGGTATGGACAAAGACTTCCTCATCATCTCGAGTGAATGGCATGGTGGTTTGCACTGCCCTACCCAGGTGGGATGCCCAAGAACCTAGAACAACTTAGATTGCCCTCTTTCTTTATCTCACAATTTTTTATTATAAAAAGAATTTTATCTATTTTTCTATATTATATATATTCTTGTAGAAATAACACCTTTCTTTTCCATTTCCTTGGCAAACGAATTTCACACTGCCTCGAACAAAATCTTGGTGAACTTTGCGGACCTCAACCGGATTCTTCGATCAGAGATCTTCCTCCATCGAGATAGACAGTTTCATGCGATGCATGTGATCCTAGGGTTCAAACCTATCTCCACTTGCTTTCAATCTAAGTAGTGAACCAACTCAAGAGGTACAAGATAAAGATTTTGAAATCTTTTTCCAAGAAGATCCCAAGGACTCTCCAACACCCGCTCATCACCATCTTGTTACTGCATAAGTCAATACTAGTCAAGAAACAGCAAACATTCCAGAAGCTATGGTGTGAGAAGAGAGGACGCCCGATTTGCTCATACTACTCTCCGCCCATGCAGGGGGAGATGCCCCTATGGTGCCCATTGTACCGTGGCCACCTACCCGTGCTCCATCCCACATTCCAACTACTAATGCCCTCGAGAAGAAGAGAAAAATGGGAATACAGACTAAGGATTCTGAAGAAGGAGAGATACCTTACCCCACACAACAACCTTCTTCCAAGGAGCTCATAGTCACAAGGGCTTAACAAAAGAAAGGCACTTCTGCTGGAGCTGGCAAGGGCACTGAGGGTGAGCAGTAATCCAAGGCCACAATATGGAATCTTGCCTTCGTGCTCAACTTAGGGGACCCTGTTACCTCTTAGGCATCTCTCAGGGATGCTCAAAAAGGTAGATCTAGGCTGGTGTCCGAGTGCTTAGAGAAAGAGTTGCTCCTTCTTGATGACATGCAAAAGTTAAAAGGGTTGAGAAAACGTGAAGTAATCCTCTCGCTGAAGAGGGATCTCTCAAAGGTTAGTCAATCACCTCTACTTTCCTGACAATTCTTTCACCTTACTTAACAAGATTATAACTTATGTAAGTAACTTCTTCGAAAACAGGCGATGCAAGCAGCTTTTGTGGCCGAGGAGTGGGTTGACCATGCTCTATCTAAATCTCGGGAGGTAGAGAACAAGTTGGTGCAATCAGACAAGGCTTTAGCTGATTCCGAGAAAAGGTATAAGGACTCGCTTTTTCACCTAGCCATGGTCAAGAAAAGGTGCAAGAACGCCGAGGCTGCCCTAGCTGGGTTTGAAAGGCAGGCTAAAGAGCTATGGGCTTCTTTGAAAAAGAGAAAAACCCAACTGGCCTTGGCTAATGAGCAAATAAAACGCTAGAAAAAACAACTCAAGGGCAAAGATGCTGAGAGGGCAAAGGCCGAGCAAGTGGCCTATGATGCTGGTATGACTAAGACTGCTCAAAGTCTTACTGCCCAGCTCAAAGACGTAGCTCGAGCCTTTTGCCTAGAAGTTTAAGGCAAAGCCCTCAATGCAGTCGGGGTTGACACTGATGCTGAACTGAGAGGGTCTAATAAGGTCTATTACCCTCCTGCTCTTCGCCTTGCTTCAAGCTTTGCCCCCTCCCAATCTGAATTCTACTTCCTCAGCACTGAAGTCCATGACAATCTCGACCTCTACACCTTCCACTGGAAAAGAGAAAGAACAACAACTTTCATCCCCAGTGGTAGAGTTAGAGTTTGAAGACATCGTAGAAGTTGAGCAGTTGAAAAGGAAGAAGAAGGAAAAAGAGAAAGAGATCGTTGCCTAGTCTTTCCTTGCTTAGCACTTAGGCTAATTTTGTATCAGTCTAGGCTTAGATAACGCCCTTTTTCTCACTCTTTTTTATTATTTTTTTTATTTTTATTATTGTAATCAACTTGCTGGATTGAATGAATATATTCCATTGTTATTCCCACTCTATTCTTTATGATTTTCCTCTCTCTATGTTATCGAGTATAATATACATTCTTTCAAATTTAATGCATAACCTTAACATTACATTTCCCAAGCTTGAATGGAGCTTTAACCAAATCTGTGGGATTGGGCCTTACTTCACTTAAGGTTAGGTCTTTTTGGCATCTGTCCCTCCTCTTAATTTACCCAAGGTTCAAAAACTGGAAACGCAATTAAGACCAAGGTTTAACTTACCCACGGTTTATAACTGAGGTGTTGAACAAAACCAAGATGCTAAATAACAATTAACTAAGTTTTCATAAGAGTTAATTTACCCAAGGTTTGTGACCTGAGGAGTCAAACAAGGTCGAGATTCTGTTTAACACTTAACCAATTTTACATAAGAGTTAATTTCGCCAAGGCTTATGACCTGAGGAGTCGAACAAGACCGAGATTCTGTTTAACACAACCAATTTTACATAAGAGTTAATTTACCCCAAGGCTTATGAACTGATGAGTCGAACAAGATCGGGGTTCTATTTAACACTTAACCAATTTTCATAAGTGTTAATTTACCCAAGGCTTATAACCTAAGGAATCGAATAAGACCGAGGTTCTATTTAACACTTAACCAATTTTACATAAGAGTTAATTTACCCAAGACTTGTAACCCGTGGAGTCAAACAAGACCGAGATTCAGTTTAACACTTAACCAATTTTCATAAGAGTTAATTTACCCAAGGCTTGTGACCTGAGAAGTCGAATAAGACTGAGGTTCTATTTACTCTTTATAACCATATCATCAATATACGCTTCAACAGTCTGCCCAATCTAAGACTCAAACATCTGGGTCATCATCCTCCGATACGTAGATCCAGCGTTCTTCAGTCCAAAAGGCATTACTCGGTAGTAGAAATTCCCTGTTGGAGTTTGAAAAGCTGTTTTCTCTTGGTCAGGGAGGGATAAAGGTATCTGGTGATAACTTAAGAAGGCATCCAAAAAACTCATTCGAGGATGTCCCAGGTCCTTCGGACATGCCTTGTTCAGATCTATGAAATCAACACAAACACACAACTTCCCGTTCTTCTGCTTTACTACCACAATGTTTGCCAACCAATCGGGGTAAAAAACTTCCTTGATTGCCCCCGCGTGCTTGAGCTTGTCCACCTCTTCTTTTACTGCATCAAGATGCTCCTTTGAAGAACGTCAGGGGGGTTACTTCCTTGGTATAGCACTCAAATTTACGTTCAGCTGATGGCATATGAATTCCAAGTCAATCCCTGGCACCTCGTAAGTAGTCCATGCAAAAACATCCAAGTTACTCTTTAAAAAGTTCATAAGTTCCTCCTTTTTAGCAAAGGGTAATTGAGCCCCCACCTGAAAATACTTATCCTTGTCTGACTATATTACCATTTTTTCCAATTCCTCCAACATTAATCCTTTCAAGTCAGCCCCAAGTTCATCCTCAGGGTTAGTTAATTGCTATGGAACTTCTTCCAATGCAGTAGAAGTCTCTTGCAATGATTACTGCCTGATAGCAGCTACCAAACATTGCCTTGCCATTGCCTGACTTCCAACCAATTCCCCTACTTGCCCTTAGTGGGGTACTTAACTTTTAGATGTAGGGTAGTTGATACTACTACTAGTGCATGAAGCTAGGGTCTAGCCAAAATAACTATTGTGCAAGCCTGAAATGAGACTGTTGGGCTCAACCTCACTTGGGCTCACAATTTATTTATAAAGTGGGCTTCAGGATTTCCTACTTTGGGTCGTTCTCGGTACAGAGACTCAAAGTAATATTCCTCCTCTCTTTCTAAATGACTGTTTTTTCTCTCCTTTTTTCTAAACCCCTTCTCCTTCCCCAACTTCTTCTATTTATAGCTTTAAGTTAGTGGGGAGATCATGATTACTGTCATTGTTAGTGCAATTCAAGGTCTAATATTATCTGTTATAAGTGGATGTTTAGGTGAGAGTGGAATGTAACGATTATGGCCTTGGAACTTGGTTCCAACTCAGGTGAATTTGCTCGGTAGTGATGTTCCCCGAGCATCCTATAGTGCGCCCGGGCAAGGTTTCACTGACCGTTCAGGAAGTTTTATGCCGAGCATAGTTCAGGAGCCGAGGCCCAAAACTCGTATTCTTTGAAGGCAGTTTCAAGCAGAGCTTAGGGCAATGGGGCCGTGCCATTGGGCCTGAGCCCAGAGCCCATCTGGGTCTTGGGACCTCGGTGCTGTACATTAGCCCCCCCTTGATTCATACCCGGTTGCTGGGAAGAATCAAGGAGCTAGCCAAGCCTTTTGATCTCGAAGGTCCTATGGCTAGGGACTCATGCGGTTTTGCCTTCTCATTAATGCTCTTCTCAAAAGGCGCGCTGTTCCGGGGCGCCAGGTTCAATTGTCATTATTGCCTGATGGTTCGTGAATCGAAGCGGCACGCATGTCGGTTATCTTTGGCATTCGCAGGGTCGTTCGTGAATCGTGCCAATTTATTGTTTGATTAAACGTTCCCATGCCCCTTTCTGATCCTATAAATAGCTTTCCTCAGAACATTCTTTCATTTTTTCCACCTCAAATCTCTTGAGCATACTCTCTGCCGACCACTCTCTGCCGACCACTCCCTTGTGCGCTTACTCACCAGTCCAGAGTTCCTTTCTTCCTTAGAACCCAAAGTAAGTTCTCTTCCCCTTCCTATTCCTTCAGCTTATTTCTTCGAGTTCCATTTCATAGCATTAAGTATCATAGATGGGTTACTCTTATCTCTTAGAGGCCCCGGCTGCCTTGGCCACCTTTAGGCGCAAGTTTAATATTCCCGATGACGTGGAAGTGGCTTACTGCCACGAGAGTGAAATCGCTCTCCATCGAGGGCATGGTACAGCCTTTTTCCCTTTAATGGCAATTCTAGAGGGTGGGGTTAGGTTCCCCATGAATCCCCTTTTGATAAACACACTTAGGTACTACAGGCTGTGTTCCGACCAGCTTCCCCCCAACTTTTACCGGGTAGTTAGCTGCGTTAGTAGGTTGAACCATACCTTTGATTTATAGTTAGATTACCATGATATTAACCATATGTATATCCTCTGTGGGAACAAAGCTTCCAACTTTTACCTAAAAACTAGAGATAATCGAGTACGGCTGATATCATGCCTACCTAATTCGAATAGGAATTCCGCCGGGGAGTTTGTCCGGGTGCACGGCAACTGGTCTGCCGGGAAAGTCCCCTGCCCTCTTTCACGGCATGAAGTGGGTTTGTACCGATCCCTTGATCTAACCGTTCTTTCCCCCCCTTTCTTCCTTCTCTTTCCTCTTTACTGAAGTAGATTTTGGTTATCGGATATTGATATAACATTTTTTCTTTTGTAGATGGCAAGTTCTTTGTTCTGGACATCAGAACAGTCCACGTAAAAGACTTGAACTTTATCCTTCGTTCCGAGGTATTCGTGCACTGGGACGGACAGCTCCGAGCATCGCACCTGATCCTCGGAGTAGAGCCTGTGTACTCCACCTGGCAGTCCTTCAAGCAGGCACTATTGGTTGATAGTCCACTGCTGTCGTACATTGACGTTCGGTACGCGAACTTCTTGCCGCCGAAGCTTACGACCAGGGAGGCGAGGGAGTTTGAAAAGCGCTACACCTGCTCGAACAAGCTAGCTCCTTTGCGGGACAAGTCTGCGGAGCGCGTGTCTCGGCGCCTTCGAGAGTTAGCTCACGAGGCTATTCAATAAGAGGCCCCTGTTCAAGAGCAAGCGCAGCCCGAAAACCCTATTGTGGAGCCCGAGCATCCAGCGCTTGAAGCGACAGTCTTGTTGGCTGCAGATACCAATCCCGGCGAAAACATGGTGGCAAAAAGGGTCATGACCATTGACCGTTTCATGCTCGGTGCACGACAACCCACCCAACCCCCACCTTCTCAGGGTCGGAGCCAGATGCCTCCCCCTCTACCCTTTTCTCAAGCTGGACGAGCCCGGAAAAAACAAAGAGTTACCGATCAACCATCTACGGATCCGGGAGATGCTACCATCCAGACTCCTCCGCGGCCAACAGGGGGCATCGTCATCCATGAGCCACAGACCCAGGTTGGTCTGGGGGTTGCGTCCTCCTCTCAAACCGCTCCAACATGGAAGCCCAAATTTTTGCTAGACGGCAAGCCTTTGCCTTCAACAACCTATGTGCGGTTGTGGGAGAAAGGCGAGGGTGGTCGCATTGCTGAGACACTGGCCGAGGGTCTTCTTCTTCCTGACGACGTGCATGCCTTCAAGGAAGGGTCGGAGGAGTCCGTGAGGTGCCGGTTAGAGTGGCATGCTATTGCGGTAACTCCTTGTTCATCTTTTACTTTCCATACATTTCTTTTCACTTCCGTACTAACTTCTGTGTTTGTCAGGCTGCTCAACTGCCAAAACGGCAAAGGAAAAACTGAAGGCAGCTGAATCTGCCGAAAAGAAGGTTGCTGCCGCGGAGAAGAATAGAGCGCTGGTGGAGAAGAGATGCTCTGAGCTCCTAGCTAAGTAAAATGAAACAGACGTGAATCTAGCAGAAGCCATTAGCCTCACCACCTCTCAAGCTGAGGAACTCACTAACCTGAGGGCAACCTTGGAGGCTTGCGAGCAAAAGTGGTACAACGAGGGGTTCGCGGACGCTGAGAAATCTGCGAAACCGGTGGTGTCCCAAGCTCGGAGGCTGGGTGGTTTGCTGCCCTTCAAGCTCTGGGAGTTCCCGAGGATTCCCCGCTGAGAGACCCCGGCCAGATTCCCTTCCCGAGCCCTGTTACCGCTGTGCAAGACCCAACATTGCCTGCTGAGGAGGAAGAAATGACAAGCATGAGGGAGCTAGTGGAACAGATTGATGCCCATGCAGAGCCAGATGATATGGAAGCCACCAGCATCCCAACTGTGCAAGACCTACTCGGTGAGGACCTGCATTTTCCCGTGACCGACCAGCGACAGCACGAAGTGACAGATCCAACTCGACCCTCCACTTGATTAAGTTACTTGCCGTCCAGCTTTTTCATGCTTTTAACTTATTTTTACAGCATTTATTTTGTTTTATTATTGGTATATTTGCCTATGTCACTGGGTTGTGGTGACTGAACAATTTCCTCATTTCGCGGGGATGACCCGTAAACAGTTGCCGAGTTTTGGCGATGAGATATTAACTCTGCTTTTTAATTCTGCTCTTAACTTTTTCAATGACGTTCTATTCGTTGCGTGTTTGCTTAGATTATGTCTGTTCCGCCTTTCTTTACCTATTTTTGTGGTTTCTTATTCTGTAGTAAGTCGGGCCAAAAGCTGCCCGCTCGGTGGGTTAAACCATGCCTTAATATATCACATTTATACAATGGGATTTAGTTTCCCTGACCGTAAATGGCATGATGCCCCAAAACCTGTTGCACGGTGTTTGGATAATCCGAGAATGAAATTGCAGTTAGTGTTTGTAAGGGTGTTAAGGTTTCTACCTGCTCGGAGATTTTCATCGAACCGAGGATGAGGCTTCTGTCCTTAGAGTTTTTTTATAACGATAAGGTTTCCACCTGCTCGACGATTTTGATCGAACCGAGGATGAGGCTTCTGTCCTTAGAAAAAAAAATTTTGTAACGATAAGGTTTCCACCTGCTCGGCGATTTTGATCGAACTGAGGATAAGGCTTCTGTCCTTAGAATTTTTTGTAACGATAAGGTTTCCACCTGCACGGCGATTTTGATCGAACCAAGGATGAGGCTTCTATCCTTAGAATTTTTTTGTAACGATAAGATTTCCACCTGCTCGACGATTTTGATCGAACCGACGATGAGGCTTCTGTCCTTAGAATTTTTTTTGTAACGATAACGTTTCCACTTGCTCGGTGATTTTGATCGAACCGAGGATGACGCTTTTGTCCTTAGAATTTTTTTTGTAACGATAAGGTTTCCACCTGCTCGGCGATTTTGATCGAAACGAGGATGAGGCTTTTGTCCTTAGAAATTTTTTTTTTTTTTTTTTGGTACAAAACATGCAGTTCTCTTAATGTGCAATGACGGGATCGAAAACAGCTTAGACAAGTAACTTCATCATTATCTTCATCATTATCTTGACTTTAGCAAAGTACAAAGTTTTGACTTATACTTTAGTATATGGATGGTCACGGGTAAAACTTCTTTAAGTTGTGAGCATTCCATGGCCGAGGGAGCGGCCTCTCGTCAAGATCTTCCAGGTAGTAAGCCCCCGCGCCAGCGATGGCGGTAATTCTGTACGGCCCTTCCCATGTTTGAGCAAGCTTCCCTGTAGCTACGTCTCGCATGTTTCCCACGACCCTCCTTAGCACCAATTCCCCGGCGCTGAATTCCCTCCCCTTTACATCTTGGTTGTATCTCTGGGTCAGTTTCTGCTGATACTCCGCGAGCCGTATGGTTGCAGCCTCCCGGCATTCTTCTAACCAGTCCAAGCGCTCCATCATCAGGTCGGCGTTCTAAGTGAGGTCAAATCCTACGACCCGTGCACTGCATAAGCTCACCTCGGTTGGTATTATGACATCCGCCCCATATGTCAAAGAGAAAGGGGTCTCGCCCGTGGACCTTCTGGGAGTCGTACGGTAAGCCCATAAAACGTTAGGCAGCTCTTCAACCCGTTCAAAATCGTCTTGTTCATTGCCTCAGCTTGGCCATTGCTTTGAGGGTATGCCGGAGTTGAATACTTGTTCCTAATGCCGAGATCGCTGCAGAAGGCCCGGAAAGCTTTGCTATCGAACTATAGCCCATTGTTTGATACTAGTGAGTTCGGTACCCCAAACCTTGTGACTATATTTTTCCATACAAACTTTTTCACATCGATATCCCGGATGTTGGCTAAGGCCTCGGCTTCCGCTCACTTCGTGAAGTAATCCACTGCCACCAATACAAAACGGCAGTTACCTGTTTCTCGTGGAAAATGGTCGAGGATGTCTAGCCCCCATTGTGCAAACGGCCATGGGCTGCTGATGGGGTTTAGAAAACCTGCTGGCTGGTGGATCAGAGGGGCATACTTTTGGCATTGTTCACACCTCCGGACATATTCCGCGGCATCCTTTTGCATCTGTGGCCACCAAAACCCCTGGGTCATTGCCCTGTGCGCTAAAGACCGTCCCCCGACATAACCACCACACACTCCGTTCACTTTCTCAGGATGTAGGCATAAAAGGTAAGGGCCTACAAAAGACCTCCGGTACAATTTGCAATCTGCTGACAGCCAATATCGGGGAGCCACCCGACGAATCTTTTTGGCCTCCTTTTCATCGTCTGGAACTTTATCCTCAGCTAGGAAGTCTATGATCGGGTTAATCCAGCACGGATTTGCCATTGACACCATGGCAACCTCAACCCCAGCCAGGTTATCATCACTTTTCACCTCGATGCTCGGCTCCCTTATAAGCTCTATTTTGACTAGCCGAGGTATGTCCTCGGTAGAGGATGAAACCAACATGGCCAGCGAGTCGGCATGTCTGTTTTGTGCCCGACCTACCTGGGCTACCTTCACTGTCCCGAACCGGCCAATGATCTGCTTAGCTGCACTCAGATAGGCTTTCATCCGAGAGTCCCGAGCTTCAAAACTTCCTATGATTTGATAAACGACTAGCTGAGAGTCGGAATAAATCTCAACATCTTTCGCGCCTAGACGCAATACGGCCCTCAACCCGGCCAAAAAGGCCTCGTACTCGGCTTCATTGTTTGAGGCTTTGAATCATAATCTGAAGGAGTGTTCTAGTCGTATGCCCTCCGAGGTGACAATACCAGCTCCGGCCCCTATAGCATTCGAAGCGCCGTCTACAAACACTTTCCACGGACGACATTCTGCATTACAGATTATCTTCCTATCGTTCTTAAGGGTGAATTCTGCAATGAAATCAGTAAGAACCTGTCCCTTTACCGAGCTTTACGGTCGGTACCTTATGTTGAACAAACCCAACTGAGTTCCCCATTTGGCTATTCGGCCCGTGAAGTCCGATCTTTTTAACAACGACTGCAGGAGATACTCGGTGAGGACGAATATCGTATGAGCCTGAAAGTAATGCGGCAACTTCCTCGTGGCGTGCACCAGTGCCAAAACTAACTTCTCTAAGGGCAGGTATCTCGTCTCGGCATCTACTAAGGTTTTGCTTATGTAATACACTGGCTGCTGTACTCCTTGGTCCCTTAGTAACACAGCACTCACGGTATGGTCAGACACCGAGAGGTACATAAACAAATCCTCTCTGGATTCCGGGGCCGTTAACATGGGCGCTTTTGCCAAGTATTCCTTCAGTTCTCGAAAGGCCTTGTCGCATTCCTTGTCCCAATGAAACCCCTTCCACTTCTTCAGAAGTTGATAAAACGGTCTGCAATGATCAGCGAATTTGGAGATGAATCGGTTTAGGGCGGCTAACATCCTGGTTAGCACTTGTACTTCCTTTTGATTGCTCAGCGGTCTAAGGCGATTCACTGCCTCTATCTGGTCGGGATTGGCTTCTATCCCCTGAGTAGAAATCAAATAACCCAAGAACTTGCCAGCCCCCACACCGAAAGTACACTTCTCGGCGTTCAAGCGCAACTTGTGCTGCCGGAGTATCTCAAATACTCCCCGGAGGTCTTCCGTATGTTGCGACTCCTTTTTGCTCTTTACCACCATGTCGTCAATGTATACTTCCACTGTGCACCCAATTTTCTCTCGGAACATCCTCGTCATCATCCACTGGTATGTGGCTCCGACGTTCTTCAATCCAAACGACATGACTTCGTAGTGATAGTTTGCACTCGGGGAAATAAATGCTGTCTTTTCTCGGTCTTCGGGCACCAAGGCAATCTGGTGGTACCCCTGGAAAGCATCCAAGAAGCTCATCCTCGGGTGCCCATACATGGCATCTACTAGTTGGTCGATCTTGGGCATTGCGAACAGATCATTGGGACATGCCCTATTCAAGTCTGTGAAATCCACACAAACTCTCCATTTACCATTCTTTTTCTTCACTACCACCATATTCGCTAACCACCTCGGGAAGAATATTTCCCTTATCACCCCTGCTTCCTTCAGCCTCTGGACTTCCAAGTTCACCGCGTCAACATGCTCCTTCGATGCTCTCCTCGGTTTTTGCTTTTTCCGGGGGAATGATGGGTCCACGTTAAGTTTGTGGACAATGAACTCGGGATCTACGTCGGGCACTTCATACGGACTCCAGGCAAAAACATCCACGTTCTGTAAAAGGAACAACAACATCTCTACCTTTTCTCGGTCATTCATGCTCGTGCCTATCTGGAAATACCTGTCATCATCCGGAAAAATTCTGACCTTCAAAACCTCCTCGGCAACGTCCGCCCCCGTTTCCCCACGGGGCTTCTGTAATTACTATAAAGTTTCTTTTTCGGTCTCCTCCGCTTGTCCGAGTTGTTCGCTCTTCCATCTGACCGCGGCGACAAGACACTGCCTAGCCACTCATTGGTTCCCTCGCACCACGGTAACTCCATACTCGGTGGAAAATTTCACTTTCACGTGTAAGGTGGACAGAACGGCCTTCATTGCGTGGATCCACGACCTACCTAGGATTGCAGTGTACGGTGAGAATGACCGGACTACTATGAAGGTCACTATTACTTCCTTGCCTTCCATGTCCACCGAGAGAGAAATTTGCCCTTCGGGAACCACGACTCTTCCGTCAAATGAGACCAGCGGCATGTCATACTTCGCCAAATCCTGACTCTTCAATCCAAGCCCTTCGAACAGATCTGGGTACATCATGTCGGCTCCACTTCCTTGGTCTATCATCACTCTTTTCACCAAGAACCCGCTTATCCAAGCTGTTACTACCAATGCATCATCATGAGGTTGGATCGTCCCTTCTAAGTCTTCTTCGCCGAAAGAGATGGTTAGCCGACCAACTTTCATCCTCTTCTCGGGTGATTTTCCTTCCGTGCAAGCCATTGTCAGTACCCCTTTAGCTACTGCTATACCTCTCGGGGCAGTGTGGATGACTTCGATCACTTCCAACGGTGGTGGGAAGGGATTCCTTTTCTGCTGAACACCCTGGCCGGCATCCCGGTCTGCGGAGTCCACTACAAACTCTTTCAGATACCCTGCTTTTACTAATTGCTTGAGATGATCTTTTAGTACCCGACACTGCTCGGTGGTGTGCCCTTTGTCCCTATGGTATGTGCAATACAAGTTTTGGTTCCTTCGATATGGGTCACCCCCCATTTTGTTTCGCCACCTGAAGAATGATTCGTTCTTAATCTGATCTAGAATTTTGTGCACAAGTTCTTTAAACACCACATTAACTCCTTCAATTTGCGCCTCTGGTTCCTGCATCCTGAAATCTTTTTTCGGTCTTGCCGGGACAATGCCCTGCCGAGATCTCCCAAGTAACGGGGCTTTCCCCTTATTTTGCAGCTGATCATCTTCCAGGCGTTTATACTCCTCAATGTATCTCATAAGTTGCCTCATATCCTCGGGAGGTCTTTTTGTCAACGACTCTCGTAATTCAGAATCTTCGAGGAGCCCTATCCTGAAGGTGCTTGCCGCTATCTTCTCATTTCCTCCACCGATCTCGTTGTAAAGTTCCCAGTACCGGCTGGCGTTAACTCCGAAGGGTTTCACCGACCCTCATCTTTATGGAAAGTAGCGCATCCACTGGCTGCGACACTCGGCTGCATGTCACGAATCTACTACCGAACTCTTGAATCAGCTCGGCAAAGCTACAAATGGAGCCTTTTCGTAACCCATTGAACCATCTTAGGGCCGTGCAGTCGAGACTAGAGGGGAATACCTTACACATCAACGCATCATTGTGTGCATGCAAAGACATCATGTGGATATAATGACTGACATGCTCCACAGGGTCCGTCTTCCTATCGTAGGAATTGAATGGTGGTCTTGTAAATCTACTCGGCATAGGGGCCCGTTCAATTTCATTAGAGAATGGTGACCGAGCAGCCCTTTGTAAGGCTTGGCTCATGGCGTCCATGGCAGCATTGTGGGGTTGCCGTTCCTCTGGTGAATCCAATCCTCGGTCCTCGTATCCATGCGAACGTGAACGGTTCCAGCGATGACATGTCTCTCAGGAGTGTGAGTGATTCCTACGCCGGTGTGATTCTTGAGAGGGTGATTGGTTTTGGAATCGTTGTGTACCAGATTAGCTAGAGCCCTCTTCGCCCTGATTTCCCGTGTTATCATTTCCCCTTTGCCGGTGGTGGCGGTCCCTTTCTTAGCTTCGACCCCTTATTTCCAGCTTTAGATCCATTACCAGTCTGCACAACTGCTCCAGCTCTCTGTCTCTATCATCATACTGCCTGTGTCCCGAGACACCCGACACCGTTCGGTGGGTCTGATCCTACCCTTCTCCCAGGCCAGACCCTTCCTCTCCTCGCAGGCGCTCCCTATCCTCGCGCCGTTTCTGTCTTCTTTCCCGCCACGTGGATCCCCGAGAAGATCCCACAGAACCGCTCTGGGCACGCCCTCCCGAGCATCCCTCGGACATTTCCCTTATTTGAGTCTCAGTCGGACCACAGTTTTGTAGGAGGGCCCCACGGTGGGTGCCAATTGTGCAAGCCTGAAATGAGACTGTTGGGCTCAACCTCACTTGGGTTCACAATTTATTTATAAAGTGGGTTTCAGGATTTCCTACTTTGGGTCGTTCTCGGTACAAAGACTCAAAGTAATATTCCTCCTCTCTTTCTAAATGACTGTTTTTTCTCTCCTTTTTTCTGAACCCCTTCTCCTTCCCCAACTTCTTCTATTTATAGCTTTAAGTTAGTGGGGAGATCATGATTACTGCCATTGTTAGTGCAATTGAAGGTCCAATATTATCTATTATAAGTGGATGTTTAGGTGAGAATGGAATGTAACGATTATGGTCTTGGAACTTGGTTCCAACTCAGGTGAATTTGCTCGGTAGTGATGTTCCCCGAGCATCCTATGGTGCGCCCGGGTAAGGTTTCATTGACCGTTTGGGAAGTTTTATGCTGAGCATAGTTTAGGAGCCGAGGCCCAAAACTCGTATTCTTTAAAGGCAGTTTCAAGCAGAGCTTAGGGCGATGGGGCCGTGCCATTGGGCCTGAGCCCAGGGCCCATCTGGGTCTTGGGACCTCGGTGCCGTACAACTATATATGGTGAATAGGCCTTAACTACAATAAATTTTACCTACACCACCTCATTCCCCACCTATACGGGTAGCATAATCATTCCTCGAGGGATGACATTTCTCCCATCGAAGCCAACCAATAGTGAATCATATTTCTCCAGATCCTTGGGCTTGAGATTTAACCCCTTAAATAGATCTAGATACATAATCTCAGCTCCACTTCCCTGATCCACAAGGACCCTCTTGACATTGCATCCCTCAATCCAAAGGGTCACCACCAAAGCATCGTTGTGGGGCTGAAATGTTCCAACTTTATCCTCTTCTGAGAAGCCTAGAATTGGCAACGATTCCAATCTAATCTTTTTAGACTCTTGGTCCTGTTCCAACTTTGGCTTCGAAGCTACAAACATAATGCCCGAACATGAGCCGACGTCGCGGCTAGACGTGTCAAGAATTACATTGATTGTTCTCAAGGGTGGCCGAGCAACAGCATCCCTCTGATATCTAGACTTGGCCTGGTCTAGCTATCCTGCAAGCTGGTGCATGAACTGTTTTAACTTTCTTGCCTTCACTAATTGACCCAGGTGATCGTGCAAGGTTCAACAATCCTCGGTCATATGTCTCCTATCCTAGTGGTAATGGCAATACAAACTCTGATTTCGCTTGGTAGGATCTCCCCCCATCTTATTAGGCCATTTAAAGTATGGCTCCCTTTTTATTTTCTCAAGGATTTGATACACTAGCTCTTTAAACACCGAGTTGACCAGTTGTGCATTAGCCCTAGATGACTGATTGGTGAAATCTCTCCTGGGTCGATTATGACTATATCCTCCTATCCAAGGACCTCTCTTTTGAGAGAAGACTTTGGCCTTTCCTTTCCCTTGGGTCTGATCTTCTTTAACCTTCTTATGCTCGTCAATGCGGTCCACAATCTAACGCATATTGCAAGCAAGTTTCATCGTCTGTGATTTCCTTAAGTCATGCTCCGTTGGGAGCCCAACCTTAAAGGTCCTTATAGCTACATCCTCGAACTCACCATCTGTCTCATTAAATGTTTCCCAATACCTATCAGAATAGGTCTTTAAAGTCTCCCCTTCCCTTCTGATCATGGAAAATAGGGAATCCAAGGGTCTTAGGACTCTATTGCATGTCACAAATCTTGCTCCAAAGATCTTATGGAGCCTACCTCCAACCTATCAAACTACCTCATGGAAACAGGCCCAAGGCTAGAGGGGAAAACCTTGCACATAAGAGCCTCGTTCCTTGAGTAGATAGCCATCCTCTAATTAAAATGGCTCATGTGCTCCACAGGATCGATTTTGCTATTGTAAATGGTAAATGTAGGCTACGTAAAATGATGTGGATGCTTGGCTCTATCAATTCTCTTTGTAAAATGTGACTTTGAAATTTGACGAAGGGCTTTGTTCATTGCATCATTCCCTATGTTCCAAGGGGGTGATCTCTTTCCTCGCCTTCTCCTTTGTTTCTCCAGCATATCAAAGCATGATGATGTGGAGAAAGGTTCCTTAGGGGGTGTCCTTGACCTTCTTCTATAGGTTCTGTCCTTTTCTTCATTAGATCCTTCACCTATTAGGGGTGTTGGATTCCTTCTATCACACTCCTTGCGATGCAACTTTTTGCGCAAATGGTCAATCTCTAGTTTCAGATTCTGTATTTCCTACTCATGCAAAACGTGACCTTTAGTTCTGGAGTGGCTACTCTCGGTTTGCTTTGTATACTGCATTTCCACCCTAACACTTGGGGTGGGATTATGCTCCCTATCTCTCATTCGCTCCAGGTTAATAAAGTGGTCGTTTCGCTCAGAACCCACAGATTGCTCCCTATCGTACTCCGGGTTAACCATAACTTAGGAATAATGAACTATAGATGAATTCCCACAAACGGTGCCAATTGTAAGTGCTGTGAAAATAAAGACCCAAGCCCACTTAGAACGGTGATGCCTTGTCCTTCAAATCAAGTCCAACAATAAAATTTCTTTAGAGAAAGGGCGTATAATTCAAGTGCAGTTCTAATATAAGCTTAAGTTATAGACCGAAGAGCCTAGGGTAACATAACATGAGTTGATAATGAGAAAAATAGTTTTCCTTGGAAAGGTCCGAGGATTAGTTCTTATATATAAAGTTTGAATTCTACACCAGACAGAGTACTGTTCACTTTCCCTTTTCTCTATTTCCTTACCAGGAATGTTCATCCCTTTCTTTGGGAGACTCCCCTCCTTTTATATCCTTCTTCGTTGTAACCTACACCTCCATTTGTGTGCCTCCTAGAGTTCCTAAGGATACTTGTCCCATCAACACTCTGCTGAAGATGGTGGAAAGGGCTGGTATTTGTAGAATTATTGTTCAAGGGTTATTTTCTCATTAATGCAACTAATAAGGTTGGTGCAGGACCATTCAATGCGGATGAGGGAATTGTTCCTTCCAGGAAACTTCCTCCTTTCTTCCTTGATCTGCCACTACCTCCTTTCCTCATCCTAGAACATTACAAGAAGTCCATTGCTTTGATTACACTTCCATCCTCAGGTGGGTGAAATCTTCAGAGTGCATTTATCTCCTCGAATATGAGTTAAGCAATCTGGTCCCTAATCCAATCCTCCTTAGTCCTCGGACCCCTCACACCATTTATACTACATGAGCAATTATATAATACTCTAAAAGTACAATAATGTTATCTCATTTTCCTGTATATGGTAGCATCTAAAAAAATAGGTCAAATGAAAACTATATCTTAACTTCTCTTATTCAGCTTAGCATGAGATAGAAATATTTTCTGATAAAAACATATGAAAAACAACTTTATCTCATGTGAAGCTAAACAAGGAAAATAACTTCATTTCACATGAAACTTAATAAGAGAAATTACTTAATATTTTCTAGTTCATTTTAAGGTCACTACCTAACATAAAAAAAAATAAAATAAAATAAAAAATAAAAAAAAAAAGAGAGAGAGATAGTTTTCTATAAAATACTTTTTAGAAAATGATTCATTTTTCAAAAAAATATTATTGTCGCAAACAAACATAATGGACCCATTTTCATGTACTTCATATATTCCAACTTCCACCCCCCCCCCCCCAAAAAAAAAAAAAAAAAAAAACCCTTAATTTACTCCCTAATAAAACCATTCAAACCAGCCAACAATTACATGACTCTCAAGATAAGGAGAAGCATTTTTTTGAAAAATAAATAAATAAGAATTGCAAATGAGTAATGTTATAGATACAGTACTTTTTAGGATATCTTACTTTGTAGGTTTCTATTGATTCTCATTCGATCCCAACACTAACATCTTTTTATTATTTACAATTAATAAATAGCCGCTATGATAGTTATGAAATTGTTCTAGGAAAATTGTTGTGGGCCTTGTGGCTTTAGAGTTGTTTGCAAATAAGATATTACCTCAATTATTATTATTTTTAAGCATATTACCTCAATTAAATTGTCATCACTTATACTCAATGAATAATTATATAATACTTTAAAAATATAATAATTTCATATTCTCTCTAGCAATCTCACATAAATAATAGGCTCATCCTTCTAGCTAGTTAGACTAGATTAACTATTTATCGTAAAGAGGAAGATTTAGATACAGTATTTAAGTGTTATTCGTTAGATTCCACTCTTAAGATCCTGTCATGTAGGTTTTTTTCATAAAATTAAACTTTATTTTTTAGTTAAATATTTATATCAAAATTTTAAGAGAATGATTAAAAAAACTGCACCTTTATATCTAAACTTTTTCCTCTCATAAATGAGTAATGAGTGAGTGCGACTTTATCGAATGAAAAGTATCGTATAATTTTCCACAGTAGACTTTTTTTTTTTTTTTTTTTTTTTTTTTTTGAGAAGGTAATTCCACAGTAACTTAGTTCACCCTTTCTTCAACAAAAAATAAAAAATAAAACTTTTTTTTTTTTTGAAAAAAAAAAAAACTTGGTTCACATTCAGTGTAGTAGTACTCTAGTATTAGTAGTACGACACATTACTAATCTCAGTGTACTACGTGTCTCATTAATCGCCGTAAGGGTCTCCTCTTTATCAGATATTGATAGCATAATATTCTCAACAAAAAAAAAAAAAGAAAAAAAAAAAAAGAAAAGATATACAGATAGGGACCCCAAACAGCCACTTCCTTTGTAAGTCTGTGTGGGAGAGAGAATCATCTGTGGAAGGTATGGATCATGGTGATATGCCTGGCATGGGTGGTATGTCACCACCACCATCATCATCATCATCATCATCATCATCCATGAATGGCACAGCTGGGATGCACGGGATGCACCACAAAGTGATGATGCACATGACCTTCTTCTGGGGCAAGAACGCAGAGATACTCTTCAATGGTTGGCCTGGCACAAACACTGGCATGTATGTATTAGCCTTGGTTATTGTCTTTGTGCTCTCTTTCCTCATTGAGTGGCTCAGTCATTGCCGAGTGACCAAGCCTGGTTCATTTACTGTCGCGACTGGTTTGCTCCAAACCTTTTTGCATGCCTTAAGGGTTGGACTAGCTTATATAGTTATGTTGGCTGTGATGTCTTTCAATGTTGGTGTGCTTTTGGTTGCTGTGGCTGGCCATACTTTGGGGTTCTTTTTCTTTGCTAGTAAGATTTTCAACAAACCAGCTGCTGTAACAGGATCTGATCTTCCTCCTATGAGTTGTTGAATAAAAGAGGGGCCTTTCTGATCATTTTGGATGAATAAACCCCATTCTGATTTTTTTTTTTTTTTTTTAAGAGAGTATTTTGTTTTTACATCTTTGAATTTGAAAAGGGAAAAAAAAATTTGTGGGAAGGGAATTTTCATTTTTTTTCCCCCAAATAAATTTGTAATTGTCTTATAATGTGTGGTTGTAAAGCAATTTGATATGATAATTGATAAGCCTAGTAATTAAGTTTTCCAAACGCCATGGGCCCATGGTAATGGTCCACTACATTGACATTAATTTCTTTTTTTTTCTTTTTTTACATTAATTTCATAATGAAAGTGATGCCAATCTTTAATGCTTAGTTGCTTGTAAAATAAATAGAATATAATTTTTTTATATATAAATATGTTGTGTTGTTTGAATTCAATTATCACCAATTACCTCCCTTTATTTAGGATAATGAGATTTGAAATACAGTGATTCGATATATACTTTGAAATCTCAACCATGAAATTCTAGACCTGATTATGGTCCAAGTTGGCCTGAGGCTGGAGTAGTTGAATTTTAATAAAAACGATGTTAATTGGAACTGTATTTTCAACAGCTAACTGTGAGCTTTATGAGAGGATTTAAGGTGCTAGTGTGGGTAATCACGTCTTCAATTCACAACTTTTCAGCAACAAAAATAATTTTTTTGTTGTTTACCTTTTTTTTTTAGAAGATGTTGTTGTTTACTTTAATTTATTCTTTCAAAGGACAAATATGAAATCCGCTAGTTTTTTTTATGAATGGAAAATTGTTTATTAAAACAAAGCAAAAACGAGCATAATGTTACATCAGAGCTGAATGTTGAGCTTCATTACAAATTGAAATTACATTAAAGGAACTGGTCCAAAAGAAAAAATCAAGGTTTTCAAAACTAACCTCTTTTTTTATTTAATTGAGAAACTATCATTCTTAATTTACAGTTTTTAACTAAAATAAAAAATAAAAACTAACAATTTGGTAGTAGAAATCAATGGCAAGAATCTGCCAGATTGGGGTCTAACAGCAATCAAGGAGATGATGTTAATCTGTGGCTAAATTCAGAACATAATATTAGAAGGTCAACAACTCAACATATTATATATGTTCCTTCATTAATTGATTTTATTTTAATTAATTTCCTTGTTAATCTTTGAAGTGCTATTGGAATTTGAATTTTGAATTAGTATTTACATTTATTTTCTTTCCTAATTTAACTTTATCTTCATTATGTTTCTTAATTTGCTACATATACAAACTATTTTAAAACATTTTTACAAACTGTTGATGTGACAAATTTTTACTAGTTCTAATATGGACTCATCACTAACATCACATTTTTACTTACAATAACTATTTAAAAAATGTTAAAGCCACATCAACAGTTTGTAAAAATGTTGTAAAATAGTTTGTGTCTGTAACATTACTCTTTAATTAAAAGCTCTACTTAATCTAGTTACAAAGTAGGTGGTGTTTAAAAAAAAATGATAAATTGCAAATTATACCCCTAAAGTTTGGGATTGTCTGGATTTTACACCTCAAAATTTCAGAATTTTGATTTTACACCCTAAAGTTTGATTCCGTTAGCAATTTACTCCCTACGTTAGTTTCTACTATTAAGTGACACATGTGCATGCTAATGTGTTTTATTTTTGCCAAATCAGCCCCAAAACTAAGTTGTTTCAATAAAAAATAAAAGCTTAGCTAGCAAATCATAGAACAAGCCTCATTTTAAACCCATCCACTTGAAAACTACCAAATGGAACCAATGCAATGCTTCGATCTAGGTTTTATTATGTGAGTTTTTGTGTCTCTTAGGAATAGAATTGAACATTGGTGGGAGTTTATTGTGTGTGGTTTTTGTATCTTAGGAGTAGATTTGAAGGTTGGGGTGTTTTATTTGGAGAAGAAATCTATTGATTTTTAACCATAATAATAATAATAATAATAATAATAATAATAATAATAAGAAACCTATTGATTTGGGGAGGATGAAAAACCCATTAGGTTTTGGCTGGAGTTTTGTTAGATTGACCTTGTTATTTAATTTCCTTCAATTGAATATTTTTGGTGCTAGGTAATGGCTTTCTTCGCCGCAACAAAGCTTTCTAGTTCTCTTGGTACAATCCTCTACAACAATATGCTGAATAGTGGTTGTGCCTCCCAATCCCAAAGATCATGTGGCTATGTGAATTCTATCTCTTCTATAGGAACTGTTTTTGATATTAGCCGTCGACTCCTTCCAAATTTATCAATTAGTTTCACAATAATATATATATATATATTTTGCAGCTATTCAAGTCCAAAGGCAATGCATCATTGTTTTTCTCCCACCCGTTTGTAGGAAGAATATCTAATCAACTAGAGGAGTAGGCAAACAAAAATCGAAGCCTTGCATTGGTTCCATTTGGTAGTTTTCAGGTGGATGGGTTAATGATAGGGCCCGCACTGCAATTTGGGAAAGCAACTAACGTGATGATATGAGTGATTTGGGATTTTAGAATTTAGCTGAAATGGTGTAGTTTAAGATTGGAGTCTTGTGTTTTAGTTTGGGCAAAACGATACACACTGCCAAATAAGCTTTTATTTTTCATTGAAATGACGTAGTTTTGGGGATGATTTGGCTAAAATAAAACATGTTATCATAGGGGATGAATTGCTAACAGAACCAAATTTCAGGGTATAAAATCAAAATTTCTAAACTTCAGGGTGTAAAATTCAAGCAACCCCAAACATTAGGGGTGTAATTTGCAATTTACCCCAAAAAATGGTCATGTTAACAATACTTCTAACTAAACTAAGACTCTACTAAAACTAAGAAAACAATCTATACTATTAATAAGAGAATTCTCCTTATTCGTCTTTAATTTTTGGCGTACCAAAATATTCTTGTACAAATTCTGAAGTAACATACCTTTTAGTTTATTTTTTTTTCCTATAAAAAGGTTAAAACAGTAATACTATCACATGTACAAAAGGGGAAAAAAAACCGTTATTTTTACCACCCATTGTATTCAAATATTTTATTTCTATTTGTATTTGCTATTTATTTGAATTCAAATACTTCAATTATCTTTATAAAAAAAATACGAAATTACTTCTTCCAAAAAAAAAACTCACTATCTCACTTAAAATCTACTCATTTTAATCCTGAAATTTCTATGGTTTTTTTTTTTTTTAATTCTTTAAAATATTCCAAAATTTTTGTTATCCAAAATTCTATACAGTTATCACAAATTCTCATCCATCCATACTAACGTATATCATCTTTCTTTTCTTTTCTTTTTTGTTTAAATCTCAATTTTTTTTTTTTTTACTTATCACAATTTTTATCCAAATCAATAAATTCAAATGTTCCAATGGGATTCAACTTCGTACGGTTCTCTATTTCATTTTTAAGCATTATTCCATGTGACTTTACCTCCTTCTTTAAAAAATAAAAATAAATAAATACACAATTATTTATATATCACTTTTAAGTATTATAACACTAAACCAAAAAAACAAATAAATAAAAAGAGTATTATTGCAGGCGCTAAGCGCATGTGATGAGTCTAGTAGAAATATAGATAAGTTAGGAGAAAATAAAATAAATCTAGAGCCTAATTCAAAATTCGAAATTCAAATTCAATTCGTACTTTTAAGTCAACTAAAAAACTAATAAGGAAACTAATTAAAATAAAATCAATTAAGGAGCATAATTTGTTAGCCTCAAAATATTAAGATTGGAATTTACCACAAATTGACATCGTCTTTGATTGTCTCTGGACCTCAATTTGGTAGATTGTTGCAACTGGCTTTTAATAAGAGGATTATTGTTGAGTTGAATGTGCTAAGATGGAGATATCAGCACTGACAACATTGCCACTAAAAACATGCTTAGTTGACTCCCTCCTTGGCTCCTGCATCAAACTCGTTGTGTTGGAAAGAACTCATCCTCAAGTTTTAAACTTTTAACAATACTTGTCTCAATCTCTCTGATGTCCAAACAATCCCTCCCATCGAATTCTTAGTAGAACTAGACAAATTATCACACTGCAATCATTATGAACATGGTTTAATGAACTCTTCCTTGAGGCTTGTTCCACGTTAATCGAACACATGAAGCCACTTCACGAACATGGTCCCTTTTTTTTATATAAAAATAAATATATATTCATATGAAAAATTTGATTGTGTTTTTTTTTTTTTTTTTACTTTTGAAAATATGTTATTAAAAATATGGTACCAAATACATTTTTTGCATTATGAGTATTTTAAACATATGTTCTCACAACACTTTTTAAATCGAATACAAATCTTTTTGTATCACTTTTTGTGTTCCATTAATTTATGGTCGCTAATCACAACTTACTTACCATGTAATATTAGTTTGACTTTCCTTATAAAATAACCAAAGTTTAAAATTTTTTTTTAAAAAGTCAAATATATGACAAATTATAATTTGTGGAAAAAAAATAGAACACAAAAAGTATAGACAATTTCTACACTTTTAAATCACAGTTTTGTACATCAATTTGAAAATCACAACCTAAACTCTCCTACCGAATGGGCCCCAGGTTTCTATTGCTTGTTTTCTCATTGGATTACAAGTAATTTCTTGCCTTGCTTGGGTTAGAGAGATTAGCTAGTTGTTAATAGGTTGCGTGCCATGAAGCTTATGCAATGTAAAAATCCATTGGTCGCTCGTCGGAAAATTTCATGAAGCGAGAGATTATGGGTCTCGAGGCCCAATTCCTGACGTAGTGACAGCATAGTGCTAATAGCCCACGCCATGAAGTGAAACAATTGGGCTGACCAAGACGCCTGTCTTAAATGAAGAAAAGACGGGGCTCAAGGGCGAATGATGAATTGGATGTGGTAAAAAGAAAAATCAACCTTCAACAATATAATTTGTTGATAAGGCACACATCCTCAAGAGACATTTTGGAACTAGTTGAAACTTGAAACAAGGTGATATAAACTATAAAGTGGGATTTGAGAAAGCCAATCACAAGCCCATACTTGTAACTTTGCATTTGAGTTCTAGATATTTTCAAACTACTTTCTTTTCCTGTCTTCGTTAGTATTTTAATTTTTTACCATATGTTTTGCCTTTTCTTAGTCATTCTTTTTTCTTTTTCTTTTTTTTCTTTTTTTTAAGATAATTTTAATCTATGACGTTCGTTTCCTAATAGTAACTCTTTATCATTTGATTAAAATATCAATTGTTTTTTGGTGTAGGTAGAGATCAAACCTCAAATCTTTTATTTGATAACAATAAATTTTACTAATTGAGTTAACTAGAACCCACGAGTCATTCTTCTTGAGTACTTAAAATAACGGTAATACAACTACCTCCCAACCTCTATTAATGATAGTGGACTTGATGTCAGGACATAAAATCTAATGTGAATTAAGAAAATCTAACTAATAGTTTTAACCTATCCTGAAATTGATGAGAGAAATAAATGAACTTGAAAACCATTTAACTTGAAGGGAAAATACATTATAATAAAATAAGCTGCTATATCTTCTCAATTTTATGTCCAATTGACATGAGTTCACAAAAAATACAATAATATAATCAATCATGGAATTCACCTGGTTTTTAGCCCTAAATACTACAATTTTTTTTATGGTTAGAGACTAAGAGTAACCAAAAAGTCATCCTAGGAAAAACACCAATTTCCTCCCTTATGTCTTTGGGTTAAAACCAAAAAAAAAAATTTAATTAATTAATTATTTTATTGGACAAAGAATACCCATTTTTTTGGTTTACAAGTACTAAAAGAACTAGCATCTGAGTTTGTTAAGAATCATATATTTTACATCTTCAAAACTTAATTTATCAATTGTACCATCTTATTTTACAACTCACCCAACAACCAAGATTCTATTTTTATATACAACTCATTAAAATATTATAAACTACACCATCAAATAATATAAAAAATTATGTGAATCTCTCTTCTCTTTAATCTCTCTTTCCTCTCTTCCTCTTTCTCTCTCTCTCTAGAAAACCTACAGAACCACCTTCTGCCAAAACTCAACCATAAACCCCAATTTGTCACCACCAAAATTACCCAAAAAAAAAAAATTTGCCACCACCAACCACCACCACTGAAAAACCAAACCACAACAATCAAAACCAAGAAAACAGCCATCCCAAAATCAAACCTCATAGCAAAAAAATAAAATAAAATCAACCACAACAACCACCACCCCCACAGCCCACCACCACCACCTAGAATCTACCACAACCACCATTAACAACCGCCAAAATCATATATCCACACCACAAACCCAAAACAAAAAAATAAATAAATAACAAAAACAAAAAAAACCAAATCCAATTCAGAACCGCTACCCACTACCACTCACCAAACCTAGAAAAAACCCACATCCCAACATCAACCGACCCACAAAACCCACAACCAATGTGACCCACAGCCCACAACCTCCATGCCACCCAAAACCCAACAACAACCCACAAAATCGCAAACCACCATGAATTCAGCCACTGATTCAAGTTTCAAGGCCACAACTACCCAAAATCAACCACAAAATCATTGCAAAATTGGTTAAGAGATTGGTGAGATGGTGATAGGAAGAGAGATCGACGGCATTAGGAAAGGAAGAGAGACCGACAACAGCATTGGGAGCAAGAGAGACTGGCGGTTTTGAGAGAGAGATGAGACTGAGAGACAAAAGAGATAGGAATTGGAGAGAGGGGATTTTTTTTTAAATTAAAAAAAAAAAAAAAAAAAAAAAAACTTTGGAAAAGAGAATAAAATATTATATAATAAGTATATGTTGAGGTACAAATTTTCAGGCCCTAATCTCATTTGCCCACTCACTAAAATACTCATACAAGCTCATAAACTATTTTGGGCCCACATAATTATTTCCTACATACTTCCCACATATTACCCAAATATTCTCCATATTATTACCCAACTTGGGCTCCCACAAATATTTCTCATAAAAGCCTCATAAATTATCTTGGACCCTCTCACAAATATTACCCATTATATTCCACATATTATCCAACTTGGGCTCTCACACAAATACTTCTCATACCACTATCAAAATTGGGTCACAAAAGTATACCATCTCTACAAAAAAAAACTCAAACTCATTTACCTTGTGGGCAAGATCCAAAAGCCCAACAAAACTCTATTTACAAAGTCTGTTGCTACACAGCACCCCTAAAGTCCGTTGCTACACGACGTTCTTACAAAACTCATTGCTACACGGCACTCTTACTAAGTCCGTTACTACACGGCAATATTTTTACAAAATCTCAAATTGTTTACAAGAAACCCAAATAATAATTTGGCACCCATTTATAAAAGGCCAAATACTATTTTGGCACCTATTTATAAAAGCCCAATATTATTTTGGCAACTCTTACAAAAGACCCAATACCATTTTATCAAAAAACCAAAACTATTGGGCAAACAATTATTCTACTAAAGCCCAAATATTATTTGGCAAAAAAGATTACATTATGCTTAAAACCGAAAACTATTCCTTGGCAAAAACATATTTTCATATATTACAGTCTCTAACTCATGGGAAATATAAATTACTCATATTTCAAAATTACTCATTCTACAAAATTTATGGAAACTATGCTTATTTTTTCATAATAAACTAACTACAAAAGCCCATGTATATTACTCATAGCAAAATTATTAATTTTATAGGGATGAACAAACCCAAAGAAGCCCAACAACAAGGCACAGCCTAGACAGCCCAGCCCATGTGCTAACTTAGCAACCAAGGTTTACTTGAGTAACTAAAGTGGTTAGACTAGCCACTAGTCAAGTTTCAACACAACTAAGCTAAAAACTAAAGCCCATTACCATCATTTTCAGCTCATCAAATCATATCAGAAGGGGACACATGTCCAGCTGAGCTTACACCCTTCCTTGGCAAGCTGATTTTCATGATTACTAATGTGACATAAAGCTGTGATGATAAGACACAAGGTTGAGAAGCTGCAGCCAGCCATTCTCTCCCTCTTCTCCAACACAATCAGTTAAGGAATGAAGAGCAACCATGAACAGACCATGGAAAATTCTGGAATTACTTGTAAACAGCTCATTACCATGCCAAAAACGTATACTTTCTGGTTCATGAACCAAGCACATGAATGTAAATGGGGAAATTTAGGGAAATGTGGTTTGGAGGGTACCAAAGAGATCTCCAGCAGAGGGCTTCAAGATTAACACCTGGCTTAGGGTGACACAATCTGCCCTAGGAAGCTCTGATATTAGCAGCAAACAATCAAAATCATTAGCCTAAAACATGCTCTAATCCCACTGGTTGAGGACAATCAGCATTCAATGCTAAGTCAGAACTCTAGCTGTTATTACTCAAAACAGCAAGAACATTCTAAAGTTGAACTTACCACTCTTGGGCAAATCTTAGAAACGATTTTCTAAGGATTTTCTAAAGATTGAGACTGATTTTGGCAGAGATTATTTGCTAAAAACCCCCCCCTTAAACTCAATTATAAATAGAGCTCTCCACCAACATCTCAACACACACCAATAGAGAAGAACTTTCTCATAAACTTCTTTATTTTCCTCTCTCTATAATTTTCTTCAAGCTCTTAGTAAGGTTCTGAGCCTCTGAGTCCTTAGTTTCAAACTTAAAAACTAAGCTCTTTAGCCCCTAACTTACAAATACCCCTCACACCTCTACTCATAAGCTCTTATCCACCCCAGCAAAAAGTCCTAGTAGCTTTACTAAATACTCTCTCTCTCTCTCTCTCACACTACTCATACTACCAAAATGATCCTCACTACTCACTACATATACTATATCCATAAGCATACCCTTACATCATAATGATCTTGCTGTGCTAGCTAGAATCTCTCTCTCTCCCTTCATCTCACACTAAGCTTTCTCCATTTCTTGTTATAATGGAACCCATAGTGTTTGTTTATTCATTTACTATTGAAGGTTATAATGTAATTATTACTATAGAGTTTTTCCATCATGTTCTTGTACTAGGGGACTTTTTCTCACTGGAACCTATGGATGATGATTTTGGAGATGTAGACACTCTCCTTAATCTGTGAAATAATTAACGACTAGAAATTTATTCTATTTTGTTTTATTTTACAGCTGGAATATTTTACCACTGGAATATTTTACTATTAGCTATTTCTTTGTTGCAGTATGCTATTCTATTGTGCTGACGTGTTTGTTGTAGGAAATGTTTTTAGGCCATCCCATAATCCTTGTCTGTCCCAACCTAGACCCAAGGCATAAAATAAGGCAAATTCTACAAATCTTCACTGATAGCCCTTAGTTCATGCTTCAAGCTCATTGACAAGTTTC
Organism: Quercus lobata; assembly: GCF_001633185.2. NCBI lineage: Eukaryota > Viridiplantae > Streptophyta > Magnoliopsida > Fagales > Fagaceae > Quercus > Quercus lobata. The sequence continues at coordinate 28,350,684 of NC_044904.1, read as the reverse complement.
GGTTTAAGCTTCCAACCCAATATAAATCTCATTTGTCGGAAGGAAGACTTTTCCACCCTCGATAGTATACAAACTCATAAATAGTGGGTTGCATATCTACCAACTGATTGTTCATTGTTGCTAAAAAAGTTTAGCAATAGCAACTCGGATGAAATTAATTTTTGAGGCATTGGGATGTAAAATAGCAACTGGGGGGTTTTTACACCCCCTCCCCCCCCCCCCAATGGTAGTTATCTAAACTTTCTTTCCGCACCACCCAAAAACTAAAAAGAAATAAAAACCAAAACCAAAACCTTAAATAGATTCTAAGTCAAAATAGAAATTTGATGCAATTTCTTAGCAGTTAGCACATGTTGGGGACAAATTTTTCACACCACATGACTTCATTTCATTGGCAACCTATACTACATCAACATTATTATGGATTTTGGGAAAACCTCTTTTAAAGCCTAAAGAGCCCATATTTACACAAAAAAGCATCAAAGCCCATGGTTTAAGCTTATAGCACATCATCTCATTTTTTGCTCATGATCTAAGCTCATGAGTCTCATTAGGGGAATTTTGGGAGTCGTGTTTTGGAGGGCCAAGAAGTATGTTCAGTAAAGCTCCAGTAGTTCAAAGTTGAAAAAGAAAGCATATTGCTTGGCATGTCTTTTCCAATTCTCTGAACTCTAACGGGTCAGTGTGCAATAGGTAACATTTAGTAAGCCTCTCGTATCACATAACACTTAAAATGATAAAACTCTCCATACTCTTTACATAAAAATTAATTTCCATCATATAATATAAGTTTAAAAATGTAATTATATCATTTCATATTAATTATATTATTATTTTCATTTAAATCAATCTCAAGCATATGGCTAAATATATATTAATATCTCATATCTAACATTAAATGCTTTCTTTACTCTCCAAGATTTGGTTAAAATACAAAGAGACCATAATTACATCTTTAAAACTTCATCAAATATCAACCAACTAGTCTATTACTTACCAAAATTATATATGGACTAAACATATAATTTTCCAAAAGATGAAACTTAGCCAAAAATACTAGAAACAGCTCCAGCAGAAGCTACAATAGCTCCAACAAAAGTTGCAGTAGCTCAGCAATTGCAATAGCTCCAGCAGCAACTTAGGTAGTTGACACATGTCCTAAAATGAGATCACTTGCCCATTAATGCCCAATCCCAGCAGCTTGTTGTCATACCCAAAAAGTAAGGGTCTTATAAAAGAAATCATACCATTTTAAGCTAAGATCCTTAGCCTTCAACTGCAATACCAGAAATAGGAAGGTCCCATAAAGGTTATCTTACCATTTTCAGCCAAACCATAAATTTAATGCCAAATATTTTTCTCCAGCTAAAGATGTCATTCAGATGACATCATCTAGCAACTACTACAGTAGAGCTGACAGCTGTGACTGACGTTGTAACAGCAGCCCTAGCAGCATTAAAGTCTCAAACCTTCTTCTTTTGACTAAAAAACAAAAAACACACTAATGAAACCACTTACTTTGTCAAAGACTATTCCTTATTTGCTAAATTTCCCTTCAACTAATTCTGATCTAGTTACATACTTGGCTCTATATAAAGAGGACCAAGCTACACACTAATTCAACCACTATCCATCTCTCCCTCACCCCCTTATTCTAAAACTTCATTCACTTTGCTGCCATATCTCTAAACATCTTCATATCTTTCTTCATCTCTCTTACAAAATCCCTCTTCTTAGATAACACCTATTACACACACTACTACCCATCTCTCCCACACTTTAATATTCTAAAAGTTCATCACTTTGCTGAACAAAAACACATCTCCATCTCTTTCTCTATTTCTCTTACAATACCTCTCTTCTTAGAAAGTAACATAACCCATGACATAACATAAAAAACCACTCTAGCAGTTATGCTCATGTATTTACTATATTTAACCTTCATATTATCTATCTCATACTTCCATATATTTCACAAATACATTCCTCACAAACTATCTATACATATTTCTCACATATATTTCTAATCTATCTCACAAAACATATAAATATATATATATATATATATATATATTTCTTATTATCTCCATACATCTTAAAAGATGCCAAACACTCTTCCAAGAATATATTACAAAAGCCCTTCTCATGAAAGATACTAAGGTCTTTCTCTTAAAAGGCACAAAGACTTCATATTAAAGTCATTCTCATTGAAGACATACATTTCTAATACTTAAAGCTATTTTTATGAAAGGCATAAACTTATAAAATTAAAAGCCCTTCTTATGGAAGACAATATCACTCATACTTGACTAAAAACTAAAAGAGCATTACATGGGGAAAATCATTTAAGTGCATAATTAAGGGGACAAACTTAACCAACCAATGCACACAGCTGGACATGTTCTCTCTCCCTCTAGTTGCACCCATTTTTCCCTTTCAATCATAAAGTCACCATGAAAGGACTCATAATATCATACTGCACCGCTGGACTCACTTCATCATGTTGTTGAAATATTATGTCCACTACTATTATACGACTGGAGCTACAAACTACGAAGATAAGTTATTATATTTTTATCTCCAATATTATACTATTGAGTATATTTTAATTTATTATCATTGTATTGTTGTACTTATATTATTCTACTGCTGGAATGTTATCAGCTCACTAACGCTATACAGCTCGAGCCACAAATCATATAAAAAACAAAGTGATGTTGTACAGCTGGAGTCAGAAACATACAATATAAGTCAAAATCTCTCTATCTTCAAGATTACATTATTAAGTACATATTAATTCATTATTATTGTACCGCTGGATGCAAGTTACTTTAATATTATCTCACTATTTAATAAACATGATCTCACTAATACTTCGTTAATGAACATACATATTAATAAATCGATCTACCACTGTTGCACATATATTATTTGGTCATGAACCACCACTAGACACATATTTTTGGAAATGAACTACCATTGGACCTATATTATTTGGATATGGACCATTGCTAGACATACCTTATCATGTTGAACATGAACCATGAATCGCAGCTGGATATGGATTATTGGACTCATCCCATTATCGGATATATGACACATAATTAATCACTTTCTAATATTGGACATCACTTAATAAACATAATAATAACATATCAACTTATCATTTAATCAAAGCTATCATGCTAAGCATATTATTTATATATTTCAACCATTATCATGATCATGAGACTTTGGGCCTTATCTATTTTGTAGGCTTAAAATGCACCGGAAGCCATTGGTTTATGCAGCCTAATGTTGAGTTCTGGATTGGACTTCCCAAAACAAACCTGGGCCTAACACAGTCACACCTCTAGCAAAAGACACGTGGCTACATGCAAAAAAAAACGCTCCGACAGCACCTTATAAGACATGTGCTAAGACAGTTGGCTTGCAATTACTCTTTAGAAAAATATAGAGTCAATGGATAGGTCTTTTAAAAAAACTAGCCTCATCACATGCTTCGCGTGTGCAATGAGGTTTCTTTTTTTTTTTTTTTTTTGGGAGCAATTAGAGAAAGAGAGACAAAGAGAAAGACAAAGGAATAGGAAAGTAATACAACAAAATTTATTAGAAACAAATGGTATGTTCATACATTCTTAATTGAGTTTTGAGTGATTGTTTTCTTTTCAAATTAGTGGGAACCTAGGAATAGATGTACACAATTGGATTTGATTCTTTAGAATTTGAAGAAGAAAGAGAAAATATGATAAAACTGGAGAGATATGTAGAATGAAATAACTGCTCTGTACTTTTTTTTTAAAAGAAAAACCATTCATTGGTAAATTGCCTTTATAAATTTATCTAAAATTTAGGAGCTTTAAAATTAGTAATGTTATATATGTAACCCTATTTTTTAATCTTTCTAAATATGAGAATTTGAGTGTATTTTGGGTACCAAAAAGTAGAAATCCAGTAAGAGTTCAAAAGGAGAAACGTCCCAAATAGTAGTATAGATAAATATAAAAACAAAAGTAGATTAAAATTTTAATATTAAAAAAAAAAAAGTGTAACAATTATTTGAGAACTGTCAATAGCTGGTACAGAAGCCTAGAAGGCACTACCGACCCACTAGACCCCTCACTCAACAGGTTTTCATCCCGTGAGAAATGGTAGTGCGGAAGAAACGGGTGTTGATAGATGCCATTGCTTTTTTTTTCTTACTTGGATTTGTATAAAGGGAAATGTTAACAGGCAGTTGTCTGTTATGATGATTTATCGTGGAGTCCATCTAACAAGTAATTGGTATAAATTGATTAATAATTAAAAATAATACTGAAGTGATAAGTAAAATTCAAAAAGTTAATTTTATTGACTCTACACTTTATAAAATTGGTCAAAAATCTGACAAAAAATTAACTTTACTGATGTAAAAGTGTTTCTTGATGAGCACCGCACGGTCGCCCTTAACACTACCCTTCTATAAAATCGTGTTTCACCTAGAGAGAGTTAGGAGTCAACACTTTACAGGCAGACCTAAGATTCCAGTGAAAACTGAAAGAGACAGTCTCATTTGTAAGTTAGCACTTTTCTTTAATACCACTCCAACACAGGGTACTACAACTCATTTGCAAAAATCTGTCACCTTGCTCCGAAATGAACTGGCTTCCTCCCGTGATAATTCTACTGGTCCAGTGGTCCGGAGCGAAATTTAAGGCAATTGTCCCCCCAATTATGACCCTGCACAAAAAGCCTACTCACAATTTCTATGCACAACTACGATAATCATGCTAATCTTTTTTTTGTTTCTTACTTTCTTTGATAAAACAATTATACCTACTGAATCACCCCCAAAAAAAGAAGAAAAAAAACCACAGCCCATTGTTGTTAGAGGATCCTTTTTTTCATTCTAAACGATGAAGGTATGAACTATACCTACAATTCATATGTGTATATTGGTAATATTGAAGAAGAGATTATCTTATTATTTATTAAAGAATAACAAAAAAATCGAGTTCTCATGCACTACAAGTTGACACTTGACAGTTTTGTATAGGATGTATGTATGTATGCCTCCCAAAAGCCAAAAGGTACAGGCAACACTGCAGTAGGATCCAAAGAAAAATTCATGATTCCAGATCAACTTTGGGTTGTAGTTTTCAATTTTATGAAAGGCCTGCAAAGCTAACTATTGCTGTAATAATACTTGTGGTTATAAAACTTTTTAATCTTTGTTTGTCTTCGACCTTCTTTTGTTGAAATTAGAAGCCGCTCTGATTTAATATGTCGACGTTGACGATTGGTATAGTAATCTTTTGCATGAGAAATGTGTTAAATCCAAAGTCAACAATCAACATATTTGAATGAAGCTAACCTCTATTATGTTTATCTATCTCAGATATGGGTCTCTTGAGCTTAGATTTACTATACCTATCAATACTGAAATTGGATTGGTCGTGTATCATTTTACAAGTTATATTTGTATTAAAAAAATTGGTAAAATGCATTATAATAGTTCTGTGGGGAAGATCTTTTTGTCTTCATGTATCTGATGTAGAGTCTGGCCTTTCAATACTAGATTAACTACTTCTATCTGCCGGCCTATTCATATGTAACGGTCAGTCTAATCTTATCTTAATTTGTGAAATTGCCCATGCATTACTTTGGGAGCTAGTTTGAATGGTAAAAAAAAAAAAAAAAAAAAAAAAAAAAAAAAAAAAAAACCTTTTGTAGGTGTGAAGGACTGAAAGAGTGTAAATTTACAATCAGATAGTTGAAGGTACAATTTGCCTTACTCAGATCACATAATTTACTATATAAACAAATTTTATTTTAAAAACCATAAAATCTAAAAATGTAAATGGTATTTGATATTGCTCAACAAAAAAATATCGACACAACATAGATATTTTGATATAAGTACACCGTTAGAAACTTTTCAAGCGTGATCTAGGGGGTGTTTGGTTTGTGTGTTTAAACAACCATTTTCAGTTTTTAAATAACATTTCACGCATTTCAATACATTTTTTCACCCACACGTACTTCTATAAATGTTTTCAAACAACAATTTTCAGTTTTTAAACACATGTACCAAACGGGCCCCTAGCCTCCCCTTTTTGATGAATGGTCACTAAAAATGATTCAAACTAAAAGCATCCGTACACCATAGATAGTTTTGGAATGGACAAGATGAACTAGAAAATTTATAATAAAAAAAAAAGTTTTTATATCCATAATACCATATATTTCTTCAAAAAAAAAAAAATTGTAATCTCTCTCTCTCTCTCTCCTAATAAAGATTTAGTTCTTATTTGATCACAATGTTTGCCCCATGATGGAGAAGCATTACAACCAAGTTAGGATGATCCCTTAGGAACAACTTAAACCATAAAACATGTTAATAACAAACCATCCGAAACATTTCAATTGTGGATGATAAAAGGAGTAGTTAGATTCACTTAGCAATAAATATCCTTACAACTTTGATGGTTTAATTAGAAAAGACGTGAAAAAAAAAAAAAAAAAAATAGTTTGATTATAAGTAGCCCATGATGTAAAAGATAATTATCATTTGTTAAAATTAATATCTCCAGAATAGTGAAAATTTAATTAAAAAAAGAAGGATAAAATTTATATACAGTACCTTAGGTGATATTCTTTAGGTTTTTCTCTTAAGATTTTGTCATGTGGTTACTTAACTAAAAAATACACTTTCATCTCATGAGAAAAAAACTACATGACAGAATTTTAAGAATGGAACTTAAAAAACAATATCTAAGTACTGTACATAAGTTTTGCCCAAAAATGAAAACCTTATTTATAAATCATGAAGAGTTGCCTTTGAAAAGACACTAATAAATTTTCATTTTGTTGAGACAAGCCCCAAAAATGTGACTTGACTATTCCTAGCCATTAGAGACTTTAAATAAATAAATAAATAAATAAAAACCTACTCAGCCTTGGCTATTACAAGCCATTAGAGACTTTAAAATAATCTCTCTTGTTTTTTTTTTTGAAAAGTTACGCATAAACAAGCCATTTTGTAACTGTCACACTCGAGTGCGACTGATCTTGCTCAAGTGACCATCAAGCAAGCCTACGTAGGAACTCACTTGTACCGTCTTATACATCACCTATCTTTGCTAACACTTTTGTTAGGATATATATGAATCATATTAGAAACATATGTCATTTAGAATTGGCTAATCCTTTGACAAAACACAATTTACTTGTAATTGGATAGATCTAGGATGTGTTTAATACTTCAAGGTACAAGAGTTAAAGTCCAAGTCTTAAAACCATGCAAATCTGTTCAAAAATCAAGTGAAGAAGTATTGTTTTTTAAAACTCAACAACTACCTTGGTAGATAGCATCTATCGAGGTTTAAAAGGGATCTTCAGCCTAATGCTCGACAACTTCTCAATAGATAACCTATTTATCAAGATTTACGAAAATCAGTTTTTTAGATCTAATTTCACACAAATCCGTGTATATTTGTTTAGGCTTTCTTTTTTTACAACCCTAAACATATATAAGGATTATTTTAAGGGACGTTACAGCTGATGCAAGTGGATGCAACTTAATGCAAAAGTTTTTTGCAAGCATATTGTGACCGGAGACATATGTCCTAGTTCTTCTTTCTCTTGAAGAAGTTGCTACATTTGTACGCCGTAAGGTTTTGTAACCAAGGAGTTTCATGATCTTTATCGTGTTGATGAATTAAAGAACTTTGTAGCCAACATCCTTCTCAATTTGGTGGTTAGTCACGTACTTGAATCTGTGCATTGATTGGTTAGTCACGTACTGGAAGCCGTGCATTAAAAAGGAGAAATAGTCACTATAGAACAAGTCCAACTGTGTATTAGGGTAAAGGTTCAACTGTAGATTGGTATAAGGTGCTGAGATTCTTTTACTTGCAACCGTTTTTTATGATAATAGTGGATTCTCGGGAGTGATGACCTTAAAATCACCCGATGGGATTTTCGTCTCGGAAGTTTTCCCCGTTCATAAACAAATCACCGTATCAACCTTATTTTCGACTGCATATTAATTTAGTTGGTGATTTGTTAGTGCTACCACGCGTATTACATATTCATTGAATTAATTAATTAACTTGGCTAATTAATTGATTAATTTATTACAAAGAGTCAATAAATTTTTGGCCCATCAAGTGGTATCAGAGCAGACACACTTTGATTAGAGTTAATCTTTGCTGTATGATCCATTGACCCCTGTTGTCATGGCTGCAACTGGCATGAAAAAATCTTTGTTTTCAAATACATCTTGTTTTTCTAATCTCTGCTTGATTTAGTGTATCAGAAGATGCAAGTCTAAAAATAATTTGAAATCTATCATGATGATTATTGGAAAAGATCTTAGCTTAACAAAGAAGAAACTAGATTGTTTCAAAATGAAAATGTGCAAAGGAGTTCGTCTGAGAAGAGTGAAAGTTAAAAGCTTTGTTCATAAATGGCAGATGAGAGAAAACACCATTCCTACTGATTTGTCAACTAAGCATGAGGTGTGCTTCATGATGAAGTCTGCATTTAAGATTATGGACACATATTTGTGGTACCTTGACAACGACTGCTCAAGACACATGACTAGAAACCGATCTCTCTATAAGGTTTTCGAGTCTAAGAAAGGTGGTAATGTCACTTTCGATGATGAAAGCAAATCACAATTTAGAGGAAAGGGAACCATCTCACTACCTAGACTGCTAGACATTGCAAATATGGATACATAAAAGGTCTAAGAGTGAACCTGTTGAGCATAAGTCAAATATGTGATTAAGACTTTATGGTGTTGTTCTCAAAAGGGAAATGCCTTATGTTTAATGAGTCTGGAAAGAAACTCATAAGTGGTGCTCGCACTCTAGACAACTATTTTGGCTTAGTCCCTGATGCTGATATTGTGTGCAATAGCATTCGTTTGCCAAACGAAGGTTTGTGGCACCAAAGAATGGAACATGCTAGTTACAAACATCTTTTAATTGTATCTAAGCATGAATCAGTTTTAGGGATACCAAAGCTCAGTAGAGTGAACAATGTGGTGTGTGAACCATGTCAATTTGGGAAACAAACGAAAGCTAAACATCCAAGCACTCAAACATTTGCTACATCTAGACCATTAGAGCTACTACATCTGGATCTCATGGATCCAACCATAATCGAGTCTCTTGGGAAAAGAGATACACCATAGTTGTGGTAGATGACTTCACTAGGTACACTTGGGTCATTCTTCTAAAATCCAAGTTAGATGCTCCTAAGCACATTGAGGCCTTATGCACAAGATTGCAAAATGAGAAGAGCTTAAAGATTGATCAAATTCAAAGTGGCCATGGTAAAGAATTCGAGAACTCTTACATGGAGTCCTTTTGCACTAGATCAAGTATATCTCAAGAATTCTCTTCTCCTATTGCTCCTATTACTCCTCAGCAGAATGGTGTAGTAGAAAGAAAGAACAAGGTTATTCAGGAGATGACTAAAGCCATGTTGCACAACAAGGATGTGGTTAGAAACTTATGGGAAGAAGCCCTATGAGTTATGGAAGGAAAGGAAGCCAAATGTTAAGTAATTTAGAATTTTTAGAAGTACTTGTTTCATTCTCAAAGATAGAGAGAATGTGGGAAAATTTGACTCCTGAAGTGATGAAGGAATATTTATGTGATACTCCTCTACAAGCAAGGCTTATCAGGTATACAACAGGAGAACCAAGAAGGTGATGGAAACTTTAAATGTTGTGATTGATGAAGTTTCAGAGAAAAATAGTGAGGAAATCCCCAAAGAAGTTCTTCCTCCCGAGCCCAAGGATGTTCAAGAAACTTTTGAACTCTTCATTACTTGAAAGTTCTCGCATATGATACATCCATGTTTATTACCAAAACCTCTCACCGAATTTAAGAACCTCTTAAGGATTTTTCATTATTATTATTATTAAAACCAAAAACTCTGAAACTCTCACAATTTTCCACGTCAGCACAATATTTAAAAAATAAATAATAAATCATTATCATTTTTTTAAATAAAATTATTTTTGTAAACTATCTTTCTAACAAGTCCAATTTAAACTTAAACTCATCATTAACATTTTTTTAAAACAAAATTATTTTTGTTTAGTCCAAACTTAAGAAGGAGTGAAACTCTATCTCTCTAACAAATCCAATTTAAACACAAATTTAAACGTTGATAAAATATGAAAGTTCAAAAACGTGTAAAAACACCTTTGAACGTTTAGACCCCCAAATTAAAACTTAATTGATTCAAGCAATATGTCAAACAACAAGTGTGCGGAAACTTAACATATGCTATAATATGAAATTGATTAAATAATATCTAAGCCATAACAGATTAATATCCACAGCAGATAAATGAAAAGGCAAAGATAGAGAGGAAGGAAGATGCAAACACAAAGACAACACGCGATGTGTTATCGAAGAGGAAACCGAAGCCCTCGACGTAAAACCTCTCCGCCGCCCTCCAAGCGGTAAACAATCCACTAGAAAATACATTTGGGATACAAGGATAGCAATAGACCCTCCAAGCCTAATCTACCCAGTGCACCTAAGCCCTCCAAGCTTCTTGCTCCAACGAGGTTGCGCCGAACCTTTTTCTTTTCTAGCTTCCCGGATTCCGCTACTAGACCATAGCATCAACCAATGAAGATTGGTTCCTTCCTAACTGCTTCCCAGAAATCCAAACGACTGTCTCACAGTGATGATGGTGGTGAGAACCAGGTTTGGTATAATGCCTCTCAAGGATTTAACAATGAAGAGGAAGAGAGTTGAGGAATTTGAAGAGATTCTAAGGTAGAGATTGTGGGTGAAACAATCTGGTTTTTCTTTAGGGTTTCTCTCTCAAAATTCTCTCTGGAAGCTCTCTTTCAATCGTGGGTAAAAGGGGTATTTATACTGGAGTGGAGAGGAATGTGAAACGTCAGGTTTTTACAAAACAGGGGTGGCTCGCGGCTTGACCTCGCGGCTTGACCAAGTCGTGAGTTCCAGTCGCGAGATAACCGTAAGGCCAGTTGTCCTGTTTTGTCCTGTAGTGCTCCAGCTAGCATGACTGTTCATCTTCCAGCATGCTTGGCACGTGTGCTGCTTCTGGCGGCTTGCAGCCGCGAGTCACCCGCGAGTCCCAGCCGCGAGTCTCTGTTTTCTTGCACACTCTTGAGCAATCTTCACTCTATCTCACTCACTACCCTTACATCAAACCCACCTAAATACAGGGTTACTAAATGCTGAATTACAAGCAAATTTGGCACGGAATAAAGCCAATTAGATGGTTGAATAAATTCAACCTTACAATCTCCCCCTTTGGCTATTCCGTGACAAAACCCTAAAACAGACTCTAGACTTAACATGTGAGTTGGGAACAGTTGAACAAAACTCACTCACACCTAACTCTAGAAGCTGTGAAGCTCTTGAATCATATGAACATAATACTCCTGAAACACAACAATACACCATGATCATTGTAAGCAGAAAATTATACAATGCATATGAAATAGGCAATATGTGATCAAGCAAAGATGGAGTTATGAAACAAACCATGGCTTGATCAACCAAGTGAACACCACAAGGTAGTGATCACAGTGCTCATTCACACTTGGAATGAACACAAGGACATACAAGTTAACAAGCACAAGGCAAGACACTTGTATGTTCAACACTCAACCAATGCATAACCACAAGATATATGCATCTAGGAACAATCCTACAAGGGCACAAGAGTGACAGTATATAAACCAAAATGCATAACATTTAGATTAAAGTACTGATTTTTAACATAGCATAAAGGCTGCACTAAGCAAGGTACAAACCATAAAGCCTACAAACTATGTATAAAACATAAACCCTAAAAGCTTACAAAAGCATATGGGTACAAACACTAAACAACCTGAATAACATCATCAAAATATATTAAAGTTTAAACCAAGAGTATATGATAAGAGTTAGAAACAACTATACACCAAAACACAGTGTATCAAACCCATATAAACATAAACTAGTCCAACAAACAAAACATATATATAAACAAAGTCTCTGATTTTGACAACTCCCCCTCAACACATTACTCCCCCTTAAGAGCTGCTTTTCTGCTTCTCAATCATCTCCCCCTTTTTGACAGGAATGGCCAAAGGGTCACTGTTCAGGCTGAGTGGTGAAGCTGTCAAGTTTTGCTGACAAGACATCAATCTGGTCCTACATGGCTCTCATCCTCTCAGAGTGCTCAGTCTGGACTTCTCTGATCCCTTCAAGTCTTTCCAGAATGATTTGGAAAGAATCTGGAGGTGTATCTGAAGAAGTTGATGCTCTAGCTCTTTTGCCACTCCTTCTGGGTGTTGAGGTTGATGCAGGCCCTGCTGCCTCTGCTTCAGTATCCATTGGGACATCTTCTCCTTCATCACCTTCATCTTCTTCTCCTGGAAGCCTAACACTAATCCTTTTGCAGGTAAGTTTGTTGATTGCAAAAGGTGTGGACATGGGACTGATGTCTTGAGGGATTGGAACACCCTTCCTTCTAAAAATCCTCATTAGCAAACTGGGAAAGATCAATTTTGGCCTAGAGGTTGTTCTTGTCTCATCCACAATGGTGTCAAATATGTGGGAACTTCTGTCTATGAAATTCTTTTCTTTGAGATCCATCAGAAAGATTGCCCTAGCACAATTGATTGTAGTCAATTTCTTAATGGGATAGAGGTTAAACATCATGATGATTGTTAGACACCTCATGTCCACTGGAAAGGCAGTGGTATTCAAACATTTTCCCTCTCTCTGCCCACCTATCCTCTGTTGAACTGTTTCAATAGAGACACTCCTATCCTTGTAGTTGATAAATTCCTCATCTTCTAATCCTTCAAGCCTTAATGCATCATCTATGACATGTGCATCCAAAATGAATTCTTTACCTCTAACCCAGCAACTTAACTCATTCTCCTTTATCACAGCATTTGAGTAGAATTCCCTAATCAGGGGTTCACACACTACAGGGAAGTCACTCAGAAGCTTTTCCCATCCTCTTCCTTCAAAACAGCTGGGGATAAAGGTTTGTCTCAAATCCTCCAAATCTACAAATCTTTCTTGAATAATTCCTGCTTTCATGAAGTTATCCCTGTATCTCTCAAAATGATGAACTGACCTAAACAGTTTAGGATCCATTTTCAATCTTTTGTCAGCCTTCTTTGCAGGAGTTTTCTTCTTAGGAGGTGAGGGAGCCATCTGTGAACAATCAGAAGAGGCCACAACAGCATAGAATAGTACATGTGCAGAATTAGTCAGTACCATGTAATTAACAAAGAGATATCATCCATACCAATGAGCTTTGAACATTTAAACACAAGCTACTTAGATCAATCACATGGACAAACAAGCCTAAGATAAGAAACACATAAAAAATCATCAGATATAGAAACTATCCTAAAGGCAGGTATAAGTCAATGAGACAGATAATGGAAAATGATATGTCCAAAAAAAAATATTGTGAAGCTCACATATGCTCCCAAAATATTTTCACAATAGAGCATGCATATTTAGCACAGTAAAACTCACAGCCTCAAAAGGGACAATTTGAAACAACTCAACAGCACAAAGTTCAGATAAAATCAAAGAATCACTTAGCCAAGCACAGGATGAAGAGCAATAAGGAAACAACTAAGATCAAAACATATTCTAGCAGTAGCATTCGCAAGAGAGGCATGAACAAGGAACAAAAAAAGAAAAAAAAAAAACGAAACACAAACCCATTTCTAAATCACAAACATATGCGAAAAATCAAAGGGAAAAGCACAAAATCAAGTAGAAAAGAGTGCAAAACTGAAAACCCATACCTGTGATTTGAAGATTTTGAGCTACAAGTATGCAACAATGGAGATTGAAGATGAGAGCACGGAATGTTTGGGAGGGAGATGGTTTAGAGAGAAGATGAACAGTCACAAATATTCGAGGGAAAACTGAAAAAGATTTAAAAACTGCTCCTGTTTCTGCAAAACACGCGTTTTTCGCGACTGGAATAAGTCGCCACACAGTCGCCAGCTCAAGCCGCCAAAACACACAAGACCAAAAATTTGAAAAATTTTTCTAAGTGTTTTTCGCGATTGGAAGGTCTACCCGCGAGTGAGTCGCGAGCTGAGCCGCGAAAATCTCTGAGTGAACCTCGCGACTGGACCTTCCACTCACGAACAAGTCGCCAAAAATGACCAGCGAAGATGCGACTGCGTCTCGCGACTTGACATACCCGCGACTGAGCCGCCAAAACAGGGCAAAAACTGGATTTTTGAGATTTTCAGATTTTTCAAACAAAATACTTTCCAAAAACACCTAAAACACTCAAAAACCTTTTTGTGCTTGAATTAACAAAGATTGAGCATGTGAAAACACATTTCATCAAGTACAATCACACAAATGAATATGGCATTTATTGAGCATAAACTTGTGTGTTGTGTGTGGATATCAACAATGAGATAGTCCTTAGTCTAATGTGAAGCTTCAATGATCAATTCAACCAAGACATACACAATTAGCACTAGATCATGTGACCCATCTCACTTATAGAAGTATGAATATATGACCTCCCACAAAAACTTGATAACATAATTTGGAGCTTTACATTTGACTCCACTTTCAATCATATCATTTGATCTTTTTGATCTTTTGAGACAATCTCCTCTCATTGTGAGAGTGATATTTGATATTTCACTTTCATGAATAAGCCTTTGGCTTTTTTTTTTTTTTTAAAAAAAACATTCACTTTAATATAAGGTCGCTTACCCTTTTTCCTAGTCAAATACTAGAATGTGCGACAAGCTTTTGCAGCTCAATATCTCTTTTCATTTGGAGATTTACATTTGGTGAGCTCTTTTTAGCAAAACAAAAATAAAGAGTGGGAAGATATGTAGACACAAGTCTATGCATGTCTCAAGATCAACATAACCATTCACTAATCATTCATGACGAGATTGAAGATCTATTTACAACAATCACATAGATTTCAAGATTTTTCCCACAGTAATATAAGTGCATGAAAACAAGCAATGCTCGAAAATGCACAAAGCCATTAGCACAAAGGTACAAGGCAAAACAATTTTTGAGACAAAACTCAACAAAATCAATCAAGCTTTTTGATTTTCTAATTTTTATGTGATTTTTGGATTTTTGACACAAGAAACAAAAAGATTGATACGACAAAATTAAAGATATTCACAAGGAGACAAGCAAACAATCAACAGCAAAAATAGCAAGCAAACCAAACAATCATTGTCACAAAGCATAGAAAATATTAATGCATGGACATGTTGTAATGCTTATGCATGAGTACCCTTTTTCACCCACACGTCACTTGCGTTTGGGGTGATTTCCTTATAGGATTGGGTACGGGAGTTAGGGCTTTCAAACCTTCGTGAGAAGCTTTCCAAGCAGTTGGTGAATGCACCAATCATCTTCATCACGTTCATCATTCCGGGATCACCATTCTGATCTCTAGATTGATCTCCAGCCCAAATTCTTCTATCATTTCTAGGTCCTCCTGACCTTTGAGGAGTTGCACTGTTCTTTGCTCTCAGCTTTTGGCAATTTGGTCGAGTATGCCCTTGAAGTCCGCAATAATGGCACACATAGGTTCCTCTAGGACCTCTTTGTGGTCGTGGACGTGACTTGGCACGAGATTCAGACCTGCCCACAGACTGATTACGGGGATTTAACATCCGTTGGTTCACCACATTCTTCTTCTCCTCCACCTCGAGTCTCTCACCAGTAGGGTCAGCTACAATTGGATCTTTGGCCTTTACAAAATTTACTTCTTTAGTGACATTTCCAGATGACCCACTTCCTCCGGTATATCCCAATCCGGATTTGTCTGAAAAGCTCTTTTGAGATGAGATAACATCATCTAGCTTCTTGGTGGTGACCCTCTCTACTTTAGCATTTGCTTGCACAACCTCACTCTCAAGAAATCTTACTTTTGTGTAAGTTTCGGACAACTCACCATTCAGAGTTTCTATCTCACATTTGACCTCCCTATATCGGATTAGAAGACTTTTGTAGTCCTCCTCAGCCTTCTTCATTTTTCTCACAGCAGCCTTGGCCACCCTTGAGTACTCCCCGGACTTCTCCAAGAGTGAGTTATAATTCTCCTGAAGAATTGCTGTGCTTCCATCTTCTTCAGCATCCGATTCTTCAACAATTCCTAGTGAGTCATCATCACTATGTTCTCCAAGGTCTCGCACAAGCAGATTCAGCTCATCTGAAGACTCAACATGAGCAATAGTCATAAAAGCCGAATAGTTCCCCTCTCCATCACAGCTCTCTTCAGATTCTGAGTCAGACGAATCCGAGTCACTCAAGGTCGTGGCATACACTTTACCTTTTGATTTCAAATAATTTGGACATTCCTTCTTAAAGTGTCCGTGTCCGTTACATTCGAAACAAGTGACACCTTGTGTGGATTGGGATTCTTTTCCATCTTTCTTTTTGAATTCCCTCTTTTCCCTTCCAAAACTTTGGAATTTTCTTTTATCATCAAATTTGCCATTATTTTTGAATTTCAAGAACTTTCTGAAATTTTTGACAAGCTATGCAACATCTTTGTCAACCACATCTTCTCCCGATGAGTCTTGATCTTCCACCTTCTCACTAATGGTCTTTAGAGCAAGAGATTTACTCTTCCGTTGATTGAGCAGCGACATCTCATAAGTCTGAAGAGAACCAACCAGCTCCTGCACTTTGATGTCATCGAGGTCCTTGCTCTCTTCAATTGCTGTCACTTTAGCACGAAAACTTTCCGGCAATGATCGAAGGATCTTCCTTACAATCTTTGAGTCCTCCGTTTTCTCCCCCAAGTTGAATTTGCTGACAACCACTTCATTTAGCTTCCCATAGAAAGAGTCAAAAGTCTCATCCTCACTCATTTTGAGCTCCTCAAACCGAGTGGTCAGCATTTGTAACTTGGTGTCTTTCACTTTCTTCGTGCCTTCATAGGTGGTTTCCAAAATCTCCCATGCTTCTTTGGCAACGGTAATATGAGAAATCCTGTGAAATTCATCTGGAGACACACCACAGAAAATAGCATTGAGTGCTTTACTGTTAGCATTAGATGCAGCAAGTGCTGCCTTATCCCATGTGGATTTGGCTGCCTCAGGTTTGGTCCAACCAATCTCAACAGCATCCCAAACTGATTCATCAATAGAACATAGAAAAGCTCTCATGCGAACCCTCCAAAAAGCATAATTACTACCATCAAAATATGGAGGTGCATTAAGGGATTGAGACCTATCCATCTCAAAAGGGAGTCAAGGATCACACAATGGTAATGAAACCAATATCAGTGTACCCGCTCTGATACCAAATGAAAGTTCAAAAACGTGTAAAAACACCTTTGAACGTTTAGACCCCCAAAAAACAACTTAATCAATTCAAGCAATATGTCAAACAACTAGTATGCGGAAACTTAACATATGCTATAATACGAAATTGATTAAATACTATCTAAGCCATAACAGATTAAAAACCACATCAGATAAAAGAAAAGGCAAAGATAGAGAGGAATGAAGATGCAAACACAAAGACAACACGCGATGTGTTATCGAAGAGGAAACCGAAGCCCTCGGCGTAAAACCTCTCCGCCGCCCTCCAAGCGGTAAGCAATCCACTAGAAAATACAGTTGGGATACAAGGACAGCAATAGACCCTCCAAGCCTAATCTACCCAGTGCACCTAAGCCCTCCAAGCTTCTTGCTCTAACGAGGTTGCGCCGAACCTTTTTCTTTTCTAGCTTCCCGGATTCCGCTACTAGACCATAGCATCAACCAATGAAGATTGATTCCTTCCTAACTGCTTCCCAGAAATCCAAACGACTGTCTCACAGTGATGATGATGGTGAGAACCAGGTTTGGTATAATGCCTCTCAAGGATTTAACAATGGAGAGGAAGAGAGTTGAGGAATTTGAAGAGATTCTAAGGTAGAGATTGTGGGTGAAACAATCTGGTTTTTCTTTAGGGTTTCTCTCTCAAAATTCTCTTTGGAAGCTCTCTTTCAATCGTGGGTAAAAAGGGGTATTTATACTGGAGTGGAGAGGAATGTGAAACGTCAGGTTTTTACAAAACAGGGGTGGCTCGCGGCTTGACCTCGCGGCTTGACCAAGTCGCGAGTTCCAGTCGCGAGATAACCGTATGGCCAGTTATCCTGTTTTGTCCTGTAGTGCTCCAGCTAGCATGACTGTTCATCTTCCAGCATGTTTGGCACGTGTGCTGCTTCTGGCGGCTTGCAGCCGCGAGTCACCCGCGAGTCCCAGCCGCGAGTCTCCGTTTTCTTGCACACTCTTGAGCAATCTTCACTCTATCTCACTCACTACCCTTACATCAAACCCACCTAAATACAGGGTTACTAAATGCTGAATTACAAGCAAATTTGGCACGGAATAAAGCCAATTAGATGGTTGAATAAATTCAACCTTACACATATCATGTATAGCAACGGAAAGATAAATAACACAAAGATATGATCACTCAGAAAACCAAACCGATAAAAACTTGGAGAGGATTTAACCTAACTATCCTCAAGATAAACCTGAATCCACTATCTTGAAAGAATCGAAATTCATACAATAAGACTTACAAGCCTCCACGCTCGACTTTTTATTGCTACCCACCAGTAGAACTTACTGACACGACCACGTGCAAGCTCCAAATCCACGGACTCCTTCTTTCTTGGATTCTCCAGCAAGTATAAGCACACCCACTTGTGTTTCTTTAAGTTCTTATAGCAACAACTGAATAATCATCAAGCTCTTGAACGAATCTCCTTCTTGATAATTCTAAGCTTGTGTAAAGGAAAGCTCCTCACAGATCTCACAAGAGATTTACACAAACAGCAATATGAGCAACACTAAAATGTGGTTAGGGTTTGCCTTTTATACCTAGGGAAAATTAGAAAACGCTAAGCATTTTAAACAAACTAGGGCTGGGTTGGAATTCTACAGGAAAACACCTCTGACCTGATTTTCGATTGATCGAGCCTAAGCTTCGATCGATCGAACCAGGCCGAGAAGCTTAAATAACTTCTACAACAGTTTATTCCAACTTTACATAAATGAACCAACTTTGAGCAAGTCTAAACACAACTAAACATATTGTTTTAATCATGGTTTGCCAACAATACACATTAGAGTTCTAAATACATAAAAACAAAAGTCTTTAGAACCTAACAGTCTTGATATAGAATTGAAAATCTTGAGATTTGTGATAAAAAGATTTTAACCATAAATAATGCATGTGTTTTAGCTTAGTATTCAATAGCCTCCACGGTAGATGAAGCAACGATTGAATATAGTAATTCTCTAAGATATATCACCTCCAAAAAATAAAAAGGAAATTATATGTTGTAGTAGACTTTCTTGTCTACACATCCGGTAAAATTGGAATTTGGGTAACCAATCACCTCCAACTGATTTATATGCATGTAAGTCAACCTGTAATCATTGGTTCCTTGTAAGTATCTCAACCTTTTTCGCAACTTTCCAATGATCCAAACCAAGGTTGCTTTGATATCAACCTAATGAGATACCAAGTGTTGAAGTAGACTTTCTTGTGTGCGTACTTTCACTAGTTTTGGGCAAAGCAAAATGAAAATACAATTGTTTATTTCTTCCTCAAAACCTTTAATGATATAAACAAATGTTTTATCTTACATGGTCCAACACTAACTACAGTTAGTCCTCCACGTAATTGAACAAAAAAATTCAACATAAATGAAAAAAGACTTTTACATGTACACTCCTATAGTCTAATCATACATGTTAAATGTTTCCCTCCAAAATACAACGTGAGAACCGGTTTACCTTCAAAAGTTAGTTCCATGAGCGACCACTACCATGACCCCTCCCACGATCTCGAAAACCCCCATGTCCTGATTGATTGATATTCATTGAAACAGTCAATTTTAGTAATCAAATTCACGCACTCATACATGTAAACACCATGACAAGCGTGCACGTGTATGCGCACGTGTCTAAGAATATTCAAGCTAGTCAATTAACCTGACGGGGGAGGAGGCGCACCACACCCCATTGCAGCCAAATCAGGACTGACCTTCTGTCCAGCTTCCTCAAGTATGCTGATGAGATCCTTTGCAAATCTAGCATTTGCGGCAGTGAAGAAAGTGTGCAGTTCGTTTTGCCCCGGCCCTTCCTATTCGACCAATACGGTGAACATAGTCCACAAGGGATCCAGGGAAGTCATAATTTATCACATATTTCACGTCCTTCACATCTGCCACGAAACAAAAGAGCATTATAAGTTATAAGAAATGCATTAGACCAACGATCTCTCACATCAGAAGCTTATTTAGATCAGAGAATCTATGATCTCAACACATTTCTGCATTTATGCTAGTGTGTTGTTGTAGCAAATAAACACAAAATGTCAGATGAATACCCCCAAAAACCATATTCTGGCAACAATTATGCACAGAGGGGAAACGTTCAAGGGCAATATCCAATATCCATAGACATGAAAACAAGTGGCTCAAACAAATATACAAGCAGGATCCATGTGACAAATAACACCATAAAGCCCATCCAATAAAATTAAAAGAAGACTTAAATTAGGGACAACAAGAAGATCAGATAATAATTTCCTTCCAAAATGAGATGTTGATGATGAGTGCTATTAGTAAATCGTTTACCTACACAATTTCCTGTACTAAAATAGAATTTCTATCAACTCTTTGAACAAGCTTTAAGAGTTTTATCTCCATACCTAAACCACGAGCTGCAACATCCGTAGCAGTCATTATAGGACTCTTGCCAGCTTTAAACTCTGAGAGGACCCAATCCCTCTCTGCTTGACTTTTATCTCCATGAATTGAAAGAGCTGGCCAGCCATCCATGCGAAGCTGCCAGGTAATCTGATCACATCCTTTCTTGGTATCCATGAAGATCAACATTCGGCTGCCATCCATGATATCCTCCAGCAATTTAACCAATCCGGAAAATCAAACCTATGAGTAAAATGACCGCATCAAATCTCATATGATGAGATCTTGAAGAAATTAGAATATACAAGAACAAAATAGAAATGGGGCCTACTTGTTATATTTCTGGTTTTCAGAAACAATGTCAACGTGCTGGCGTATATAGCATGGTTAGCTTTCAAATCTTGAGATCCTATTATCACCTATGCAAAGTCCAAGATAAGAGCCAATCACATAACATAATCGCACATTACAAACAGATACACATACCACAAAAGCAGGAACTTTCAAGAAGGGCATATGCCCTCTAGAACTCCGGCAATTACAAACCAAGCCATTAAACCTGGGAAATTACCCTCAGTTTCAAGAAAAAGGAAAGAGGGGGGAGGAGTAGGGGAAAATTCAGAAAAAACAAGCTGCCTCAAAACGAGTAAAATGACATATGAGTTATGACTGGCAACTACACACATCAAAAGTATAAAATAAAAACGAAACACAGAAAAGAATATATCCTAACAGAAGAAATCCCACAACTGCAGTAGGCAGTAGCAAAATTAAGTTAGAACACCTTACTTTGTACAGGTTGTAAAGAAACTGTCTAGCAAGTTGTTCAACCGCTTTAGGCCAGGTAGCACTCCAGTACAAAGTTTGACGATCTGGGCTAATCTGCATTGAACAAAAGATTAGGAGCGAAGTAAAGGGCCCATCGCATTGCTATTAGTGAAACTTAACAGTGGATTAGCTGGCATCTTCAAAATACCACATTTGTACTACTTGCAACTGGGCATAAACATTACGAAGTGATCATTAAAGCAATCAGTATTCCAGGACCAGGGTCAATCCTAGAATGAAGCATTTATTAAATCTCAACAATTATAAAACTAGTCGCATACCCGCGCGTTGCGCGCGGTAATTTTTTTAGGATGGTCTCATTAAATATTTTATTAATACTATAATTTTAGTTATTAACCATTTGATTTTCATTAGTTTTTAAGTCAACAAAAACCTTAAATATACCTTTTTTTTTCTTTTTTTTCTTTTTTTTTTTTACCTTTACACACACACACACACATAGTGAATCTTTACACATATCTTTAAAAAAACTCTATATATTCCACTTTTTTGGATGCGTAAAATTATAGACTACTACTCCATAATGATAGTGGCTAATTAATTTTATATATTTTTTTAGTGATCTCATTTGTAACGCTTCTTACCATTATCATATATTTACTAACTGATGATTTGCATAATAAAGACGATAAATGAGAGGTAGCATTGTTCATTAGATTTTTGAAAGTAATAGTGCATGAAAATTATATATATATATATATATATATATATATATATATATATATTATAAATAAGGTTAAATGAAATGTCAAAAAATGGATTTTTAAATTTTCTAACTTTATTTCTTACTCAATTTCTACTACTATCAGAGAACATCTCCTTTTTAGTTATGATTAATATGGTTTCCATAGTTAGAATTTGATTAGTTTTAAATTTAAATTTAGTACTACGATTGTATTTAATTGTTGATTGTTGATTTAATTTTTTAAGTGAATTAAACGGTTTATGTTACTACACTGTAAAGTTTTTAATGTTCTCCACACGGTAATCTCTATTTTATTTTTTACTTCTCCTAACAACCTCTTTGTTTTCCAATCAACGATTACTAATTGACATTTGGTTTTTTTTTTTTTCTTTATCTACTCTTTATTACTTTGTATTGGTTTTTTTTTCTATACCATCTCTCTCTCTCTCCATTGGCAACCTATCGTTTTCCAAAATTTGATGATGATTCTATGACATTAAATATGCATTATTAGTTTTTTTTTTTTTAATTTAGTGTTTTAACTTGATTTATTTTGTATTTCATTCTTCCTTTGATGCATTCGGTGTGAGAATGAGTGTTTCCCTATCATTACTCCACTTAATGTGGACAATTTTATTTATTTAATTTAGGCAAAATATTATATTTAAAATTTTTAAAAATAAAAAAGGAGTGAAAATATAAATAATTTAATGATATATATGGGGGATGTGGTTGAATTTAAATTTTAAATAAAATGAAATGAGAAAAAAATAAAAATAAAATACATAACTGTAAGGACACGATTCTTTTGCGGCCCAATAAGGATGTTGGGCTCGCACATGAAAGATCCCTCACAATATGATTTGTAGAGAGTGAGAAAGGTTGAAGAAAGTGTAAATGTTAAAAAAAAAATGAGTACAATTTGATGAGCACAATTTTCTTTTATTTGAATTTAAGTAAAATATTACATTTTTTATTTTTTTTTTAAAGAAAAAGAGAGAGAAAATATAAATAATTTAATGATAAGGAGGATGTGGTTGAATTTCAATATTGAGTAAAATGGAAGAGAAGAAAAAAATAAGAAAAATTAAAAGATATAACAATAAACACTAAATTATCCAAATTATGCTATGTATTGGAATACTATTTTATTTTTATCTACTATCTTTAATTTTTTATAATGTAATCGGATAAAATTTAACAATCAAAGAGCAAAATAATAATAATAATAATAATAATAATAATAATAATAATAACTTAAAACACAAAACTAAATCGTATCAACATAAATTAGAGTTTTTAAAAATACAAAATTTTATGAACCTAAAGCGGAGATGCAATAAAAAATAAAAATCCACCAAAACATTGAGAGAGATAAAAATCCACCAAAATATTGTGAGAGAGAGAGAGAGAGCCTTTTTGTGAGAGAAAACTATGCAAAGAATGGAAAAGAGTGACAAATTTATAGTTAGAGGGAAGGGATAAGAAGAGATAAATAAAGGAAGATGAAGAGAAGGATGAATAGCAATATTAAAGTAGAGGGTAGTGGGGAAATGAAAAGGTGAGGGAAGAAGAAAGGTTGAAGAAAATGTAAATATTTAAAAAAAATAAGTGAATGTAAAAAAAAAAAATTATAGGAAAATTGGAAATAAAAAAGAAATATATATAGATGTTAAAATTGATAAAGATGAATATGTAAAGTCAATAATCTATTTATATATATATATATATATATATATATATATTTGTAAAAAAAATAGGAATAAATATTAATTATATATAGATGTTAAAGTCGACAAAGATGAATATGTAAAGTCAATAATCTCTCTCTCTCTCTATATATATATATATATATATATTTGTAAAAAAATAGAAATAAATATTAATTATTTGGCGAATGATATGGTGATAAGGTGGTGCAACAGGAGCTCAGCAGCTATAAATGCTTCTACTATCTTTAATTTTTTATAATGTAATCGGATAAAATTTAACAATCAAAGAGCAAAATAATAATAATAATAATAATAATAACTTAAAACAAAAAACTAAATCGTATCAACATAAATTAGAGTTCTTAAAAATACAAAATTTTATCAACCTAAGGCAGAGAAAATAAAAATCCACCAAAACATTGAGAGAGATAAAAATCCACCAAAACATTGAGAGAGAGAGAGAGAGAGAGAGAGAGAGAAAACTATGCAAAGAACGGAAAAGAGTGATAAATTTATAGTTAGAGGGAAGGGATAAGAAGAGATAAATAAAGGAAGATGAAGAGAAGAATAAATAGCAATAATAAAGTAGAGGGTAGTGGGGAGATGAAAAGGTGAGGGAAGAAGAAAGGTTGAAGAAAATGTAAATATTTAAAAAAAAAAGTGAATGTAAAAAAAAAATTATAGAAAAATTGGAAATAAAAAAGAAATATATATATAGATGTTAAAATCGACAAAGATGAATATGTAAAGTCAATAATCTATTTATATATATATATATATATATTTGTAAAAAAAAAAGGAATAAATATTAATTATATATAGATGTTAAAATCGACAAAGATGAATATGTAAAGTCAATAATCTATATATATATATATATATATATATATATATATATATTTGTAAAAAAAAATAGAAATAAATATTAATTATTTGGCGAATGACGTGGTGATAAGGTGGAGCAACAGGAGCTCAGTAGCTATAAATGCTTCTACTATCTTTAATTTTTTATAATGTAATCGGATAAAATTTAACAATCAAAGAGCAAAATAATAATAATAATAATAACTTAAAACACAAAACTAAATCGTATCAACATAAATTAGAGTTCTTAAAAATACAAAATTTTATCAACCTAAAGCGGAGAAAATAAAAATCCACCAAAACATTGAGAGAGATAAAAATCCACCAAAACATTGAGAGAGAGAGAGAGAGAGAGAGAACTATGCAAAGAATGGAAAAGAGTGACAAATTTATAGTTAGAGGGAAGGGATAAGAAGAGATAAATAAAGGAAGATGAAGAGAAGGATGAATAGAAATATTAAAGTAGAGGGTAGTGGGGAGATGAAAATGTGAGGGAAGAAGAAAGGTTGAAGAAAATGTAAATATTTAAAAAAATAAGTGAATGTAAAAAAAAAAAAAAAATTATAGGAAAATTGGAAATAAAAAAGAAATATATATAGATGTTAAAATCGACAAAGATGAATATGTAAAGTCAATAATCTATTTATATATATATATATATATTTGTAAAAAAATAGGAATAAATATTAATTATATATAGATGTTAAAACCGACAAATATGAATATGTAAAGTCAATAATCTATATATATATATATATATATATTTGTAAAAAAAAAATAAGAATAAATATTAATTATGTGGCGAATGACGTGGTGATGAGGTGGCGCAATAGGAGCTCAGTAGCTATAAATGTCACGCTTTAGCTTTTAGTAATATATTAATTAAATAAAAAAATAAAAACCATGGACATTATTTTATTGGCCTCAACCAAGTATCCCATAATTGTTTGTTAAAAACAAGTCCAATCACTAGTTGGACTCAAGTCAAAGCACAAATTTTAACAAAAAAAAAAAACCCAATTTAAACTCACATATCTAAAAATCGTACAAAATCAATATGATTCATACAATACATATATATGTATCATGAGATTCATAAGCATGGTTGATACACACCTACAATACCTACTATTCATATTATACGTATTGCACAAAACTAACAAGTATGTGCATTTATATAATTAAATGTTGGTAACTTTAGTCTTTAAAGCCAATAGCTTTTCAAGTAAACAAGAGTATATGGCTAATATTATGAATAGGCAACAAAATTAAGCAAAATACTGGAGGGTAAGCAATGTTTAGAGATTTCCCCTTGTTAGTGAAAATTTGAAAATTCAAGCAATGATTTACACTCTCTTAGGTAGGTTTCAGTAATAAAAATATTGGATTTTGAATATGTTTGATGGCTGTTAGGTGTTAAAACAGTGGGTTGAACAAGAAATAAGATAAACACTACACAACCACATAGTAGGCAACCAAACCAAGGATAATAAAATAAATGGTTTTGACGAACAGATATTAATAGCTTAAATTAGTAACTATTACACAAAAAGAAAATATTTAGGTTGAATTTTATAAGAGATATTCAAAGAAAAAAAAAAAAAAAGAGCAAAATTTAAAACTAATTCTAACTTTTCTTAAAATACATATGTGAAAACTCAAAATTTTAAAAAAAAATTTCGAAAGATTTTTTTTTTTTTAGTTATTGAAAGAGAGTAAAAAAATAAACTAATTTTGTTTTCTTCTCTTTTTTTTGAGTAGTTAAATCATGTAATATTAAATTAATTAGTTTAAAGTTAATACTCTTGACTCTCGTGGGTTAAAGCAACCCAATATTAAAAAAATTCTAATTAAATTAAAAATTCTTTAATTTGATTTTTAATTATTAATATTCATTAATTAAATATGCATAGTCGAATTTTGGATAATGAATGGTTTTGAATCTCTTGAACAAAAAAAATAACCTCTGCTATTAATATTACATCATTTTAGTATTTTACTTTGAGCTAAGATTCAAAAGGCTTTTAGATTTCGTCGATGTGAGTAGCACAGTGCAAGAGTTGGTTTGAAAGAGGATAGTAAATTAATCCCGGTCCAGCCCACCAACATAAACATAATAGTAGAAACTATTGTGGGCTTGGCTGGGCCATTTGATAAAGGTAATGGTCAGCAATTGTATCCTAAGGTCATTTTGAAAACAATGAAGCGGAGAGCTTCTTGTTATTATCATTTTCAGTTGTTATCTTTTAGTTGAGGGCTGATGGCTTAGCCATCATCAATCTGAGTGATTTGGGCTAAGTTATGACCCTACTCTCTATGAATATGATCCCCTTGAGTCCTCACCTAAAACAGAATATCTTATGATGCAATATTTGTTACATGCAAAAGAGAAAGGAATCATTTGCTCTTCAATTAGCAAAGCAAATGTATCCAGTTTCCACTTGGTGCTATATTTTACCGACTATTATCAACATTATCCTTTGCATTGAACAACAATGATTTAGAGAACTTTGAAGAGATTTGACATAAGGATAAACTTAACTTCATGTAAAAAGAAAGAAAATATTCATTTATAGTAATCTCTAAATTTGAGAACAAGTGTTAAATAATTAGATACTAGGGATAGGTTTCGCTTTAATAAACTGTTTGAGAATGGCTTTCTCTTCATCAATTGCGCTTCTTTTCTTCAGGATCTTTTGGTTTGATCTTCCTTTTCTCTTCTAACATCCACTTGAAGAGCTCACGCTGCTAATCCTCTGGAATTGGTTCCTGCAACGTCACAGGTTTTCTGACAGATGGTGAGTGTAAGGTTTTTTCAGCAATAGGAGCAGTTTTAGAAGCGGAGATAGAAACTGGAGTTGCACCTTCTTCTTCTATGTGCTCATCTTTCTTCTTTGTCTGCACAAAGAGGTAGGCAACAAAAGTTCACAGAAACTCTTAACTTCTTAAGGAGCATATTTAGAGCCCTAGATTGTGATAGGCTTCAAGACCGTATTAACAGAAGCTTAAACTAACAACTTATCTAGATTAAAAAATAAAAGACTAACAACGTATATAGAAAAATTACACACAAACAGAGGGGGAAAAGACCAAGTTTGACCACAAACCTAAATATAAATACCTCTCAAACTATATAGGACCATAACATGTAAAGAATATATTTCTTTATGAGACCGCTCAGTCTACTTCGATGTCAATGTGATGAAACCAGTTTTACCACCCCTGAAGTCTTCTTTTATACAATTAGACTCCACTTTTTCTTTCTTAAACCTGACTGAGACAAACAAGTTATTAAAAATGATCACCAGATGTAGGACCTATATATGAAAAAGAACATACCTAATGCACAAAGATCGCACTTTTGTGGGGTTGGAGAGTGGTAATTGGTAGGCATCCTTACCCCTACTTATAAAGTCATTAATATTTGTTCAACAATTAGTTAAGTAGGTAAGCGAGTTTGAGCAAATAGTATATGTTGCTACTCACCTATAACTTCATAAGTTCCTATTGAGCGAATTGAATGAATCCATCCAACTTACTGTTATAGTATGCAAGATACTATGCAACATGCACACCCTAAGGAGTTGATACTAACTTTGTCTATCCAACAATTTGCTCATCACTGACATGGATAAAGCCAAAAATTACTGGTATATGATTTTAATCATATCAAATAGTAGAGCTTTAGATGACCAGTTAAAAATTAAGCAAGAATTGCATCCTGTGTGTCTTTTCTCCCACCTATTGTAATGATTATACTTAGAATGATAGACAAACAAGTCTTTTACTTGATCATTGGCTGTTTTCCATGATAAATAGCCAAAACCATTACTCTGATTAGGCAACCATAAGGTTGTACTAATAAAATGAAGAATGCCATGAGCTATAACTATTACTATTACTCCCATTTTAACAAAACAAGAAGAAGTTCCAACAACAACAAACTCCAGGATTTCCAAAATGAAGGAATATGCATCCATTTATAAGGAGCATAAGGCTGTACTAATAAAATGAAGAATGCGATGAGCTATTACTGTTACTCTTACTCCCATTTTAACAAAACAAGAAGTTCCAACAACAACAAACTCCAGGATTTCCAAAATGAAGGAATATGCATCCATTTATAAGGAGCGTGGATTGAAACCTGTAGTGAACTAAAAGTTTAAGTTGAGAAATAATGGTTTTTATCAATAGAAAAATAAACAACTGACACTGCTGAGACATGGGATTCAAACAGTGATTTTGCCTCTACTTCAACTAACTAGGAAGGGGAGGGTTGGTGGGGACATTGCCATTTGGTCCAAGGAGAATTTTTTTTCTAAATAACAATAAATATTAAAAAAATTTAGTTAATTGTCATGTTTCAAAACAATGTTGAAAACTAGCATCTCGAGTTCCAAGATAAAAATCGAGTTTTTAATTCTCGATTTGTAAGTGGATTAGTCTAAAGTGGAAAAAAATTAAGCTAAAAATCGAGTTTTAAAGACTCGATTGCTATAAATTGAATAAAAACGCCGCTATAGGTCTATAAAACGTCACTATAGGGCTTAAAAAACGCCACTATAGGACTCCATAAATCTATACTTATGAAAAAAAATTTCCCAGGAAAACGCCGCTATAGGGCTTTAAAACGTCACTGAAAGGCTTAAAAACGCCACTATAGGTGAAATTTTTTTCACATGAAACTCGAGTCTTAAAGACTCGAGATCTATGTGGCTTTTTTGTAATATGGATCTCAAGTTTCTAAAACTCAAGATGCTACTTTCTTATATTGTTTCAAACGTTGCCTAACTAACTATATACAATTATTTTGCATTGCTGTTTTGCACATTACCTTGGTCCAAGGATATCAAAGGAGAATCATAAATCCCACACAAGACATAAAATGTTTATTTCCCCTCTAGTAGGAACAGTATATTAACCCCATACCTATCACCACTCTTTACACATTTACGTTCCTAGACTCTTTAGTGCATATTAGTAATTAGATGTCACATATGACATAACCAATTAAGATCTACATCCATAGAGGCTAGAATCAACATATTATCACACAATTCCTCAACTAAGGAGAATCATAAATCCCACACAAGCCCAACCAAGGAACACCAAATCCCATTTAATCAGAATTCCCCCATCCCCATCAAGGATTCCTCCAAAAATGAGATATATAAAACCATCTCCTATCCTAACAACAGAGTACCCATCAACAATAACATCATTAAAAGCACTCGATAAGCTTAAAAAACAAATCTTTGAAACTGAAATCTTAAAACCCATTACACCTTTTTATAAATTTAATCACATCGCATATGAAATAAACACCCACATATATTAATGTAGATAGGAAATTAAGATAAACAATGAATTACAAAGTTGAAGAATAAGAAAAGGAAAGGGACCTCCAACAGCAAGATTGACAGCCACAAGCATAGGCCAGAGAAACTTGTAACACCGAGCAAATGACTCTTCTGGTGGTGGCTGAGGTGGCAGAGCAGAAGACCCATGAGTGTCCATTGTTGATGGTGAAGAAACTCGTTGGGTTTTTGTTTGGTGCTCTTGAAATTGTTTCAATTGTGCTGTTTGTGAAGGCCAAAATGGCCAAATGGCCATAAAATCATAAGTATATAGTTAGTAGACCCAGTTTGTAAACATTATAATTTACTAGCATCTCGAGTCTTAAAGACTCGATTTTGGGCCTCAAAATCGAGTCTTTGAGGCTCGGCTTTTGTATTCTGATGTGGCCAAATCCCACGTGGAAATCGAGTCTCTAAGACTCGAGTTCCACGTGGACACACCACGTGGGATTTGGCCACATTAGACTCGAGCCTTAGAGACTTGGTTTTAGCAAACCAAGTCTCAGAAACTCGGTTTCATATTGTGGTCATTAAACACACGTGGCAGACATGGAAACCGAGTCTTTAAGACTTGGTTTCAAATAGGCTATTTTTTAAAAAATAACGCTTCACTCACCCTCTCTCACACAGATCACTCTCCACTCTCACTCACCCTCTCTCACAAAGAGCAGACACAGTCTCACTCACCGTCTCTCTCATCGCCTCACGCTCTCACTCACCGTCTCACGTTCTCTCACTCACCATCTCACTCTCACGGTGAACTTTGTCACTCACTCTCTCCACTATCAGTCACTCACCTTCTTCTCTCACTCACTGTTCTCTCACCCAGTCTCCACTCTGAGTCTCCACTATTTCACATTCATCTCCTTCGCCAAAAGAATTGATCAAGCCACAGCAAGCTTTGAGTTCCTTCAGTCTACGCGGTCTTTGAAAACTAAAAAAAAAGGTGAGTTGCTTTGTACCAAGTTAACTATTTGGTTGCCGAGAAACAGTGGGAAAAATCAAAGAAACTTTGGTTTGATGAAGTTCTTTTGTATTTTGGTTTCTGTATTGAATTTCTAATAAAACTGTTAAAAAAGATCGAAACTTTATTGTTTTATGAGATTGAATTGGTTTGTGGGTTTGATTTTTTTTTTTTTTTTTTTTTTGTTTTGTGCGTTGTTCTGTTCATGGGTTGAACTGTTGATATCAGGCAAATTTCAAATTTATATCTTGAACTATGCATTGTTCTGCAGTGATGATGTTAGGGTTTGTTAAGTGGGTCTTTGTGAAATTAAATTGTTGATTTTAGGGTTTGTTAAAGTTGATGATTTAGTGTTTAATTGGATCCATTTTTCTGAAAGTTTGATGACTTTCTTCTTGCTAAATTTGATAATGTCTTAAACCCCTTTTTATTTTCCTAATTTTGTGAATTCTGTATCTGTGCTCCTTTAAATTTTATTTACATTTAAATATTTCAATTGGGTTTTCATTTTTTTTTTTCCCGATTTAGTAATTGAAAATTTTCTTATTGCTGATTGTTTTGTTAAAAAGGCCTCTGCTTTTTTGTTGTGTTTGCAGCAAAATATTTGGCTAGTAGTTAAGTTTTGTCATATTCATGTTATATCTGTTTAGTGATAATGGATGAGAAAATTTAGCAGCATGTCACCTTGTAGGATTAGGCTGTTCCAGCACCCTAAGCTTTCTGTTTGATTCCTTTCCTTGTAATTAACCAAATGAATCTTCATGGTCCTGTTAAACTAAACCTTATAAAATCAGTGTGTTTAGGATTATAGTATTATGTTTATGTAACATATAATATCAATATACTATATGTCAATGGGAATTACCATTTTTTTCTCCTAATCATTCATTTGGTCTCATATCCTAATATACTCAGGTGTCTCATCTATAAAATGTTGAAAATTATAGTCTTATTCAATTTCTTTGGAGAGAGAGAGAGGGGTTAAGTTTATGGAGTAGATGTATCAGTATGAAATTTAGAATGAAAGACAATCACAGGAAATGGTGAAGGCATGTAATCCAATTTATTGGCATGACCAAGTCTCAAACTTGTAAGTGAATAGTTCTAGATAGTATCATGTAAGAGTGCATGAAGGTCTGGGGTGCAATGGAGCTGGAATGTAAGATTTATTAAAAGGTTTTCATTTTTAGAAATTGGTGTCAATGAAATTTCTTTCAGATCTGCTGTACTCAAATATCCCTAAGAGGTTAGCAACCAATAGGATGAAATGAAAATTCAAGGGGAGTGGTCATTTTGATGTTTTTTCTTAGTATGAGATTATTTGGGGTAAAATAGAAGAGTCTTTAGTGTGTTAAAGCCTGAAAAATGGCTCATTTTTCATTTGGAAAGTAGCATGGGATGTGTTATATGCATGCACCTATATAAATGGTGAGACTATAGACCATTTGTTGATCCATTTAATATGTTTTATAGAAGGTAGTCTTTAAAGCCTCTTGAGATCCAATGGCTATTATTAGGGAAGGTATATTGGAGGAATTAGTTCGAAAAACATCCCTCAAATATTTGGAATTTTGACTCGTTAAGTTTGAATATATATATATAAATATATATATATATATACTATATAAATATATATATATATATATATATATCTTATGTTAAGTTGGAATCATTGATGATTTGAACTAAGTTTAATTGGTCTCATGTGTGGGGTCCTACTAGTTGCATTTCCATTTAGATTTTATAGAATCGCTTCATGAGTGTGCAATTCTTTTGGGTTCTTTGTTTATCATCTTGAACAAGAAGTAATCTTGTCTTCTAATAAAATATCTTAGTTTATAAAAAAAAATTTAAAATTATTCTAAATAGAAAGTGTACTTTACATTTTTGTCTAAAATTTAAAATGATCCTTTCCAAACAAAGAAGGCTTGACAAAGAGCCATAGGCCCAAAAACAAAAAAAAAGAAAAAAATTCTAGGCAAAAAGAAAAAACTACTGCCACATTACGCGACTGCATCCTTCAGTCCTTCTATGTATTGTTGTTATCTACAACACAAATGACAATCATAAAAAATATTAATCTTCAATTTATAAAATCATTAGGTAAAATAAATGTTTATCCTATTAGCAACCATACTCTAAAATCACCTACTAATAACAATCACATTACAATACAATAATAATAGACACAAGAATTGTGTCACATTACAAAACATATAAACTAAACTACAATGAACTATTAACCAAGTGCTGTCCAAGGACTGTCAATTCTGCGGTACAAAGAATCCAACCAACTATGAATTCCAATATTTGTATTTATAGTCTTTGGTTTTTTTTATTAGGTAGTAATAATAAAGATAATCAACAAATAAAGATATATAAAGCACCAAAATCAAATCAATAATCAATAAACAGTAAAGGCAAATTTCCTTGAATTATCAACCATATAGAAAATAATCCTGAAATTCATATCTTTCCCCTGATTATCCATGAAACAAACATAGCAAAGTACAATGATTATACACACACACACACACACACACACACACATACTCATATATATATAACAAAAATAAAAGAAAGATCTACAGTGAAGTCCAAAACACCAAACCAGCAGCAAACGAACTGCAAACCCCATTTTGAAAACTAAACAGAACCACCTCCCCCAAACTAATAAATTACACCAAGAAAGGGGTGCATACAAACTCTCCAGCAAATATATTACACTCCACCTAGAGGATTAGTCAAATAACCTACTAGCAGCAAACAACATCTAGCTAGCACAGAAGCTGCAATAATTTGAAACCAGCAAGCAGGGGATACGTGATTCACCAGGCCCACTTTCTATTTTCAAATTATTCTCGTTTTTTTTAGCATAAGCACATGACTACTAGCTCAACCATCACCAAACCAGTCACAATCATGCCACAAAAAAATTGTCTAACACCTAATCTTCGACATATACTTACTGTCAATTGCAGTGATCCTTTTAGGCACAAAAGCCCCTAATCTCCATTTTATTTCCAAAAAAAAATCTTGTAACCATTTGTTCTTCAGTAAACATAATTTTTGAAATTTTACAAGTGTTCCTCGGCCTCCAAATATGATATACAGCAGTTGCTATGGCCATTTTCCCCACTCTTGATTGTATACTTCTACTTGTTAAATTTTCCCCCCAATCAATTACTGCTCCACAGTGATCAGGCACCTGCTGCCATAAAAT
The DNA here is from genome assembly GCF_001633185.2 of Quercus lobata. Classification (NCBI taxonomy): domain Eukaryota; kingdom Viridiplantae; phylum Streptophyta; class Magnoliopsida; order Fagales; family Fagaceae; genus Quercus; species Quercus lobata. The sequence continues at coordinate 28,316,303 of NC_044904.1, read as the reverse complement.
TCCCACACTACTTGCTGCCACATCCTGCTTGAAAAGGAACATTCAAAGAAAACATGATCCCTGGATTCACACTTGTTTCTGCAGAATCAACACGACAAATTTTCTTGCCAGCCCCACTTCTAATCTATCAAAAGTGAAAAGCCTATCTTGAATAGCCAACCAAAAAATAAATGCATGTTTTGGCATGATGGCAACATCCCAACCCACTTTATCCCAATCAACTTCATTGCTTCTATTTCTAAGGGCTTCCCAAGTAGATTTACAAGAAAATATAAAAATTTTAGTTAGAGTCCATACTAAAGTGTCTTCTCCATGAATAGGAACCAACATTCCTGTTGTAAAGGACTTTGATCCATAGATCGAGGAGGCCTCCACTGCCAATGACCATTAACAATAATACTAGACACCCTAGCTGAAGGATAGTTGCCTGCTGAAATATGGCTTTAGTATAAAATTTGTGACTAAGGACCCATTGAGGATGCCAATTATCATGCCAGAAACCCTACTCCCATCTCCAATTTTCCATTTAAAAAACAGAATAGTTCTTGGGGGGGGGGGGGTTTACCTTCCAAAAACTTTGCCCTTTCTAAAGGTATCTGTGTATCCATGCCACCCACAAGGAGCCAGCTTGCATAAGCAAAATCCAAATGTGCTTCGTTATTGCAGCCCTATTCCACTCCCTCCCTAACCTTTTTCAGCCCCAAGTCGCCCTCCTTTGTTGGCAAACAAACTTGAGTCCAAGCTACTTTAGCTATATGAACAGCCTGATCAGATTGAAAAGCTTCTCAATGTCCTTAATGAGCTTAGCTGGAAAAATGAAATAGCTTGTCCAATAAACTTGAGTCCCAAACAAAACATATTGAATTAGTTGGCCTGAAAACAGGGATTCATGTATTCCAGAATAGTAAAATGAGTGATCATTAGAGTTTTGTTTTGATATAGACATATTATATGAAAATATTAATAAAGTTTGACTTCTTTACGTTATATGACTTTGGATAGTAAGTTTTATTGTGAACTTAGAGTTTTGTTATAAACTTGGATAGTAAGTTTTGAAAATAATGTAATGGCCAGATATAAGTTGATTTTTGAGTATTTTTCTTAGATTGTTTTTGGTTTTTTTTTTTTTTTGAATCTTGTCTATTACGTGCTAATTGCTTATCATTCTTGTGCAGTATGGCTGCTGCAAATGCTGGACGGATTGACCATACGCAGCCTGGCCCTATTGACACGTCGGTGTTAAAGTTGCAGCCCACCCATCAGTCAGAAGCTATTTGGAATGGGCAGGTACAACACAGCAGTAAATATTTATGTCAAATGTACACGCATTTAATTCATACAATGTACATGCAGACGTTTGTCATATGTTAATCCAAGGATCTGTTTTGTGCAGGATCCAGGGGCCCTTACCTGCCGTGGCCGTACTGAAGAGTTCTCCAACCGAGAGCCAATGGTGGACGACCAAGTCGTTGACATCATTAAGGCATTGGGCTTGGAGGGACTGCTGAGGCAATCGGGTAGAGAGCTTGACCATGGCCTAATAACAGCCTTAGTGGAGTGATGGCGGCCCGAGACTCACACCTTCCACATGCCACATGGTGAGATCACCATCACATTGTAGGATGTGGAGGTGATTCTCGGACTTCCTGTTGATGGTGATGCTATAACAGGGAGCACACAGAAAAATTGGATGAATGTGTGTGAGGAGTTCCTTGGCTTTCAACCTATAAATCAAGAGCATAAGGAACTTAATGGCCAAAGGATTCTCATCAAATGGCTTTTGGAGCAAGTTGCTAATCCATTGCCACCTGATGTCGAAGAGGATGAGTTGCATAAGTACGCACGATGCTATATCCTAGTGCTACTGGGGGACACAATATTCATGGACAAATCCGGCGATAGGGTGCATCTAATGTAGGTGCAGTAGTTGGAAGACCTTCGCAACCCACAAAGGTACAGTTGGGGAAGTACTTGCCTTGCATGGTTGTACCGAGAGCTATGCAGGGCAAGCCATAAGGACACCAGTCAAATCGGTGGGTGCTTACTGTTGGTCCAGCATTGGGTATGGGCCAAGTTCCCCTATTTGTGCCCGGCAGTTGAGCGTGGCCTGCCAGTGGGCGCTTATGGTCCTCCAGCGCGTGGTCCTCTGTACCTGAAGTAAGTCTCTACCTTATAAGGATTGTTTCTTATTCTAGTGATATTATCAATTGAGTAAATATCTATAACATTATCTTAGTAGTTATATGTGATAACATTATAGTTTTAGTCATGACATTATCTTAGTAGGAAAGTTCTAGATATTGATCCTTTGTTCTTGATTGTTGTAGGTGGTTGCGGGTCCCAAACAAGAAAAACAGGCCTGCCCACATCTTCAGGGACAGGTATCGCCAGCAAATAGCTTCAATGTTGCCAAGCCAGGTATGAAAATGCCTTGTTTAACATGTTAACATGTTTAGGAACAAGATATATGTTTAGTGAACTTTGAAATATAAACATAGTTGCCTAATGTGTTGCGTACTTGTTTTTGGGCTACTGTAGGTGGTGTGGCAGCCGTATGAAGCCGATTTCAAGGACCTTCCGCCATGGTGCGTTGCAGGGAGGGCTGTGTGGACGGCAACGGTGCCGCTTGTATGTTTCCACCTAGTAGAGATACATACACCGGATCGTGTCGTTCATCAATTTGGGATGATCCAAGAAATTCCCGGCGATGTTGACACTGACACCGTGCTTCATGCCATTGATTTGAGGGGGAAGGTGGGCGTTGATTGAATGCGGAAACATGCTCTGCATATCATGCATTGGGGTAACCGCCTTCAACGGTGTTGTCAAGCAGTGCTTGGTGATATGCCTCCACAGCATCAGTACTTCGAATGGTTCAAAAGGGTGACTCGGAGGTTCATCGATGTTCTTGGTGCTACATTGATTCTAATGGTAACTTCTCCACATCTTCTACATATTACCGTACTTCTTAGCATGAAACCACTATTTATAAAACATGATATATGTGGTCCAATGTATGCTTAGCATCAAAGAAGTAGCATAAAGCTATTGTCTACTTAAGATTCCTTATAGAGAACTTTGTTCATTTACCTTATAGAGAACTTTGTTGATTTCAAAATCTAATTTCAAAATCGAAGGTCATATTTCTTATTTCAGCCTTTAGAGTTATGGTATACATTCTTCTTCCCATTCTTATCATTTTTTATTTTCTGCTCATTTGAATTTTTAATTAGCATTTCTGTCTACATCTTTAACAGAAAAGATAATTTAAATTTAATTAAAGGTAATACTTGGTCTCCCTATAATTTGCAATTCTTGCTAGTAGAACTAGTTACTGTTCAAACTATTATTTTCTTATTCATTCGCATTGTTGATTTCGTATTGCATTACTAATATACTTGGTTTTTCCATGTGCAGATTGAAGGATACCTCCGTTTGTTGAGCCGTCACCCGGTGGCCACGAAGGACCACCAGGACATTACTGATGTGCTGACTGCAGTGCAGGCGATTGGCAGTGTACGATCTCCGGACCCTGAGGTCCTAAATAAGGAGGCAGCTACTCCTGCGGCAGCAGC